>NC_133578.1:2870416-3219375 GCF_964106895.1 Numenius arquata
AAAGCCATATCCATCCTACTGGCAGATCCAAAGGTTTTGTTCCAAAACATTTGGGAGGGTGAGCAAACATGAACGTCACCTTTTTTTTGGTGTGTTCCCAAGTAGTACTTTTTCCCCTTATTGTCATCTTCAGAAACACCATAACTGCTTTTATTATTTTTTTTTCAAATGTAACTCAGCTTGAATTAAATACCAAAATCAGGAAGATTTCAGCCTTATTAGCACTTATTCAAGAAAGCAATAGGCAGCTAGAAATAAAGTGTTATTTTCCGAGCTGATGCTAACGGTTTTATCTGTGTGCCGCCTCCATACATTATTTTTCAAACTTTCTCATTATATGCAGCGGATTATCTCTCATACATAAATCACATATTCCTTCCTATGCCATTACTTCCTACAGTCCCCCTGACAATCTGTTCCATTAACTTCTGCCACTGCTGCATAATGGCTAGGATAAGTGCTCCGATCCACCCACACAATTCCTGCTGAAGTTGTATTGACAGCTAGATACATTCTCTTCTGGCCCTTCGATAGCACGAAGAACGCTATTCGTATGTATTACCAATCACGGTTTCATCAGCTTAATGGTTAGAGCCTCCTATCGAGTTTACAGGCCTGGCATTTAAAAATCAGAGGATTTCACAAGCACAAAAAAGAATCCTGTCCATAAATGCATGTGCTACCAAAACCATCACTTTACAAGCAACATCACAGAGCGGTACTATCACTAGGAGCTGACACAGTCTCAATTAAAGGTAACCAAATACATTTCCTATTTAAAAAAAAAAAAAAAAAGAAAAAAAAAAAGAAAAAAGAAAAAATCAACTCTCCCTAAATTCTACACAGACAGGAAGGAAACGAGAAGTGCTCAGTGCTTTGAGCTGCATGCTCAGAATTAGGAGCCTTAATGCAATTTCATGATTAATTCCCTGTGATCTTCAGACAGACATTCAGGGTTGACTCCACCAGTGTATCTGCAGTTACGATGTTAAGTGAGACGGTACCTGAATCTCAGGCATCTGAGCTCAGAGGCAGAATCCACAGTCCAAGGTTCATGCACAAAGCACCTTATAAAAACCATGGGTGGGGGGAGGTGGCTTGGAACAGAATTTCCAACACCGGCATGTAGCTCAGATATATAATTGCTAAAGTAGAAAGGAAGAAGAGAGCATACAAAATGCTGGGTTTCTTTGCTTTTGGGGGGCTGTAAGGAGACATTTGAGTCAGATGAGGAATTATAGCCTGAAACCATCCCCTAGAACTAAGGATACCATCCAGATTTATCCCAGGACAGATGCAAGTTTGTTCTGCATGAGCAGAAAACAGCTGGGACCAAGTTATACGACGACTGGCGGTTGTGGATTTGCCTAGTGCAGTTCTGACCCCAAACTTACAAGTGGAGGTGAAGCTCATTCATACTTGGCTGCAAAATATCATGCCAGCACATCCTTGAGGGGGACACCATTTTGAACAAGACTCAAGGAGAGGTCACACATTGATTTTGAAAAGAGGGCAAACTATCCATCAGTCCATCCAAGGCTATCTCCACACCTCAGAGGAGCCCAGAAGCACAAAGGCAGGCGGGGGACCCAAAAGGGAAGGGACAACCAGACAGGGCTCCTGCCAAAGCTGTCCCTGGAGAGTATCTGCCCCATGGTCCAGGTGTGAAAACCGTCGAGGTTCTCAGGATCAACTTTCAGACTGCTTCAGGGTACGGTGCACGTTATGGGATGCAGGGGGAGAACACTTCAGGATTGCACAAGAGGTAGGGGATGATTTGGGGAAGATAAAGGCAAGGAAAGGGAGGGATGAGGGTGATTTGTGGTGGAACAAACATGGGATGAAGGAATAAAAGCATGAGTCACGTAAGCAGGCCATGCTCCACACTCGATCAGCGCAGTTCTATCTTCTTATGAAATTCCTTTCTAACTCTCTCTCTGGCTGAGGGATTTAATTCTGCGTGCATACATGTGTACAGGGGTCTAAGCACCAGCAACTGGAGTGGGACCACAGGTCACAAAGTCCATGTGTCCAAGCTACCAGCTGCATTTCTAGGCGAGGAGGTCTGAAAAGGGTTTCACTTCTGCCAGGATGCCAGATTCGGCTCTTCCTACCAGCCAATAGTTAGGGCACTCAGCTGAAATGGGCAGAAAGATCGCGTACACAGGGTCCCTCTCATCCATCTTAGCCCTCTGTCCCCTCAGAAGGCAGGAAAGTTCTTTTCTCCACAACCTGGTCAGATAAAGGCATCCCCCTTTACCCCTGCAAAAGGGGTGCATCACTCATACAATCATCAGCTCAGGAAAACTTTTGGTCCCTGGCAGAAACAAATCGGTGCCAAACCACGTGGCTCAGTTTATCAGATGAATCGTTTGGCAAAATCATGACTGCTGAAACTCTGTCATTATTTTTCTGGCTCTCTATTCGAGTCAACGAGTTTTATTGACGCAGTTGGAATGAATGATCTATAAGTGGGTTTAACATACCATACAAGATGCCACTGCCAGTACATACAACAGATGAGTATACAGGTAATAGAATCATGGGATATACAGGAGCTTAATTAATGAGAAATTATTTCCCAGCTAGTTTTCACTACCCTAAGCAGTCTTGTAGGAGAGGTTTTATAAAGAAAAGTTATATAATTGCAAGCCTGGAAGACAGAATTTTTCAAAGAGCAGAAAGCAAACTATTACCGGCAGCAATTCAATTTTTCAGTCGGGGCACATCCCTTGCGCAGCACCGAGTTTCTCCCTTGGAAGGTGGTAGAAAACACATTTCTTCTCTCTAGCCTATAGGAGTAGGAATTAAAGTCTTTACTCCCTTTGAAAATGTAGATGCCACATTTACTGAACGCTGCATCAAACTTAACCCATTTGCAAGTGGGATAAACAGCTGGTCCTGCAAATGTCTTCTGAGATTAGATAGAACTAATTAGATAGAAGGACTTCTTTTTCCCACAAGTTATAGAAATTCTGCAACTACAAGGTTGTCACTATTTTGCTGATAAAGCACAAGAAAAAACAGGACCTATCGCATTCTCCCGAATCCATTTCTCTCTAGTGAGGGTTGAAAACGTGAGGATTAAAGACAGAGGGAGAAAATAAATGCACATTAACAAAACAGTTAAATTTAGTTATTATGCTTTTCCTTTATTCAGTCATATTGACTAAAGAAATGCTACTGCCATCCTACCCATTTTCCACACTAGCTTACCCTTTGAAAACATTAGCACAGCAGCAACTCACCCAGGAGATGACAATTCAGAACACCTGGGATAAAAAATTTCAGGAATTTTATTCAGAATAACCTGAACCCACTACACAGTCAAACCAAGTTCTCCAAAAGAAACTCTTAAATCTTGGTAATAGTCCTAAAACTTATTTGGAAAATAAATTAAAACAAGCAGTTGTGTATGAGCAGGCACTGCAGAGCAATTTGAGTCGAACGCAGCATTATTTTTGCATAGCGGGCTTAATTATTGATCTACCTTATGAATATTTCTGTGGAACTGATGGAATTTGGCACGGGGCCAGCGATCCATTTTTAGCTTTCACTCTCAGCAGAAAGAACCTTTAACTCCTTGCTAGAAATCCTGTTTTCAGAAAGCATTCTTTTATTTTAGTATAGATCTGCAATTTAGGAAACCAAACCTTAGAAATTCTTTTAAAGCTCTTTCTTCCACCTAGATGCATGACCTGGAAAATACACTCTTAAAGAAACTTTATATGAATTTTAAGTATAAAGATCTCCCATTACAAAGCCAACTATTAAATAGTACTCTTTGGCAACAATTTTTTTATAATTCTGACACAGCAGTACTCAGAGTCACGACTCTCCATTATTATTTACTTGTATTGGTGCAAGGTAGTCACCACTCCAGAGGATGAGATGGACTTGGTGTGTCCAGCCATCACGGTCCCTGGAAAAGCTCTAACTTTCAGAAAAGCTTGGCACTTCTCAGCTGATCAGATGGGATGTTACCAATGTAACGCTAGTCACAAAAATAAAAAGCAGTGCAAACCGTCTTCCAGCTCCCAGCCCGGCCATCGGATGATAAACTGCAGGCTGAGAGAGTCCTCCCAGCTGGGAGGAAGGCTGGGGGGCAAGGCCTGGAGAAGCAGCACCTGGTGCACCAGGAGCTCCATCACTGCTGGAGGCTGCAGCACCCACCAGCACCATGGAAAACCTCTTCTTACTTGAGGGCAACCGACTCACTCCTCTTCCTCTTCTGGGACTCCCTGCGTGGCTCAGCAACAGGACAGGGAAAGGCCCCGGGACAAAGCCTCCTCCAGCTCCTCGCCATCCTCATCGCTCCGTGGGCAGAGGGGTGCAGACAGCCTTGGCGAGGGCAGTGCCCGCTCGGGGACCCGGCAGCACAAAGCCCTGCGGGTGGACGCTGTGTTACCAGCAGTGATCAGTCCGCGCATCCTTTGGTTCTCCTTCCACAGTGCAGCCTGATGCCGTTGGGATTAGCACCATCCTTCCAGCCCACCAGAGCCCTGCACGCCACGCAGCAGCTTGCAGATTTGGGCCTTGATTACTTAACTGCTTATGCAACGGCACAAAACCGGGTATTTGGAGAGCAGTGATATCCTCCTGCAGTTAAATTTAATCTCTGAAAAGATGAAGCTACGTTAATGATCGTGGGGAAGGGGATTCCATTTGGTGCTCTGTACAGCACTAGCTTAAGATGTGCATCATCCCCCCTCTCCTGGGCCTTCCACCACACATTAAGAAATTAAAAAAAAAATTTTCACACATATGCTTTCTCACAAAACTAAGTTTTAAGTAGACATGTGATTGTATGTTCAGCAGACCTCTCCGCTTTATCATAGGTATAAAACCATCAGAGCGAGGAATTGGACATAGGCTACGGTAACGGTCCCAGGGGAAACTGGAGAACATCATCCCCTGTACCATCCCTCTGGTTTTCAGGTACCTTGCGCCACTGCATTATGTGTAACAGATAACTACTGGTTTAATTTAATGTGCTCTATCTAATTTAATCGACCTTTTCAGGCCTATTCGAAGCTACCTTCATAATCTACTCATTTTACTTCAGCAAAGCACAGACAGGCTTAATTAAATTAACTTTAAATTGCTGTCACTTGCATTTCGGATAAAGATTCTCTCGACATCAGAAGTTCTTAAGTAAACAGAAATCCTGCGAGGATATTTGATGCATAACACTCCAAGCCACAGCTGGCACACAGGGTCCTTTTCTAACCTGCTTTTGATAGCTTCCACCTTCAACACACACCTTGTGCGAGTGGCTGTGTGGTCCTAGTTGCTGGCTGGGGTTAAACCATGACACCTTTCTAGAAAAAAAAGCACTCACTGAGCTCTGAAGGTAAACCAGACTCAAAATTATCCAAAATTTCTCTGATTTTACTAGGCTCCAGAATTTCAGCTAACCTACTCTACTCCCTTGCATCAATAGGATAAGAGAATTTGATAATTTCTTTTGTATATAAACCCATGCAAACTTACCGTTTAGAAAGAAAAGACAGAATAATATTCTTTGTAGAAGAAAAGAGAAAGAAATGTGCCATAATTATAGAGGCCTGAGAATCCGACTCCTCTAACTAAAGGTCTTGTGATTTTACTAGCAGTTGAGAATGAAAAGAGAACAATGTATTAATTGTCTACTTTGTAAAAATGCAATAGTTCAAAACTGGGTTTGAACTACTAGGGTTTTTTTTGTTATTTAAAGAACACTATGATTTTCTTTAAACAAATATAAAATTTTCCTAGCCAGAAAAATAAAGCAGCAAAACCTACCCTCAGGCAGCTCCCTATGGCAGCAACAGAAGAGGAGTCAGACAAGGCCGTCTCATCAGTGGGGGCCGCGGGAATAAGTTACACGTGGAGCAGCAACTCTGCTTATCATCAGTGTTTACAATATTCCAACAAAATTCAAAAAAAAGCTACGTGGATATTTCAAATCATGAAATGAAGCGGGTTTGGTGAAGTAAAAGTCCCAAGTGAGACGCTGACTTTCAGCTCCACCTAGAGAAGGGAAGCGCAACGTAAACCAGCCCCGGTTCAAGGAGTAACTACATCTTAATTCTGCCGTGGCAGTGTTGTGTTAATCTCCACTTTGTTAAACATATCACTTACAGATTTATGGGGCAACTGGGTGGCTCAGGAGATTAGTAATGGGATACTGAGCACTGTCAGTTGTAGATTCAAATCCACCTCAGGTCAGGAGAGGTCAAAACAAAATGAGAGGGCATCACTGGTCCGTAGAGCAGCTTTCTTTTCAGCGTGCTCCGCGAAACCAAGGATTGAAGGGGATCAGAGAACAAACTACACCATTGGTCTTGGAGCATCCCGTCAGGCTGGAAATATATTGGCAAGAAGAAACAAATGAGATGCTCGCACCCCACTGCCTGCATTGTACGGTATTTGTTCTGCAGAGAAAGCACTTCACCAGCATAAAACCGTCACATTTGCAGCTGGACAATATACTCAGTCTCCCAGGGATTAATCCAGAAGCACAGATTTATTGTGTGACTGAATCCTGAGGACAGAGCTCCTGAAGGGTCTTGAAACCACCCAGGTAATCCCAACAACAACGAGTTCAGGCTCCAACAGCCAGCGTGGGCAGCGAGTCCGAGCACATCTCTGCTCCCCAAACCACCTCCCTTCACACTGACCTGTGCGGAGCCAAAATGCCACCTGCATGGTGGCACACCATGGCGAGAACATGGGGACATGCTCCAAACAGAGTTGAATTATTCTCATCCCATGATCACTGGTAGCAAACTGTAGGACCAACAGCACCACTGCCACATGTAGATATTTTCCTCTGCCCTCAAGAACTGAAAGATCTCAAGTGTTCAAAAGCCCAGACTTATAGCGTCCAAAACATGTGAGCGAGGAAGATAGCAGCGTCCATAATCTAATGGAGTAACCGTATTCCCAGAGATCTTGATGCCTTGCTGGTTGAGTGCGTTCCTGATTCACTGGGAGACCAGTAACAACAGCTTAGACTTGCTTCCTCATTTACAAACTGAGACACTAAATGCCAGTAGCGCTGGGAGCGTGAATGTTTACTGACCTGATGTTGGAGCAGGAATTTAAAAGCATACAATAGAACAGAGGCGTTAGCACTAGTCTGCCCCAGCCTCCTTTCACACACTGTAATTAAAAACGTACGCAGTGAAAACACATCAGAGAATGAAGGAAGGAGAATGACAGCACCACTACTTCTGTACTTCCCTCAACCCTTTCCGTTGATACCTAATATAATGGAAATACCCAGCTCTGCATCTCAACGACCATAGTAACAGCTACAATTTGAGCATGGAAGAGCCTTCACAGAAGCTCAGATGGCGAGGCAGGCAGAGCAATTACCCTGTCACCAAGTAATGCAGACAAGTTGCTCCTGGCAACAAACCTCTTCAAAGAGGGAGAACAGCGTTCACAGAAGAGACACCCCGTGTGTGAGTGTGGCCATTTTGATGAGCTCCTGCTCATCACCCACCGCTTCCCTCCATCCTGGTACTGCAGATTCTCCACGGTACCCATCACTGCAAGGTCAGCACTTCACACGTGAAATGCACATCTAAAAGCTTATTTAATAATAACACGGAGTGAGATTAGATCTTCCAGGAAGGTACACGCAGGAACTGCAGTGTTTCATAGGGCCTTTGATTCCCACTACAAAATCGCTACCTCCTCTTTCACTCTGGTAACACTTCTATTGATTTATTTTACCTTTTCTTCTGATTCTTATCTTGATTTGCCCAGTTTCTCCTCTCCCTACCATTGCACCCAATTTAAGACAGGCAAAGGCGGAGGAGAGAGGAGGCAGGTCCCCTTTGGGAGGAACAAAGCCACCCAGCACCAGCCAAGGACAAGCCTGGACACTTGGAGCTTCAACTCTAGCCTGCACGAACACCAGTTCCTGCCACCCATACCCTCTGCATAAAGAGGAACCTGCTCATTCCCATCCACAACCTCACAACCAACAAGCTTCTGCCTCTTGGCTTGTTGCGCTGATCTCCTTATATATCTCATTAGGCAGAGGGAAAAAAAAAAACAAATAAACAGAACTCTCAGTTTTACTTGATATGTCCAAATCTCACAATTTTAGAACCAATCATCCAGTCTTCCTCAAGCTGAAGCATTTGGGGCCAGGTAATTATACAAAATCATATATGGGAAAAAATAAGGATTCTGTCTCTGATGTATGGGGGCTAGGAAAGCTTAAATAGGAAACTGTTAAACAAAAACTCCAATCCTATTTGTAAAACCCATGCATTTGTGGGAGCAGGGTCATGACACTGCAATGTTTGGTGACACTCAGCAATCCTGCTCCAGTACAGGCACTCTTTATTTGTACCTCTAGTTCATAAAAATCACATTAAGTAATTACACAAGTAGAGACCAAAAAAACCCATCATCCTTACAAAACCATTGCAACCCCTTCCAAACCAGAATTACTGCCTCCTCCATTTTTGCACCACTTATCAGGAGGAAAACAGAGCATTTGAGAATCTGGTTTTTGCATTTCTGATAAGTTAATCCATCACTGACAAATTAAGTCAATCATCGAGAAATTCAGAATTGTTTAAATCTCATTCAAGTGGAACTGGTTCCAAAAGGCTTTGCATTTGGTAGTGACAACGGCTATGCCAGCTTGTCCTATACTGAGAAATTTGTGGTGACAAGCTGTGCTTTCCTGGACAGCTGGCAAAGGGGTTCCGACTGTGTCACTACACAGAGCACAGCTCAAACTGTTACACAAATAATATGAATAAAAGTGATGTTACAGAGCTGGACACACAGACACACACAACAAAATACCCCCCTGTGAACTTTGTAAGAACAAAGAGCTGCAGAATTTCTTTTTAAAATGCTTTGCTTAGACCTTCTGTGGCAATTTTTGGCTTTTTAAGTGCAAAAATAAGATTTTTCTAGCTCATAACCCCTTCCTGTGCCCTCCCTGCAGCTAGAAATGTGTTACAGTTTACATATAAAGTACATGTCTTCTTCCAGCACAGCAATGACATCAGCAGACCAGCCCTGCTTTCTGCTAAATTATCCAGAAACAGACAACGCTGGCTGGAATGATCTGCCAGTAATTCTATTATCAGATTTAGTAATGCTGATATATTCCTTCTGCTTTTCCCGAATCTTCAAAGCAGGGTACAATCTGGGCTGCCACACTCCATTCCCTTACAGTGTTCCGGAGGCACCAAGACCACGTTAATGCTTACACACGCGTGTGAAAGCCCTTGCATTGTTTCTTGACCCTCTGTGACAAGGAAGATGAAGGACGGACCACGATCTATAGAATGACAGTCATATAAACACAGTACCTGTCTTGTATGTAATTCATGATTCATGGTCCTATTTCTCTCTAGCAGAAAGCACCAAAACCCATCAACCAGCAGAAAATAAAGAGGATAAGGAGAATGCAAACAATCATTAAGACCTTTTATTTGCATCAGCATAAGCAGTTGCTCTTCCTGTTAAGTCACAAGCCATTCTGCTGACGGACTTCAACCTCCAGCCACCCTGCTTACCTTTAAGCTCATCATTTGGCACTATTTCCAAAAAAAAAAATCCCAAACTCCTTAGTCCTGAGGCACAGAGGTCTCTTGCCTTTCCCATCCTTGATGTTTATCCAATTTACAGTTCCTAGATCTCAAGGTCTCTTATAGCCACGCCACTCCAAATGGCAGGTTATTATTATAGTAATAATAATAATGATAAGCAAGTGGTTCCCGTTACACAAACCAGCTTAGCCTTGGAGACAGAAGCTTACCCAGGGGCTGAGCACTGCCTACTGCAGGCACCCAGGGTGACAAGGCATCTTTATCAGCAATGCTCCACTTAGACGTCAACGAAAAAACCCAACCCAGCACAGGATCAGAGCTGTACCAGCAGGACAGTGCTGTCGTGGTGTCCCCTGCATGGCTCTCGGCAGGAGCTGCTGATCACCAGCCGGAGGAGCAGTAGGGGTCCAGCGCTTGCCCCTGGACACCTACAACTTCGTTCCATACCGGCAGCTACCACAGTATCAAAAATCAGAAAACCCTGAGATTTAAACCACCAAACCCAGCAACAGATAAGAGAAAAGCAAGGAGTATTTCCGTTGTATAAACAGGGGACCAAGGAGCTGATGAGCCTAAGATCACTTGTAAGTCAAACCCAGGTTTGTTCAGTTCCAGCATAAAGTCTGAATCCAAACCAGGCCAAACGCGAGCTCTACTAAAATGAACAGATTAAGAGTTGCATCAAACCAGAAGAGCAATGTACTCAGCTCAGTTAAAATTAGACATAAGACATTAGTCTTTGCCAAAATAGCACACGTATGTATCATAAAACATAACTAGGAGATACTTAATTTTAAGAACAGAAGTCCCATATTAAGTGATATACTATTGACAAATCATGACAAAAGTAAATTTAAAAAAAAAATGTTAAAAATAGGGCAATAGTTCAGCCTGCTTCTAGAAAACAGACACATGCACTGGTTCTGCTCAGAGCCAGCCTTCAGAAAGCCTTGCAGGCAGCACCAGGAGCTGGGTTCCCCCGCGGCAGCTCCCATCCTTCTGCTGGGAGGAGGAAGAGCCTGGAGGGATGCTGAAGGCAGTGCTTCTCCTCGCTCCGACTGAGGCAGCCAGTTTGGTGCTTGCTGCACTTACACATTTTATAGCCATCTCGAAGCCCTTCAAGCATCTTGATTAGACGATGGAGATAGCAATGATTCATCTCAGCATTTTTTTCCCCAAAGGGGAGCAGTTCTGTGGGTGAGTCAGGTGTTTCCCGAGCTGGGAACTGACAACCAGTGCCACGTCTCCTCCTTTATCCCAGCTCTGGCACTGGCCCTCACAACATTCCCAGTATGAAACCACCTTAGGTGCTTCCATTTTCCTTCAGCTCTTAGCAGCACAGTCCTACCATCCTCCCGCACGAAAAGAGAGAAGGCAACTCTTGAACAGCGCTTCACAGCTCAATGATCACATATGGTACCGTTAAAATAAATTGTTTATGCTGGCAACAGTTTTGTTTGAAGTTTATGGCTAAGGTTATTCCATAATACTCAGAAAATCCGGGCTGCACATAAAGCAAGCAATGGATAGAATAAATCCTCTATTACCAATATAAGTAAACATTTTTCTCAAGTATAAAGAAACATCATGCTTCTGTATAGCAAGATTACCTTTGCTTTAAGATTTGTTTGCATCATTGAACTATTTTGCTTTGAAGTTAAATTGTAAAAGATACCATAAAGTGAAAAATAATCGAGCCAGTGTGTTTATCAAATGACAGCAGAGTTTTCCACTGGGTATTTAGGGCTGACCCAGAAAGTGGTAAGAAAATAAAAAAGCATACAGATAGACTCTAAAAGGAGAAAAATCAAAGAAAATGTAATGTATAAACAGAGAGAGGGGAAAAAAGGCAATATAAAAGGGAAGAGGGAAAAAAAATAAAAGGCAATATGAAAGGGGAGAGAAGTAGAGGATGGATGCAACATGGGGGTAGCAGTTTGAGACTAACAGTCTCAATCTTCAGTAGTGGCATTTTGTACGATTGGTGCAGTGACAAAAACCAGCGTCGGGCTGTTAAAGAGGAACTAACTGACCGCTGCAGTTGGAGAAGACTGAGCTGTATGGATGCAGACAACCGTGCAGCGCAGCTGAAACAGCTACTAAGAGCATCAGCAGTAAAGCCAAGGAGCAGCATGGCTTCCCAGGGTCAGAGAAGTCACTGCACTCTAAAAGGGCACGTGGCATTGATCAAGCCACCAGCACTTCCTGTCAGGTAGAGAGCGAACGAGGCAAGACGGGTACATTTGCTGTGCCTGCTCCAGCTGAACGAGCCTCCAGCACCTCTTGAGGGAACATCACTGCGTGTTAAGAGCTGGTCCAACATACATATAGACACACACATAAATATATACATCCTCCAACTGCATCCTGTGCTTCCCTCACTAGGCTCTATAGAGTCTGCTCAGCTATTTGTACTACAGAGCAATGCATTAAGAAAAAGCCGGATGACTTCCCTTAGTAGATTTTTGGAACAGATTATGACTAAGTGAACAATATAAAATCTCAAAGCTCTTTGAGAAGTTGCAGCATTATCCACATCTCACTGTTGGCCTACATACAGAGATTCAAGCAATACAGTCAAGAAAAGAGATTACAATTGCAGAAAAATCCAACTTCTGTTAACAGCTTTGCTAAAAATATTCACTAACCCAGTTACCCCAATTCAGATAACAGTCTCCTGCACACCTTTGCTAAGTGAGATAATAATTTAGCAGTCTGAATGATACTTGTGTATCAGAGACTCAACTTCCCTGTAGATTCCCAATGTGACTTTAAAAGTCAAATTTCACCCCCCAAATTGAGGTCTTCTTTTCCTCACAGGCTGCCACAAGGACAGTTAAATAGAAAAGATTGTCATAGCAACAATATCTAAGTAAAATCAAGAATATTTTGTTCTGGAGTACGGCAAAAGTTATTGCAAGCCTTTGGGCCATTTGACATACAAGAAAATGTGGTTTTCGGTATCACATCCTCCTCCTGCAACAGAAATGTTTAACAACAGCTTCAAAACAACCACAGTTTTCTGAGAATCCTACTGCTCCCTGACCCAGAAGAGAGTCTCTTACACCAGCCAAGAGCATCTCCTATCCATCATTATAACTAGGTAGCAGAGTAAGATTTCTTTTAGCAGAGAGTGAAACACTGAAAAAATGAATCACTTTTTGCAAAGACATCTAAGAGACAACTATTAAATATTTAAGTCCTTATTGCTGAATACTCATTTTTCATGAGAAAAAACTCCAACGGTTTTGGTTTCAATTAGAATCTATCTCATCATTTGAAAATACGCACTTTCTGAAGCTGTCATGGGACCAATTATTGATATTATAATGAGAATCTGATAACAATCACATGCATTATCAGGACATCCCATAAAAAGTGAAGAACCAAAGAGGCAATAAACATATAGAAACATCTTGGCTTTTTCTAGTAGATGAATAAAACCAGGAATCCATCAGAAACACCCCACCAGTGACTCCACGCCTTTAAGATTGTGAAGGATCCCATTTGGGATATTTTAAGGTAAAGGGATTTTTGCTGTTGTGTTGGTTTTGTTTTGTTTTTTAACTATGCAATATTTTCACGCTCCAAAATGCAATAAAATTGAATAAAGGTATTTTCCCAGCTCACAAAGCCATCACACGGATAAGCACCATTATCCAACGCGCACCTTCCAGCGGAGCTAGAAAAATCAAACATTGGCAACACCACGGTCAAGTCAAAAGTGTCAAGCAATTACCAAGCAATTCTAAATCACTTTTCTGTCCCTATACCCGCAGCGTCAGCTAAAGCACAGCTTACCCCGAATTGCACACCCAGGCTGTTGGCTCAAATGACTTGGATCCAGTGTCCCTTCATTTCTTCTGCCCGTTGCCAAAGCAGAGCTCTGCTGCCTCACCCTGCACCATCCTGGCTCTCAACAACAGAACTGAGACTAGAACCAAGACTCGTTCCCACACAGATAAATGTTTTTTCAGTCATCTGAGTAACTTAGTAAATATCTTTTCAGAATGAGTCTTACCTTGGCTTGACCTCTGAGTTTTAAAAGGCCGCAACAACACAAAAGCAAACAAAAAAAAAGGGAAAGCAAAAGGTCGGAAAGTAGTTGGTGGGTAATTGTGTTTGGTCTTGCTTGGCTACATTAAGACACAACATCTCAAGCTCAAAGGGATCCAACAAAAACAGATACAAAACATCCCGTGCACAGGGCTGTTGTCTATGTTCAGAAAAAAAAAAAAAACAAACAAACCAAAAAAATCCCCTTGTGTGGAAGAGATCTTTTGATGCAAACATTCATGACAATTACACTTTTGTATTCAACTAAACCAGCCAGAATTTAACAAGAAATGCATCAGCGACCAGACAGTCCCAAGCTAATAGCTGGAAATTGGATTATGTGTGTTTCTTTACAAGCAGAGAACAGATCACCCCGGTCATTTGTTTCTTCTGTACTGCTGGCCCCTTTTCAGCTCGTGTCACCAACTCCCCTTCTCCCTACACGTACGGTACCACCGACAAAACGGCACAGCTCAGTTTATGTGACACTGATGACAGGATATTTAACTTTCATTTAACATTATCCTCAGTGGAAGGAAAAGCCCGCCTTAAGAAAACACAGTCGTGAGATCTGCAACTTACTGCTCTCATACAGCGCTCACAGAGATAGGAATGGACCTTAGTGCCTGGAGGCACATCAGGCATTTCAGAACCAGTAAATTGGGAAGAAAACAAATCCTAAGGTCAGTCATTTTAATGATAATAAATAACTGGGGAGGGACTCTTTATCAGGGAATAAAGTGATAAGACGAGGGGTAATGGTTTTAAATTGAAAGAGGAGAGATTTAGATTAGACACTAGAAAGAAATTCTTTGCTGTGAGGGTGGCGAGACCCTGGCCCAGGTTGCCCAGAGAAGCTGTGGCTGCCCCATCCCTGGAGGGGTTCAAGGCCAGGTTGGAGGGGGCTTGGAGCAACCTGGTCTGGTGGGAGGTGTCCCTGCCCAGGGCAGGGGGGTTGGAACTCAATGATCTTGAAGGTCCCTTCCAACTCTAACCATTCTATGATTCTATAACAGGAAGAACACCAAAGGCGATACCAAGGGTGTCAGCAATCTAGTTAAAAACTGCCAAGAAAAACTAAATTAAATAATCTCTCCTTCTAAGTATCTGTTTTTACAAAAGCATTCCCCCCAATCTCAATCCTCAAAATACTACAGAGAAAAGTACATTAATATTGAAGACTTCTAAGTGGCATCTCATCCTTCATTTTATCTTTTGTAAGGGCTTTTATTCTTCTGGCACAGTTTGAAACACTGAGACAATATGTGGAGATGTAAGTACACATCACTCCCCACCAGCCTCCTCACCGCACGTTAAACCTTCGTTTAGTGCAGGAAGCTTCAGGAGAAATCATCTCCAACGATGCAGAAAAAATAAAGTACTCCCAAATTTCCCCAAATACCGATAAATCTGACTGTACCAGGCCAAACAGCCATTTGCAAAAACGAATCCAAACACCAGTGACTAACTACGGCATCTCAGGGGAAGGAAACAAAGACTGCAACAAGCTGGAAGGAGATACACGAGCACAGACACTGAATGGTCTAAACCTCCTGGTCTAAACCAAAGGCAGGAGCTACCAGAGGAAAAAAAACCATTGAGAGTGGCAGGAGACTACATTTTCCAGCTGTTTCACAATCTACCTTGTTGAAATATATCATCTATATTTTACATTTCAAAGCTTTAAGTAGGAATCCATGTTTTTCACAGGACAGGTACGCAGGGTGAAGGTATTTTTAGAGAAAGATATCCAAATAGGATTAGAAAAACATAAAAAAAGCCTTCAATGCCCCAAGGAAAGACAAAAGGGAAATTGCTCTGGTGAATAAATAGTAAGCTTTGTATTTTGAGTAAATCATCCTTCTAGCACCACCAACAATAAACAGAAGCGATTTTCACACCTTATTTCTCACTATATTTTTAGAAAACAGAAAAGCACATACAACTTCATCCAAGAAGCACCCATTGATCCATGTTGGATAATTACCCCCCAGTTCAGCACTTACAGAGAAGCTTGAAAGAATATCCTTTCCAGAAAAGAAACAGCCAAGGATTCAGAAAAGAAACAACCAGAAATGCCCAAAAGACACTGTCCCCGTGCAAGTAACTATCTATGCTTAAATCTAGCAAGAACGTGCCAAGCAGCGTTTAACAAGCCAAGGATTTTGCTTTGAACCTTAACTGGGAGGAAAGTCTCTCTGTTTCAGGAGCATCTTAGAAAATTGGTTTGGTGCCAGCAGAGTCCTGGAGCTGAATCGGCTGCTGCCCATCCTGACACCTGGGCACCCCCCTAGAGCATCGGGGAACCCCCCCCAGAGCATTGTTACCCATGGGGCTCGGGCAGACACGAGGGTGTTGCTCATGCTACTCACTGCCCTCCAAACCTCACACTGCCCCTGTGCAATGTTTCAAAGCTCTACACACACCAAATCGCCATGAAAACACGTGTTTCCTTCAAAAAGTTGGCTCCCCATCCCGTACCGACCCAGCTCAGGTTATGGGATTGGACAGATGCAAGGGCTGGTGGTGGAAAGGAGAATGTCTGGGGTCTGGAGAAACTCAGGTTTTTTTGCAAGCCGTTATCAAGACAGATTTTTTTCCACTGAATTACATTGCAGGAGACTCAGTAATATTGTACATTACATTTACTTCAGTGCTTTATGGAAGTATCGCTGTGTCAAGAAATAAATGTATTATATTTCTTGATAATTAGATCCAGAACAGTTTCATTCTTTGGCCAACATACTGTAAAAGCAGAACCAAAAAACTACTGTGCCAGTCATCTCATCAGTCCCATGATTTTCACCTTCTACACAAGCTCCTGAAAATAAGCGTGAAGCACAGCAGGAAAACAAGTACTCTTCAAAAATCAAGCAGGCGAGCAGCTCCCTGAACGGCTACCACACCAGTTCTTCTGTAAATAAAATAATTTCTTCTGCAAGGCACAGAAAAGCTACCCAGACCCAGTGGAATCATCTTGTATTTGTTCTTTCCCAAATGAAGAGCAATGTGCTATGATCTACAGGCTTACTCTTCTTCCCGAGATACCTACTGGCTTCAGCTACTGAGAGAAATCACACACCCCCCCCAAAAAAAAAGCAAGTGCCAGATCTGTCAGTCTTGTGCTGCTGCTGCTGCTCTGGAAATAGTCTGACCTGAAAGCAACATAGCCCAAAGCTACAGGGGAATGAGCACATTGTGGTACATCTCATCCACAAAACAGGAAAATGCAGCAGGTTAGAGACATTGGCAGCTTATGCCAGGGTACAGGAAAAATCTGAGGGTGTAGGAGGATTAGCAACACTTTTGAAAGAAACAGTTCCCACAAAGGTATTTGTCAGCTCTTGGTGTCTTCAGATACCATCGGTCCCATCTAAATGTCATGCTTAGCCACTTGTGTCTCACAACAGCCCTTCACAAAAGGTTTCGTACAAAACTTGCTCAGTCTTCACTGGCAAAGAAGAGTTGAGCAGAGCTGGAAAACACACCAAAGATGCTGGGAGACAAAGCAAGGTTCCCAGATTGAGCTTTCTGCTAGGAAAATGGCATGCTACGTATCCACCGATATATTTTACACCAGGACAGAAGTCCCATCTCACTTCACAGCCTACATCAAACTGGTATGAGCTTTTTATAAAAGGTATTTATGGATAAGTCATGAACAAACCCTCTGTAAGCAGAACTGCTGTGCCTTTTGAAGTAGAGATGGATGCTTGGCTTTTGTTAGAAGCACAATGTACCACACCCCATGGAAAACGTCCTGCAGCATAGGGTAGATTTTTAATTTTTTTTTTTTTTTTAACTAGTCATTTATCTGCTATCCCAGGGATTTTTTTCTGGATCTGTCTTAACCACAGAGCAACAACTGCTTAACAGCCTACAGAGATCTCTGTATGGGAGGGACTTCAGAACATGACTTTTTTTCATCAGTACAAACTCTGCTGACTTGACTGGTGTATGTGAAATAAAAGGTAAAACACATCCAAATATTCTAGGGATGGAAATAAGTGAGAATCTCTCCATGAGGCAACACTGCAAATAGTACTGCAGCAGAAAGTATTAAAAAAAACCCACAACCCTGCTCAGATTCCACGCCACCCGCTACAAAGGAATCAGCCATCAATTTTTGTTTTCTTTTTACTTCATGGAATATGACACTGCAAAACAGCAATGATCACGGCACAGCAGCACAGTATCAGGTGATGGTGTTTTTGTTTGGTTTAGGCACAATAGTTAGTTATGTGGAGTGTTTCATGGATTAAACAACAGAATTTTCCCCCATGTGAGTAAAGCACGATCCTGCAGGGCCCCTCCTGCTGCCCCTGTAGCTCTGGGCTGCTTTTCCCAGGGGCAGTTTCCCACGGGAGCGGGTGGAATTCCGCTAAAACCCCCCCAGTGCAGGCAGCCGGGGGCTGAGGAAGGCTCTGCGCTGCCCGCCTGACACCCAGCAGAGAACCGCAGTGCTCAGCAGCTCCTGCTAAGCCAGGCTTTACTCACGCTGCGGCTCAAAAAGCAGCTGACAAGCACCATGAAGAGTCTTTTATCCTCTTTCTGGTAATACTAACATGAGGTTTCCGAGCTGGCTAGAAAGATTCTCTTTAGAAGTTCTCCTTTCTAAATAGGAGATATTTGCCTGGAAAATCAGTTTCAGATCAGCCTTGCGCTAAAAGGGAAGCGGTTACCGTAGTCTTAACAGGGAAAGGAGGTGAAAATACTCCTTCACAACTAAATTCCTCTATTGTTTCCAACAGGGGAGAGGAAAAAGGGCTGGAAGCACTCTAAACCAGGAAAGCATCCTCAGGGAGCGCACCACACCAGGTGCTGAGCCTCTCTGCATCCTTCCTTTGCAAATGTCAGGAATAAAAGCACTGGGAGGAACTGGGGGGAAACACGAAGAAACCACACGCCATCAGACTGCCTCAGTTGCTTACTACAGCAAACAGCTCCACGCTCTCCGACAAGACCGTAAGAAGCAAGCCAGCTAAAAAAAAATACATTTTTAGGTATGTCAGCCAACAAAATCAATCAGAGAGTCACCTTGAGGTTGCAGAGGAGCAGAAACATAAAATGAAGCTGCAGTCTGTTGAGGCTTGCGTAGCTAACCGCAAAAGAAAGCGATGGATTTACCACTGTCACCTTCTCCTGCCGTGGTTAAAGATAAGATACATCTAAAAGGCTTTTATATTTAAAACTTTAAAGTAAAATCAAAATCCAGTGGGTTTTCTCTGTTTTAACCAAAGGAAAATTTAAGGTAAGACATTTTAATCTTCCGTACCTCACCGTGTTGCACATGCAAAGTGCAGGAAGATGGATGGAAGAGGCCAGAATATAAGACACTGGGTCAAATCCCAACTCGGAGGGGTTTAACTGGTTTGAATGGAGTTAGGACATTGTCCTAGGACTTCCTTGACAAAGAGCTCCGAACCACGCGACCACAGGCATCATAGAGATACAGCTTTGGTCATGGCATGAAAGATATCCTGGGGAAACTCAAGCCTAAGTTGTTCAACTTCCTTCATTTCTGTTTGTTTTCAAGAAATACCATCAAGTCATATATTTAATTTTTGTTGGAAAACCTCCTCAAGACACTAGAGAATTATAATGGGGGTGATGGTAGGGGGTTCAGAAAGAGAGCATTTTCGCCACAATTGTTTATTGGGAAGGGGAAGAAAATTTATTCAGACTTACTAGTGAAAAGAAAAAAAAAGAAGGTGTTTCCTTTGAATCATTTATATTTTGATTTTTCTTACATAATGACAGAATTCCTTGGGGGTGTGGAAGGGGTGGTTTTGTTTGTTTGTTTTTTTTAATTTTAACAGAACTCCTTTCTTTCCAGTGTTTTATGGAACAAAAATAAAAGCTGCATTGCAGTGTTTTTCAAAAGCTATAGTAAAACAGACACACGAAAAAGTGTTCAGTTCTGGTTTATTTTTGCTTTGTGTAATGTTTCTAAGAGCTTCTGGAGGCTAAAATACTGCTTTTCTAGAAGGAGGGCGACTCTGATAGCGCCTTCCACCAGAATCGGGATTCCTTCCCCTTGCCAGGCATCATTTGTTGGAGCTGAGCAGTCGCTCTAAACCAGTAAATAATAACAAATGGTACTGCCTTCTGCTAAGGTACTGCAGTGCCATCCACTCCACACCAAGTTACACCAAAGCTCAACGAGCGAATAAAGAAGACAAAGAATATGGAAAGATTTTTACGTTAGTTTACACTTACAAAACTACAAATATCCCCACGGAACCCCAGGCGGATGGTTTCTCTTCGGAAAAAAAAGCAGCAGTGCGTGAGGATATATTTCGCTAGTTAAGATGACTAAAATGTGCAACCAAAAAAGACCTGTTTTGCCCTGAAAAGCATACTCTAAGCTTCTGACTCGATTTTCAAGGTGGCAAATAACCCCCCAAAATGATCCTGCCAAATTGAGTATATATATCGAAAAATAAATGTTTACATGTATTTCTATAAATAAATAAATACACACACTTTTCTTGTTTCTAACTATTTTTTTAAACTTCCATGGCAGGAAACTGACAGTTACTGTTGTTTTTCCTTTTTACCTTTGCTAAAGGAATTATCTCCTGTCTGCAAGATAGAAATACCTTTTCCAAAGCATCCCAGTTACTGTTTTCCCGGGCAACTGATACTTTATAGACCAAGATACATCATATCCTTGCACATTCACTTCGGTGGGATAAAAGAATTCTAAATTCTGCTTCTCTTAAAAAGATAACATCATTAAAGGATTTACAGTACATGTATTTTAATCTACTTTTAATATGTCTGAGGGTTTATTTATTTAAAGGGGGAGGGGATTTTGCTGACATTTGCTTCTTTAGCATCCAAATGACTGTGCTACAGTCACGCTTTCGTTCCAAGTATTTGTTGACCAAAGGCAGCCCTCCATTCCTGACTGAGATTGATAACCAATTTGATTATCCCATTGTTAACAGACTGTTGTGGGTGTTACGAGTTTAACCTTCAAATAAAGACAAATAATTTGGCTACACGGAAAACATTTAATAAAAACAAATTAAGAAAAACAAGTTCGCCACTAATGTCCAGAATCGAGTATTTTTTTTTCTCCTTGCTTTTCCATAACTGTCTTGCAACTTTAATGAAAAAAGTTTCTTAAAACCTCAAGGTTTTAATAAGGATCTTGACAAATTATGCAAGTAATTGCTCGTTCTTTGTATTATCAATTAGTTTTAAGATCTCTTTATCGTAGTACAGTACGGATCATATTATCAGATAACCACAGTAGACCAATATATTAAAAAAAAAAAGCACCAAAGACACAGGCTGGTTAGACAGTAAACCAAAAATATAACTCAAGTGCTCAGTACTGTCTATGAACACCCACCAACAGCAGCACCAGCAGCCTCCTGAACGCGACCCCGACCGATCCACCCGCTTTGGAAAGCTCCAGCTCCGGGAAGGGAAAGCAAAAAGGCACTTGGGTGTGCAGGGCTGAGGAACGCGCTGCGCCATGTTCCACACTCGGCCAAGGAGCCACGGAGGGCCCCCATCCACCCACGCTTTGTTCATTTTAAAGCCTTTGCTCCCGTGAACAGCCCTCAAACCCTGTTTTCTCCTCCAAGAGGCGGGGAAAACGCAGTTTGGATACGCCGTCGCTGCAAGCCAGGAGTGACTTGATGTTTCAATTAATTTCATTTTTTTTTTTAACGAGAGGAAAAAAACTTCACCTCGAGCGGGTCATTTTAACTAATGATGCTTATGCACCGGTTGTTCTGCAGGGACCCGCCAGCACCGGCGCCTCGGCGGGCCCTGCCAGCGCTGCCCAGCAGCCACCAGTAGCCACCAGCAGCCACCAGTAGCCACCAGCAGCCACCAGTAGCCAGGCGGGACGGGCACAGCGCATCATCCCCCCGCCGGGACGCCCCTTTTCCCCGGAGAGCACCCCGGCATTCCGCAGCCGCCTCGGCTTTTGTCTCCGCCCGCAGTGCTCCGCGCCGGGGAGGGGGGGGGGGTGTGTGTGAATGTGATGCTACGCGGGTGCGGAGGATGCTGCGCGGCCCCGGGGGCGCGGACGGCCGCCCCCGCGGAGCGCCGGCGAGCATGCCCAGTCACCGGCATGACATCAGCGCCGCCGGCGGCGGCCGCCCCCGCGCCCCCACCCCTCACCGGGCCCGGTTGGCGACCCAAGGCGGTAGCCCAGACCCCGAACAGGGGCGGGGTGGGGGGACGGGGGGGGAAGGCCCAGCCCCAGCGGACGGGAGCGGGGAGCGCCCCCCCGCCCCTCACTGCGGGAACAATGGGCGCGGGGCCCGGCGGCGGGACCGCCGGGAGGGGATGCTCGCCCCGAGGAGGAGATGGTCGCCCCGGGGAAGGGACGCTCGCCCCGTCACGGCGCCGCGCGGTGAGGAGAGAGGGTCTGCGGCAGACTCACCCCGATGACCACCGTCTCCTCGCCCTTGAATTTGGGGATGAATTTGTCCCCCCGGAGAATCTCCGCCTCGTTGAGGGGCCGGAACCGGCACATCACTTTGATGCTGCACTCGGCGGGATCCGCCATCTCGCCGGGCGGGCGGGCGGGCGCCGGCCGCAGGGAGCCAGGCGCTCCGCCGGGCAGGTGCCGCAGACGCCGGCTGGCCCCGGCCCCCGCCCCGGCGCGGCTGCGCGGTGCGAGGCGGGGCTGTGCGGAGCCCGCGCCCCCCTCAGCCTCCCCTCAGCGCCCCCCGGGGGCTCCGCCGCAGCGCGCGGGGGATGCCGGGAGGCGTAGTCCGCCGCGCGGCAGGTGGCGGCCGCCAACGGCTCCAACCGCCCTAACGGTCCCAACGGCTCCCCCTCAGCGGCCGCGAAGGAGGGAAGGGAGGCCCCGACGGCTTTCCCCGCCCCCTCCTTCTTAATTATAGTAATTAACGGGGGGGTATCCCTCTCAGTCTCGACGTCCGGGGGTGTATCAAACAATCGCCACACCGGGGAGCAGGTATTTTGTCCCCACCTGGCTTTGTCTGCCCCGTTTTCAGGCCTCCAGGTGCAGCTGCTCTCTCAGGGAAAATGAGAGGAAAGAAGGAGAGAGGGATGGAAACTTGTGCTTTGCCAGATCTATAGCCAGGTCAAAGGATGTTTATCCCCAGGATGTTACACCACCACGTCCCTTCATGACATTACCCTTATTTTCTTGTGAGGAAAAGCAGAAGCAACACCATCTCTGGGTGAGGCTTTGACCTTGTTACATTTACAAGAAGTTTGTCACGCTGCAGTCAGTGAATCAGCATCTGGGAAAGACAAAGTCTGGAGCCTGTTCCTGCACCTCAGGGGTGCTGTCCTCCTCCTCCTCCTCCTCCACTCTCTGACAAGGAGATGGCCACGTTTCTTCCTCACCTGCTAAAAACACCCGCAACTTACCTTCCTGCCCCCAACCCTGTGCAAAGGCAGGTCCTGTCACTGGATTAAAGTCATGCGAAACCACCTCCTGTCTTCTCCCCCTCCTCCATCATTTTCTCCCTGCACATATCTTTACGCAGCCTCGCTCATTGCAACAACTGTTGGCGGCTCCTGGAAAGCAGGAGACAGCCCCCAGCCTCCAGCTGCTCCTGGAACAGGTTTCCTCCACACAACAACAGAGCACCAGTTTCATGAAATTAGCCTCAGCCACACAATTAAAGATGCCAGCGGTCAGTTCTTCAGCATTTCTATGGAGATCTCCCTTTCTTCTAGCCCCAGTGGTTGTCCTCATTACCTGACGTGGATGTGAGAAGAGCAGGCTACTTACGAAGGCTCTTATGCCCTTCTTAAACGCAATTACATCAGGGAGCGTTAGCAATGTGCAGCATGCGATAAGACATTATTATATAATGTGATTTATTCCCCTGGATTACCAATTATCTAGCCCTTTTATTTCTCTTATGTTTCAAGCTTTTTACCCTGAATAGCAAATTCGTAAGTCATGACAAGTAGGGGCTTAGTCATAAAAGACAACCATTTCGATGAATTAATCCTTATTTTTCTCCATTATCGAGAGCTCATTTTGGAGCAAGATAGGCAAACCTCCATTTTCCTATTAGAGTAGGTATAATCTGCAATCAGTAAGAATGCACTGAAGAGCCATCTCTTCTTAGCAATTTTCTCACAAACAATACTGCATTATCTGCATTGTAGACAATACCATATCGTCACAAAGCTGCTATTTTTACTAGTTATTACCAGATTACCCTGTTAAGCAGCCTCCTGGGGACATCAGTTTTCAGCCAGATTCAGGAGGGATCAGAAGCCCCTCGCGCTTGGGAGCTTCTCCCAGGCTGCTGTGGATGCCCTCGTACCTCACCGACAGTGATGGAAGGTAGGATTTACAGTTTATTGGGAAACTGCTTCATAAAAAAAGCATAAACTTTCAAGACAACAAGAAGTAGTCACACTCATACACTCTTAAGCATTATCATCATTAATTTCTTTCATTCCTGATGCCGTGGCTTCTTTCAGATGGCGTACTTACAAGAATCACCACTACGGCTATATTCTGCTTGGCTTTTTCGAGCTACAATTCACCGGAATGCACCAGAATTTCTTTGCTATTGGTACCACCAAAGTAAAAGGTGGCAAACTTTGATGTCATCTCATTTTCCTACAACCGTGGGGCAAGCTCTCCAGCGAGACATCAAGTCAATGGTTTAAATCGCTCTGGCAGATTAAATACAGTTTGACAGCCAGTTCTGATTGTTCCTGAAGAAGTTCTCAAACTGAGCCCATCTCAGCTAGGACAGTTCACTGAACAGCCCGGGATGTCAGAGATCTCCAAAGGGAATAACAAATCCCCTCCTCGAAGACAGAAGGGTGACAGCCATAAGAGAACATCAAGATTCCATTTCTCTGTAGATAATATACCCAATGCCAATACACCCAACCCATTCAGGCTGCAGGAAAACCAAGAAAAGGGCATGTGATAAAGGTTCTAAACGGCAAAATATGGATTCTGATAGAAAGATGGTCCCACCGGAATAAGGGAACAGACACGTGAGCATTTTGGAAGTGAAAAATCCAATTTCCTATCCACTGAGCCAGAAAAACATCACTTCCTTTTATTGCTTCTGGGCTCCAGGAATGAGTTTTGGAGTTGGGAAAGAGCTTCAGGAGAAAGAAAACAATGACGTTGAATTTCTGCTGGCTTTAACAATTCAGTGCCACGAACAGACACCAGAACTGGCCAGGGGAGCAGCTTATCAGCAAGGAGAGAGGCTTTAATGTAGGCTCTATTGATCCTGGTGTCTCAGCAGTGGCCATCGAGATCAAATTTGATGATATGCCTGTGTCATCAGTGCCGAGATACCTCTATGGGTGAAGTGGTAATAAAGGATTTCTTGCAGAAGGTACCAGCAGCATTGGGATTCCCCAGGACAAAAAGCAATTTCAAATGTCACGGATGTTTCATGTCCTGCAGACACCAAAAAAACCACTGTTAAGAGCGCATCAGGGGAAAAGTTTACAAAGCCAGAACATTACATGTTCAACAGGAATAAAAATAAACAAATAAAGGAAGCCAAAGACTGAAAAATAGACAAAAAAAATGAGCTAGTGAGTGCTGAGAAGGCAGTTAGGAGGAACCGAGATGCAGATCGGATTGTTTCTGTATCACCAGAGGCAAGGACACACATCCATAGCTCAGGAGAGACTGGGCTACAAGACCACTTGTCCAGGCAAAGGAAAAATTTAATTGGAAAATGTGTAGGATCCGCATAACCGACGCCCTTGGTCACCCAAGATGATTATCCCAGAAGGAACACGCCCTTTGATCAGAACAGGTAAAGATTTCTCTGGTGATCAGGGGCCACAGGGGCTCCTTTCTCACACTTCCACAATCCAGAAAGGTCAGATTTGGAGCTAGAGCACTGCCAGTCAAAAAGGGACTCCATCGGAAAGCGTTTGGGCTATACCAGCAGGGAATTTAAGAGCAGTCATTGTTTCTGATTCGCAAAACACTTCAGTATATGCATATTCTGAAGTATATACATAAAGTATGTTAAGTACACACATAAATCTCAACCTTCATATAAATTATTCACACTATGCATAGTCATATATATCATCATGTTAAACCACCTATAAAAAATGAGTTTGCTAAAAGTAAACAGATCGATTTTTACCACTTTGTATAACACAGCAAAATGTTTTAGTTGCTTATTCGATACCCAAAATATTTTTCCAAGTTACGATCCTTTCATTTGGTTTACTCAATAAATAACCCAAATAAAAGCATTGTAACTTGGGGGGGGGGGGGGGGGGGGAGGCCTTAACTATAGGAAGCTGGAAAGCAATTGTTAAAATCCCAAACAACTGAACAAAAAAGCCCGTTTTCACTAAAAAAAAAATAAATACACAACCCTGAAACGCAAAGCCTCTGCACCCAATTTCACTGTGAGGGAGAACATGTCCGCTGTCAAAAAACCGCCACCTTTATCTATGAAGGTCCAGAAAGAGTTAAACAGCATCACAGGCGGATGATGCCATCTTCTGGTGTCACTTACACAGCTGTTGATTTAAAGCCACCATGACTAGTCTAGTCAGATCATCATCAGGAAGATGGGGGACGAGGTTATTTTAAGCATCGTTTTATCCCCAGGGCAGGGTTCAATGAAATAACATTAATTCAGGAAGAGTCAGCGAAGCGTTAACAGCGATGGTGGGAAAGCAAGCGCCAGGCTGCCATCAGTTCACGGCCAACTGCCACCAGCCTGTCCCTGGGGGCTGAAGTCAGGGTAGACGCGGCTACGGCACAGCTTGGCCAAGCGGGGCCTTGCATCACCCTCAAAAATCTGAACCGCTACCGAGGTTTTGAAAGTGGAACTATTAATTGTGCCCAGCCTTGGTCAGTTGATCATCTTCCACCCCATTAACTTCTTTCTGCTCTCCTTCGGCCAGTTTGGCAGCTGACAGGCACAGTGCTAGGGTTTTTTTGTTTTTGTCTTTGTTGTTTGGTTTTGGTTTTGTTGTTTTGTTTTTTTTTTTTACAGAGATTCCCCAACAGATAAGATCTTGCCAGAATACGGTAGTTCAGGAGTGGTGCTGTGCTCAGATTCTCTGCATTTTATGTCAGAGCTCTAAGTTTGTGCACTCCTAAAAGTACAAAGGATTTCAGCCGATATATCTGTTCCGTTACAATTTTTCTCTTATCATTATCTGCTGTAGTATAGCCCTAATTAATTGCCTCCCTCCTTCATTTGCCCCTTGCTCTCTAATTGATCTTTCTACATTATCCTCCCTGTGTAATTACATTTGTAGTAGAGTTTAATCAGTGTGTAATGGATTGAAGCCAGATCGGACTAAACATATTTTCCCATTCTTAGTTGCAGAAACAACCGTAACTTTAGAAAAACAGCAGCAGTGTAACTGGGGTAGAGCAGAAAGGCTAATTCTGGCTCACACGCAGGGCTTGAAACTTCTCTCAAATTTTCAGGAGGTTTTGGGGCATCGTGTCTCTTGATGCCTGCGCATCGTGTCTCTTGATGCCTGCGCATCCACCTGCCCCGAGACTGGGGAGGGACACCGGGTTGCACTACGTTACTGTCACAGTTGGTGCGGGGACCACCACTTTCAACTCTACTACGTATGGAGCAAGAACGCGAAGATGACGCTGATGTTCAGAGAAAGCAGTGGACAAAGCCACAGGAGGGGACACAGCCCACATTCAGGGAAGGAGGGGACACAGCCCACATTCAGGGAGCAGCTCAGCTGCTTCACTGCTGTTCTCTTTCAGTTTTCAGATTTTACTCCTATTCCAACTACTTGTGTTTTTTCTTTCTCTTTAAATTGTAGCTACTGGGTGACAATACAGTTTAAATGGGGTTAAATTCATAACAAAATATAACTTAGATGGGTGCTCTTCATTAATTTGAGATTGCACCATTAAAAGCTTCCGAAGCGCGCACAGATTGCATTTCGAGATACACAAGGTGACTCGGAAGCAAGCAAGTCACCGAGACAACAGGGAACTTCACTTGAAACTCCCTTTTCCTCCTGTAGAGCAGAAAGGCACTTCAGACACAAACATTCTCACCCAAGGGAATGTCACTTTGGGGACCGACCCTCCCTGCAGCAGGACGGCACACAATCAAACCAATTTCGGGACAAATGAGGACCTCCCATCACCTCGCTTCAGACATCACAGTTGGGTTCCTGCAAGTAGGACACTGGCACTCCTGGGTTTTCCCTTACAGTCAGCAAAGATGCAACTACCTTCGGTGAGTTAGCAGAAGTCATCTGGAAGGGTTCTGAAGTCACTCCTTTAAGAAGGCTCCGTATTCACTGGCAGGAGGACAAGGCACACAAGCTCAGTGCTGGGTGAGCTGGGTGCTTAAAAGGCCAGAATAATCTGGAGTAAGAATTGCAGCCTGCTTCGAACTCATCTCCTCAGCCAGTGGATTTTCTTACCAAATAGAAATGGAATCAGCATTACGTGCTCTTAGAAGTGCATCTTTACATTCTCCTTCTGGCTGTTAAAGTAAAGCCTTGTAAAGAAAATCACCCATATACATTCCCATTTCATCCATACGCTGTTCTCACGCATTCTGACTGGCCTGCAAGAGAAATGCTGCCATTAAATGCACTCAGGCGCCCTGTGAATAGCTAGAAAGCTGCTTTATTTCTACGCAGGCCAGAGCAACGTAGCAGGGTGTCTGTAACACCACCTCTCTTAAAGACAAGCAACAGGCTCCCCAGAGTGAGAAACTCCAGATGATGCAGTTACAGCAGGGAAGCGCAACAGCCCTCGCTGTGGATCTGCCACAGCTTCAAGTGACACCGCCCTTACCCTAAAACCATCTGTTCTTTCCCTGAGAAATCCCCTTCCAAGCAGCTGCCTGTTTTAGGGAGCTTCCTGGGTACAGGTGGTTCCACAGCAGGGCTCCATACCCCAACACACCGCAGTCTCCATCGTGACTGGTCCGGATGGCTTTGCTGGGAGAGTCAACTCACCCAGTGTTGATTTGGCTTACAGACCAGTTGTCTGTATCTCATGTTTTCCACGTAATTAGCTGGTTAGATCGGAAGAAAGCCAATTAGCCACCATTTGTCTTCATTAAAATGTAAACACTTGGACGTTAATAGCTAACCCAGCTTATACTGCCTGGGTCTGCTGCTACACAGGAAACAGTTCCTCTCCCAGTTAGAGATTTCCTTTTTTCTTCTTTCCCGAGTAGCAGTTTACTGTGAAGATGTGCTTTAATTTATGCAGGTTATTCTCCAGCCTTCTAAGTCTGAATATTGCAAAACCTAAAAGTAGAAGAAACAGGGAAGTGAGGTTTGAAACCGTTTCCATGATGTGAAATCCAGGGAGTCTGTTGAGATGACAGTCCTGTCCGGAGTGTTTGCTGTCACCTTCAGAGCTTTCCTGTTTGCAGCTGGGAATTTCTACCAGCTAATTTCTGAAGGGCTGAGTTCTTCCTGAAGGGTGCTGGAAACTGAGAAGCGGGATGACTGGCTGCGAGCACGATGCCGAGTGCACCTCGGGATAAACCCATCACCTCCTGGAAGGCTGCACTGAAGATTCTGCTTACAAAAAAAAAAAAAAAAAAAAAAAACCTCAATTACTGTAATAAGGAAATAGGAAACGTTTCTGTTATTCTCTACAAAGCGGTTGGAGGTAGGAGAGGAAAATGGACTATCAGGGAAGGAAAGGGAGTCTCAAAGTCAGGAAACCCACAAAGGGCTGCAGTTCCCCATCTTCTTGTTTGTAGAGGGGAAAAACCCGCACATACAGTCTGCTGGAGAGGATCAAAGGAAAAGGACAGCTCTGTAAACAGAACAGGGTATTGTTGGGATGTTCTTTGGAAAGGGGAGAAAAAAGCCCTACAGCAGAATGGAAACAAGACACCTACAATTAAACACATACCAAACCTCCAGTCAATCTGTACATTAAATACGTTTCATAAACCTAATTAGAAAATATTTTTTAGTATCTGACATTTAAAAGAAAATTCTGCACGCTACATTTGAAGTCCAATATAAATTGCTGTAGATAAACTACATTCAAAAATCTTACCTGAACACCTTTCCCTAATACGGAATAAAGCAGAAATCACCATTCAAATCATATTACAGACACACGTGATGTTCAAACAAGGGAATTAAAAAAAGAACAGTGTCATATCCTCAACACACCCTTTGGAAGAGCGCACAAAAATAACTCGCTCATAGGTATTGCCTGCTGCACACCAGGAAAAAGTAG
Source organism: Numenius arquata (assembly GCF_964106895.1). Taxonomy (NCBI): domain Eukaryota; kingdom Metazoa; phylum Chordata; class Aves; order Charadriiformes; family Scolopacidae; genus Numenius; species Numenius arquata. Next base: position 2,900,228 of record NC_133578.1, read on the forward strand.
ACTTTCCAACAATCCTCCCTTCCTTTTTTTTAAAAAAAAAAATAAGATTTCTATGGACTACAGTATTATTCATCACTCTTCTTTTCTTGCACTTGAGGCACACATTAATGGCTAGAAATTCTTAAGACTGTTACAGTTGGACTTTACAGAAAGCTGTATGTATCAAATATGAGAAGAAACTTCTTTCCGGTGAGGGTGCCAGAGCCCTGGAACAGGCTGCCCAGGGAGGGTGTGGAGTCCCCTTCTCTGGAGATCTTCAAGACCCGCCTGGATGCAGCCCTGAGTAACATGCTCTGACATGCTCTGGGCAACCCTGCTTCGGCAGGGGAGTTGGACTGGATGATCTTTATGGTCCCTTCCAACTCTAAAAAATTCAGTGAAATTCAGTGAAAGCTGCGTTAAATACTAGTCCTTTAAATGAAACTCATTCAGCACACGGCACACGCACCATACAGCCTTCCCAGTTTGAAAACCTTTTCTCCACCTCGTATTTTTCCAGAATCTCTTAAAAGTTAAAAAACCTTTAGCTGGAGCTTCTAAGTAATTAGATGACGACTGGACTATACCAAGTCACAGATACACAGCAACTTTGGAGACCTTTTTGGTCCATGGAAGTGATGTATGTTGTAGTGAGATTATTTTGATACATCAAGGAAAATAACTTTTTTCCTTTTCAGACTCTGTTTTGCAACAATTTTGCTTTCAAAAAAATTCATTCATGCTTCAGACCATGTAGGTCATAGTCGTTCCCAGAAATGAACTTAGTTCCACCGAAAACCTTCAGACGTGCACGGAAAGACCAATTTGTCAGGGAGCAGCAGCTCCCTGGTGTGGAAAGAACAACGAATAACCTTTGCTCAGGTGCCTCCCCCTTGTGCCGACACCCCCAATCCTGCCATCGCCCCTCGCCTGACCACCGCAGTGACACTGAACCCTCCTGGGTTCCTTTGACTATTCTCAGTCTGTTATAATTCCTCTTTGCAGACTTCACAATGAATAGAAAATAAAGCATCAGTTAAGCAAGAAAAAGTTAATTTTAGACAGCTGAGTTTCTGACAAGCTCCCAGTATCCAAAGCTCTGCAAGTGCTTTCAACTGGCAGAACTTTTAACTTACCGGACATAAGACAACATGTTTAAGCACAAATTAAAAATAGCTCTTTATATATAAAAAGCCAAGAGGAAAACACACACTGACTGCATGACACATAGGGAAATCCTAGCTTGACTCCCTTGGGGAAGGGGGCTGGAGTAGACAACGTCCCGATGTTCCTTCCAACCTCAACGATTCCATGATTTGTAAGAAATACAGAAACATTCCCCAAATTACAGGTGGAGAACCAAACAGCAGAATATCCAGATGATTCACAGAAAGTAATACTTGAAGTTTTCTTTGGCAGAACAAGAAATTGTCTCGTCCAGATTATTCCCAGGTCTCAGGTCCCAACTACCGGATCCTCCCTCCCACCCTCCCCTACACTGTAAGGACAGGAAAGAATCATGGAAACTGAAACCTTTTGGAAAAAAGTGCGTATGCTCTGGTTAAAACTCACCAGAAGACCACTAACACCCTCTAAAATTTACACCTCCATTGCTTGCACATTGTCAAATAAACACATATGCAACGTCTCCATGTTTTGATATGTATTTTTATTTCCCTGCAGTTTTCACTTATCAAGAACAAGTAACAGGGAAAGTTGTCTGAACTAGTGCATAAACAAACATTCTGAAACACCACTACACGTATCTAATTTACAAGAACCGTATAAAAAAAGTCACTAAAACACTACACTACGAAGGTGTCCAACGCTTACAGTCAGACTTTTTCCAACCCGTTACTTGCCTTGTAGCCACAGGAAAACTCTCCAAAATTGAAAAGACAATCTTGCCACAACCCTCCCTCCCCCCCCACCACCTGGGATGGCTCGATATCTAGACATCCAATAATTAATTATTGCAATGATATATAATGCAATACATACCTGGTAAAATATCCTTTATGTGGTGTGTTACAGTTTTAAAGCCGGTTAAAATATGCAGTCTTCAGATAAAATGTAATCAGTTGAAAATTTTCTCATATCTGCACAATTTTATATGTGCGAGATGCATAATTTTCCTAGTCAGTTTTTTTTCCTGTGTAATTATTTTTTATAAACTGGTATTATAAATAGAAATATACATTCAAAATATATGGAAAAGTGAGTTACTACATTAAATTTGCATGTATCGATCCATCCCTTTCCCCTGCACAGTAATAGAAAATACTATTTTGCCTTGAACTTCATATTTGACAGTGAAATGCCACTAAAGTATTTACCAAAAAGTCCATCTAGTCAAATTGTGAAACAAAATGAACCAAGTGAAAACTTTACATTTCCTTTAGAAAAAAATTACAAGAATTTTGTTTCCTAGCTATGAATCTTTAACTTTTTTTTTTTAGACACAAAGTTGGATTTATTTGTACAAGATACAAAATGTAAACATGGCAAAATAAATAGTTAAAACAAGTGATGCAGGATCCCATTTCATGCTCATGATCCCATTAAAGAATTATTTTTTTAATCCATTCAGTTGCAAATTCAAGTGCAAAAGCATGATGATGAATATCTACTATTCAAGTAACAGAAATAATATTGATGATACAAATAAACTATTTTACAAGGTAGTGATTTTCCCAATTTTACAAAATTTACATTATATATCGACTTAATACACGATATAATGATAGTCCATTTAGGTCCATTTGAGTTCTCTGTGATCCACAGAGTGCTGTATTTTGCATTCAGTTGGAATATAAATGACTACACCGTTAGCGCAGGTCGAGACGCTGCTCTGAGGTTATGTCACTTCCATGGCTACTGTCGTCTCTGCTATGCCGTTCAAACCCAGGCGCTCTGGTTCATGGTTCTCTCTGCAAGAAAAGAAATATTCAACAGTTACAGGCAGAACATGAGCATTTCCTCACACAGTTTGACTAATTTCTTACATGCACTATGTGTTTTTACATAGCTGTTACCTGGACCTTAACGCATACACTAGAAACAGATTATTTAAATCTCAATACTGGCATTCAAGAACTGCTTTTACTCCACTGAGAGTGCAGTCCCTTCTATAAGATTATTGCATTTAACTGTAAATTGTCAGCCAAAATTATGGGTAAAAGGACTAAAAAGTCAAAAGTCTCCTGAAGGAGCAAAGTCAAGACACACCATGATGACTCAGTATCAATTATTGTCTTAGTGAGCAAAGCGTTGTTCTAACATAATTTCCCCTCTGCCCCCAATTCCGCTTTAGCACTAACACAAGAAATCTTAAATGTTTTTCTGATTTATTATCATTCTCTGTAGAGAAGCCTAAGACCTGTTCAGCTGAGGTGGTACTTTTCAAGGCATTTGAACAACTTGAAATACCCCTCTGATTTGAGGGAAATAAGAGCTAAAAGCGCTCATGATATAAAAGTATGCTTTAAGGCACGACTGCTAATTTAAAAATACCTTTTTCTCAATCTGTGCAGTGACTAAATCACACATGCTATTTTCCATCTCAAAAAGCTCTTTTTGACCTCTCTGGAAGCATTCCGATTTGCTAATATCCATTTTTTATTTTTTTAATTCATAAACAAACGTGAGGTTGTTTGTTTTGTTTTAAACATCACACAATCCAGCAGAGACTTAAAACAAAGCCCAAATATCGTCATTTTCAGAAAACTTGGCCAACTGCAAGCTCCTGCCACTCCTCTGGAACATCTTCTAAGTATCCTGAAATAATAGTGCTGCTGTTCAATGAGAATAAATATTTATTGATATACGTAAGATGCAGGCTGGAATATATCTGGGGTTATTTTATAAAAATATATAACACATATATCCATATGTATATATAAAATAGGTATGTGCCAGCCTGCATCTTACAGTATGGGTACACAAAGTTATGGAGAGAACACGTAGAAAGTTTGACAGGATCTACCTGAAAGTGCTGCATGAGAAGGGACAAGTGAAAAAGGTTAAAATGAAGTCATTGTAAACACAACAGAAGTTTAACCAAAATTACTAGTGCCTAAAATCAGTGCAAATTATTTGGTGGTTCATCTGCAAAAATCAGCTTTTGTGATTTGTCACGGTCAAGGTGAAGATGCCCGAAGGTGGCTGGTTGCGTGAGGCTGAAGAAGTCAACCATTGAGAAGTCTCCCAAAGGTGGAAACAATTCTATTTAGTGCTCTCGCGCAGCGCTGGGCACATCTCTGGAGACATTTAAGTAGCACAAACATAATTTAAAAGCGCTCCAGCCCGATTCACACGTACCTTGCTATACTGCTGATGGCACTGCTCGGAGTCACCTTTGGCACTCTGTCCATACTGGCAGCAACTGTGGCAAGTTTTAAGGCTGTTGGCGATGGCGCTGAAGTCCGTGTATTGATATGCACATTGACTGGAGAAACAACACTGACATTGTTGAGGTGCACCGCGTTCGTCAGGCAGGAATTGTTCATGGGAAGCGTTTGGGGGCTGCTTGTGCACAACGTTGGAATTAAGTGGTTTGTGGTGGTGTGGCCAACTGTCCTTACAAGCTGTACGGTTGAAATCCCTGGGCTGGATGATAAAGCCATGTTGGTGGAGTACAAAGTTCTGGAGGTTCCTGTTACAAAACAAGCGTTGTTAATTAAAAATATGCCATTAGGAATATTTCACCTTTTTTTTCCATTCACAAAAACATCAGAAAATGAAAGAAGTTACTGTATGACAAAGAACTTTCACTTTCCAACTTTGTACACTTCATTTCAGATGCCTGAAATTAAAGGGGCAACATTCCCCATAGAAGTAAATCCAATGGGGAACACCTGGGCAGGACAACCTCAGAGATCGACTGCGAAGCCAAGTTCTGATGCTTTGAATCAGCTCCTCACCTCCTGCCTTGTTCTGCTGGCAACATAAAGAGGTTCTGGGGACCAGTCACCCTCAATGCAGCAGAACTAGGGGTCTAAGACTTGTGCAAAGTAGAAAACTCCTTTCAGATTACGCTGCCGCGCTCTGTTTGCACTCTGGAGTTTTGAGAGACGTCAGGTTTCACGGCGTATTTTCAAACTAGAGGTTCTCAAATTTCATCTCTCTATCCCAGCTATTCACCGCTCTGATTCTGATCACAGTGGAACTAGATACATTTTCCCCTAGATCCTTATTCCTGAAAAAAATCTGCTTTCAGCTAACATTTCCTCATTTACAAATCTTCCTACCCTAAATAAGGATAGCTGTCACCCACCACTGCCACTTAGAGCTTTAGAACAGTAACAGAAATCTGATTTTATACGCATAATATTTGCAATGGTTTTCATCAATGGTAACACTGCGTACCACGTATCGGCACGGTACGCTACCACGCGTCTGATCTTAAACCCCTCAGAACATCACCCTCTCAGATGTGGTCTCAGAGGATTATACATAGTTGTCTTTTTCTTCCCTGGAACTCTTCCAGTACATTGATTTTATTCAGTTGTGTTTTTACTCCCCCTCTATTCATTTCATATTGTCATTAACCCAGCCTGGCAGCAGGTCTATAAAACTAATCACATCATTAGCTGTTAAAGCAACAAATTACTCTAAAAGCCTTTTATTTGTTATTGCAGTCAAATTCCAAACAACATTTGTCTCTCTGCAACCGGGCTACTGCAGCAGCCTGACCGGCATTCCTGCCTGCTGGCAACCGGGGTTCAGAAGAAGGGGCAGGGGGAAAGAAACAAATGCCAATGTCTACATTTTTGCCTGAATTTAGGAGAAATCTAAATGCAATAAAGCCTGAAACTTACAGTAATGTCAGAAGAACTGCTAGAAGTAGCTGAAGGCCTTATAATGGCCTTCCAGGACCTGAAGGGGGCCTATAGGAGAGATGGTGAGGGACTGTTGATCAGGGAAATGTAGTGACAGGACGAGAGGTGACAGTTTTAAACTGAAAGAGGGGAGATTTAGATGAGATACTAGAAAGAAATTCTTTGCTGTGAGGGTGGTGAGACCCTGGCCCAGGTTGCCCAGCGAAGCTGTGGCTGCCCCATCCCTGGAGGGGTTCAAGGCCAGGTTGGTCGGGGCTTGGAGCAACCTGGTCTGGTGGGAGGTGTCCCTGCCCAGGGCAGGGGGTGCAACGAGATGATCTTTAAAGGTCCCTTCCAACTGTAACCGTTCTATGATTGGTATGTTTTTGTCTGAATATGCAAGTGAGATAACAACCAAACAATGTAGCAACTTTTCTATTTCGTTCTCAAAGTCCTTAATGTCTTAAGCAACTGATTTTTTTTTTAATTACACATTCACACTGTCTTTAAAACACTGTCACTTATGCTTTTGATCACAACGGATTGGTAAACGATAAAAGCCTACAGAAGAAAAACGGAAACAATGCTCTCTAAATCTACAGGAGCATTTGATATTTTTATTACCACGCTAATCTACGTGCCATTGCACAAGAGTATTTTCCAGAACGATATTTAAAACTATCACAATTATTAAATAAAAAAATACGTTAAAGTAGTATTTCAGAAACCAGGCATAAGACTAGTCGACATATTCTCAGTGTTCACGCTAGACCACGAGATATGAGAAACCATCACCTGAAGGCTGGACAACACCATTAATATTGTTGTGGCTGGCGTTTTGTTCCTTCGTGACCTCGCTGCGACTGGGTGCGGGTGCACTGACCACTGCAGATGCAGCAAAGTGGGCGCTGGCTGAATCGAGTGTTTTTGACATACAGTCAGAGGTGCTGGAGCCCTGAGGGAATAGAAAAAAAAAACAAACAAGTTCTTTATAATTATCCAAGTACAAAATGAAATACCACATTAGGATTCCTATAATGCACAATTACCAGCAAATAAATACATATATCTTCTAAATGTAACCTAATGCACCATAACATTAAATATTTCCATATCACAAGTCTGATGAAAAGCTGAAAATTAGTGTCCAACTGAGTGTTCTCGTTTGGAAATTAGTGTCCAAATGAGTAAGTTCTGCCCAATTCAGCCAGTGGCAAATGCAGTTCTCAGCAAGACAGAGCGCTTCCATGATGTGTTGTTCAGCCTGGAGAAGAGAAGGCTCCGGGGAGACCTTAGAGCCCCTTCCAGTCCCTCAAGGGGCTCCAGGAAAGCTGGGGAGGGACTCTTGATGAGGGAGGGGAGCCATAGGAGGAGGGGGAAGGGTTTGACACTGAAAGAGGGGAGATTGAGATGAGATGTGGGGAAGAACTTCTTTGCTGTGAGGGTGGTGAGAGCCTGGCCCAGGTTGCCCCGAGAAGCTGTGGCTGCCCCATCCCTGGAGGGGTTCAAGGCCAGGCTGGAGGGGGCTTGGAGCAACCTGGTCTGGTGGGAGGTGTCCCTGCCCAGGGCAGGGGGTGGAACAAGATGTTCTTTAATGTCCCTTCCCATCTAAACCATTCTGTGATTCTACGTGTTTCAGAAGTTTCTTTTAAGAAAAATGACTATTACTTAGATTTCTTTCTCTCTTCTGTCTCCAGGCAGCAGAGACACCGCAACTGCAAATCTGAAGAATTTTCAGTATTTATGGTACATTCATGCTCATGGAGCAATTTGTACCACAGCGTAACTGCCCACTGCAGCGTAACTGCCCACTGCGCCCTGGAAGTACCTTTCTACTAGCCCAGTTTCTCTGAAGGAATGGTAAGTACTGGATAGACACCCTGAAATGGCTGAATGTATCATAGTTAATAGAAACTGAAATTGCACAAAGAAAATTACTTTCCACAGACACTTTCAGAGTGTCTTAGAAGTCCAAAAGTCATTCTTTTTGTTTAATATTTTTAAATATGCTGGTATCATGTCTTTGCACTTACAAAAACGTGTAGTAAGTAACCACTGATACATAATCCCTGATTAATCAAAGTAGAAAACACAGAGGGGAAAGAACAAACAGCACTGACAATTAGATATGACATGCTCAAAGTAAAACAAGTTTTCCTAACAATAGTCAAAAGCAACAGCTTTTATATTTCTCAGTAAGAAATCAACAGAAAACTAAGCTCGACAGAAAAACACACATTCTTGCCTTGAAAGGCTTTACAGAGGAAAAATGCAAATCTTTTGAAAGACATAAGTAGTAACATTGGGGATGGAGAAACAATCAAATTAAATATGCAAAATGATGTTTTTCCTCTCAGAAGCTACCAGTTTTTAGTGCTCACTGAACATCTGTTCATAACAGAATACATTACCTCATAAAGCGTTTCAATAAAGAAGTCTCTTCAGAGCACTTATACAAAGGAGGGTAAAACCAGTGAAAACAGTATGACTCGACAGAGCACTGGCTATTTCTACACCGACTGACTCTGTGGATACAACTAACACTAAAATATGAAGTCTCTTACTCAACTTTTAAAATGCAGCCTTGATACGTAACTTAGATAAAACAAGAGGTATATAACATATGAGAGATGAAAAACAGCGTAAGCAAAAAGGAAGACAGCAGCATATGATGACATTTAAGGTGTGTTACCTGTGCTTTCGGATGTGTCTGTTGTGAGGAATGCTGAGATTGCTGTTTCTGCTGAAGCTGAGCAAGTTGTTGCCTCTGCATTTGAACTAACTGCTGTTGATGTGTCTGAAACTGTTCCTCTGTGATACCCCCTGTTACTACAGAAAAGAAAGTGAAGCTGGTGTTAAATAAGCCTGCGCAGAACAAATATACCTGAAATGCAAGAGTTCATCCATGTTGGATACCAAGTGGTTGAAGACAACATATGCTTGCAAAGATCTTCATATATTCTTATGCAAAGGAGAGGACAAGCTAAATTTGTTTCTTGTGTTTTTTTAGCATTGAATTAATTTATAACAAAAGGATTCACAGCTTTCATTGCTTTTAAGCAGTTTCTATCTTTGGTGATTCTCCTTCCAGTAGCTTTAAGGAAAAGCTTAAAGCTTTCCCTGGTTTTCAGAAAACAAGCATGTCTTTAAAAATCAGAAGTACAGTGGGCTGAGCTAGGTGCCTTTTCTCCCAGTAACCACTGGGAATTCATTCCTGTACAATACTCCTTCCTACAGCCTCCCTCACTGTTGTCCTTTTCTCTGACACCAGCCTGGACTCTAAAGGAAGCACACACCTGGCAGTTGAGAACCTGCTTCAACAGCACAACCACAATTCATGTATTTAAGTAGTCTGTATAGTTTTCTCTCTCTCTCTCTCTCTCTATATATAAAACTATAAAGCTGATCTCCGGGTCTAAAACTTAGTATCTGCAAATATCACAAAGCACTGGTTATTTAGTAAATCCAGTTTGACCTTCCTATTGCACTCCCCTCCTGCCCCCACTCCCCAAGGAAATGCTTAACTTTCACCTTAACAGGTTTTTCTACGCCAATTTTTTTTTTTTTCCAATGGAATAAGAGTTTAAGAGTGACATAATACATTTGTTGATTTATGAGAACAAGGCAACCCCAAATGCAACCCCAGTAGTATCATACTCTCAACAAGTGAAGGGAACAGTGAAGTCAGAAAAGCTGTTCTCAATATCCTCCCCTACAGAACTGCACACTTGATAAACTGAAAATACTGTCAAGTGTTTCATGTTGAGACCTGAGGTTTGTGCAGTTGATGCTAACCGGAGAACTAAGTTCTCCCAGGAGGCAGTAAAAACAGAATTCGCTTTTCAAAGATTTCCATTAATTACAGTTCAGCAGTTTATTCTGAACTGTATTTTTCAAAGACTGAAGCTGCCGCTCGTCTCAAACACCTGGGTTCTGCAGCAGTATCATCTTATCAAGAGACACTGAGCCAACATCAAGACATGAAGTGATCTATCTTTTAGGGTCTGGCTCTTTCATTTACTAGTTGTAATACTCATTGTTGTGCTGAAATTCTATCCTCAATAAATACCAAAATTAAGACTGTGACTTTTTAGAAATTAGTACAGAAACTTCTTCTCTACCTCTGCATTATTAAAACAGGCTTCAACCACGTTGGGAGGACACTTAAAAATCCAATGACATACAGTTACTCCTATTAGATTCTAGGGATTTTATTATAATTTCCAACATATTCCAAAATCAAATTTATTTCATATTTAGCTGTACTTTGTTCCTCTTGAATATTCTTTGCTTATTCTTGAATGTCCTTAGCTATTACTAGAAGCTGCTACACAAATTCACTCAGCTAAACCCGTTAAGTTCCCTCACAACAGTCTCCCAAACCCTGTTGCATTCCTAAAGGCAACAGAGCCAAGAACAGCATTATGGAACATTACATATATATGTATTTCTATTTTTAGGTTCTGAAGTAAGAAATTCCAGAACATGTCCTTTGTTTTATAAAAAAAATGTTTTAGAACAAGCTTATACAGCACAAAGAAACACCTAAATTGCATTTAGCTGTAATTAGCTATTATTTCTAGTATTATATTGCAGTACAGGGGCATTCATCTACAAAGTTGCATTTTTCTGCAGACATAGAAGTAATATAATTATCGTATTAATGTAGTACTTGCTTACTCTGCCTTTCCATGTTTAGATTCCACTCAGTTCACTACCTATCACCAGACATTTATTCAGCGGTCAGACTGAACTTGGCTGTTAGCCTTGTTATAAAACAGCAGATGTTCATTAGCACATTTAACATCATTTGCTTCTGCCAAATCAAACAACTGAAGGGTCCTAGAGAAAAAAAACAGTAAACCTCTATGATGCCCCAAGGTAGCCTTTAAGGTCACAGTTAAATGCAAGGGTTCTATACTTCTTGTAACAGGTTCTGTTTTCCAGAATGTTACTTTCCACTGCCGAGTATCAGTATTTTCTATTTTACCAGAGCCCGACTGTATTGAACCACCACAACAGACCAGGGTTAAAAGTCAATATGAGAGTAAGTCTCCCAGGCTCCTCTCCTCCTTGATGGCTTTAGTTTGGACTATGATGTCACTTCTCTTAGGATTTCAAGGCTTTAATCAAAGATCATCTTTCAGGCTGCCCCCAAAGTGATATTTCATTAACCTAATTACTTCTGAATGGTATTTAATTCTGGGGGGAAAAAAACCACCACCAAACCCACACGTCTAAAAGGTAAAAGCTTGTCCCATAAGCAAAACTCTCCCGCTGAGAATGCCATCATCTGCAGTTGGCTTCTGTATTAATGGACACAGTAATGGAACAGGTAACTATTTGAGAGGGTCACTGGAACCGCAGCTGAAACAGACTGGGAGCCAAATGCAACATACTGAAGACTTTGCCTAAAGCCTACTTCTTCCTTCCATCCCAAAAATCAGCGGAGTTGCACTCTAGGAATTCCACAAGCAGATTAAGTATTACTTGGCTGCCATAAGCAGTACCATCTACAAATTCCTGGCAACTTCCTTCCTCCATCATCTCTCCTGACGATCAGTTGTACCCCCAGCTCATCACTCAATCTCTGTTTAGATCAAACAGAATTCTTTTGGAGGTATCTCTGGCAAAGGTCAGCTTATTTTTTCAAATATGATGTGTAAGACTCCAAGAATTTTACACAACTGATCAAAGGGATCGGACTGTTTCACTGACCCGGTCCCTTAAAGTTACTCAAATTCAGTTTTCCCATTTGCAGTTCTTGTAACATGAGCAAGAGAATAATTTAGCTTGAAACAGTGGTTCTTTATTCAAGCACTGATTAGGCACTTTCAAGAAAACACCAGTCGCACATTTTTAAAGTAAGTCTGTTTGTACAATGCCCAGCATTTGAGGAATTACCAGAGTTGCTTTATTAATACAAGTGAAAAATATAATGCAGAGGTAACTTAGATATTCTTCTGCACCGAAAACCAAAGCAAGCAACTCCAAGTCTTCTCTAAACTAAAAGAAAAAAACAAAAACAATCAGTTTAACCACTGACATTGTTTCTCCTGGAGGTAGCTCTGTGCTTACAGTGTGCTACAGGATCAACTGATTTCAACAATCATCTCCCAAACGAAATGACTTTAATAAATGCAGTGACGATACCTGTGCCGATTTCATACAAAACCTGACTTTGACCACTCCTTCTAAAATTCACTCGCTATTTACTAAGGAGAGAAATCTAACAGCAGTGCCTCTCGCTGGCTCAGTTACTTGCTTAAGAACTCTGTTGTCTATTGCATCCGATCTTTTACCAGAATTACAGGATCTGTTTTGTAACTTAAACCTGTAAAGAAATAGGTCTTCCATAACCATAGATCTCCCTGCATAACATTCTTCACTTACCAAGTGATCTCTACTCAAATTTAATGTATTCTTCAGATACTTTGGAAGGTTATGTAATGGAAGTTAATTATTATTCCTCTACAAAGCGGGTTAGATCCATCAGATATGGTTTTACGCATTTTTTTGGCATTTCTCTATAGTCTCCTCTATCATTAAGATGCGTATGTCTATCTTTCCTTTAGTTCTCTTTCCCTGACAGTACAAATCCTGAAGAACGTGAGCACTAATCCACACACGTGTATCAGGTCTGTCATGAATTTGCCACGTAGCACCAACAATTTAGGGTTTTTTATCCTTATTGATGGTATGACCTGAATCAGGAAGGACTGACATTTGTTTTTTTATGTATACACAGTTCCCTACCAAAACACTGCCCCCCCCCCCTTCCCCCGAATATACCGCTTAAAACTGTTCTCATTTTAGTTTTCTTACTCTGTGCTACCTTTCCCCTGGCTACTGGAATTCTCTTCCCCTGCTGCAATCTTCATTTATACTAAAGCCAGGGATGGAGATTTCACAAAAATCTCTTCAACCTTTTTCCTTCACTCACTTCTTCCTATACTATTAAAATCAGATACATCAGCTTCCACCCCAAAATATTCTCCTAGTTCTTTAGGTAGACTCACCCTCAGGGGGGAAAAAAAAAAAGTCTCCCCAGAGCAGAATTTAAAGTCTCAAAGTTGTACATCTAGCTAATCCTTAAATAATCGATTGGTATTTATTATATCATCATGAAAAAAATCTACAAAGAAAATAATCAACTTAACCTGCATCTTTTTCAGCAAGTTTCCTTACCTTGGTCTCACACTTTATTCACGCAAACAGGAGTCTTGCAGCATTATTTCCTCTTGTTCTATAAAGAGCTACCAGCAAATTCTTGTTTGTTCCTTCCAGCTGATGGTCCACATTTCACACCCTTAACTCTGACAAGTGTATTCCTTTCTATTTCTACATTTACTCTAACAAGACATCTCTGATGCTTATCAATAACCCCATCACACAAACCTGCCCCTTTTTCTGCTACAGATGCAATTCTCCAGCCCTTCAAGTTCCTTACCAAAAAAATTTTGTACAGAATATGAGCACAGCACATTATGAGCACATTCTCTCCATACAGCAGAAAAAAATACTCTACTGCAAATCTTTCCATGAGAGAGAGAACAATATAAAGGTTGCACTGACTATACTGAAAAGCTGTGGAGGTCAATATTCTAAGCTTATGTCAGTACTACACTGATGGTGCTTAACAAGCTAATGCTCAGTCCTCTAAAACCGTAACAGAAAAAATTGCCTTTGTCTTCAAGAAATTTAATTTCTATACATGAATCCTAAAGGTATGTTATTGAAGATTAAATACCCAATCCTGCAACTGATGTTAAAAGCAGCAGGCCATTCCACACCCATATGAAGTTAATTACAGAATTTAGAATCAGCCTATTATAATACCTAATAATCCTAATTTTACAATACCTAATTCTGTACATACACAGTAGAGTAGGAGAATACTCAGATGCTTGTTGACGCTTGGTAGTAGATTTTTTGGGGCTTATCTCCAATTGTTGAGCTTTTTAAAGAATCATAGATCCGTTCACAATTAGAAAGAAGCGACAATGCTGAAACTTAAGCAATTGCAACTCCTAGTACACGAAGCAAGTGATGGAAAGACTGCTAGTGTAAGCTTAAGCAACTTTTTCTTTTGGTGGCTTTTATTCCAACTTTAGGGCTTCTATACCCAAATTGCTAACAAGGGGTCTACAAAGATCAGAACTGTTGCATGTATTTTATCATTTCGGTGAAGATACGTCAAGAATTATAAATATTTTTTAAATGTAACATGGTTTATAAGCAAATGGCTGTCTTGCTTATTGCAGCTATCAGGTCATGAAGCCGACTGGTAAGAGATGGTTGCACTGGCTACAAGAGTTAGAGATGGCATTTAAGGGAAAAGGCAATTACACTTAATCAATGGCTGATTATTTTCTTAGGGGGAAAAAAAAAAAATAAAATCAGAGAAGGTGTATCACTGGCTGCTTCCAGTGTCAAAATTTTGACTATCACAGCTATCAACAGAAAATGCCGTTTTCAGACTTTTTCACGCCAGCTCAGTATATTTACTAACTTACAACTGTTTTTCTGAGAGGTTTTGGCAAGATTTGAAAAGAAAGACTCCAACAACAAAAGAGACACCTCCCCCTCAATAAACCAACTGCTTTTCTTTTGCACTTATGCAGAGCACTCTTCTCTCCCTCAATTAGGTTATACCAATTAAAGTTTTCAAGACTCAGTCACACCTAAGCAATTCTTGAAAATGAGCAGAATCCTTCCTTTGGATAATGTACATTTAAGTCCATTTTTTCAAGATTCTATTGAAACTGAAATGGAAGCAGGAGGAAGAGGACTGTTTGTGGAAAACTCCTGTATATGCTAAGAAATACAAAATATTAGCTTGTATCTTTAGTTTAGCTACACGTCACTGCTGAAGATGTTATCAGTCACAAGTAAAAACACTGGAATTCAGTATTTGAAGTTCCAGAAGAATTCAAATCCTTTGCCTACCTGATATGCCATTCTTGCTGGTGTTCAATAAAGCTACAGATGCTGCAGGAACTCTTTTATTATTCACAGTCTGCCCTGGTTTCCTTGAGGTACATTCTTCGCTATCGCTGTCCTGTAGATTTAGTAGCCTTGGCTGAAAACACTGCAGTCGACATGATCTGATATTGCTTAGTATTTCAGGAAGGGACAGTCTGTTTTCACAACGTTTATTGGAAGCATTGGTCCGTGAAAAATTAGAAGAAAAGTCTAAAGTTTGGGAAGAGCTTGAAAAACTGTTCAGCATTTCCGGGTCAATCTGTCTCAAGACAGGATCGTGTTCTGTGGATATTCGGTCCATTATAACCCTGATTAAAGAGGATGAGAAAAAAACCCATTAGTTTAACTATCTCTTTTTTTTATTTTTATCCTTTGAAGAGGAATAAATAGTAAACATAACGCAACTGTACCTTCCACCCCTGCCAATTCGCCTTCTTGCAAATCCTATACATCTTCTTGGAATTGTAAGGGTTGTAAGGCAATGCCTGAACCTCAGTTTGTCCAATTCTGCCAATTCTGAGTTTTCATACGAAGAATTAGTTTGGTCCAAACGAGGCTGTAAAGAAAAAAGAAAAGGCAATTTTGCACTCATTTAGAGTGTATACTTTGGTTAGGTTTCTACTAAGTGATTATCGCGCACAGGCTACAGCACAGAAAATGCCCACGGAACTATCACTCATGCTCAGATCATAAGAGAACTTGAAAGATTTTTTTAAAAAAATACATGAATTCACGAAGCAGAAAATCCTCTTTCCTTGATTAGTCATACAATTAGACGCCACAACCAAAATATAGAACGTCAGAATTACTTCATTCTACCAAGCAGTACCTAAAACTGTCCTACTCAGACACAGCTCCATCTGGCCCAGCACCTCCTGTCTGATAACGGCTCTTTTGGTGATTCATCACAAGATATAAAACACAATTCTTCTCTTGTCACAGCCTCTGAGCCTCAGGCTCTTAGAAGCCAAAGGACTTCCAGCAGGCAAGGCTGCATTTGACTATGGTGTGTAATCATCTAATCCTCCTAGTAAAGGTCAGTAGCATAAAAGCTTTTGTCTGTAAAAACGAGTTTATGAAAAATAACTGATAAGAATACCTCAAAGCTACACGCACAGCTCCAGTGCTGAGTATCACACTGCAGAAGAATACTTTTAGTACTTATTGTGACAAAGGAAATACCGAGAAGGCCTGTTCATTTATCAAGGATCCCGCTGAATCACCAGCTGTACAAAGCAAAGTGACAACAATTCCCAACCCGGAGAGCTGGCAGCCAAAGCACGTAGGTAATTTCCAAAGGGGTTCCTAAATTTGCAGTTTAGTTTTACTCATGAAACACGTGCTGCCAAAGGTAACAGACGCTGCTCTGAATGGCCTTTGTTCCAATATGCAGCGTTCAATTACCGGATCCTGACAGTGCATTTTCCGTATCAGCTTACCTTGGGGCATTTTTATTACTCCATGAGTATCTTTGCTATTATTATGAACTCAAAACTGCATTATCTTTACAAGCAGAAATGCTGTGTGCTGTCTGAAACATCTTATATGACAGGTTAATAAATATTCATTAAAATAATCAATTTTTGTGATCAGGTTAAACCTACACTAACAGTAGTGCTGTAGATTCAACCAACTTATGTTAAGAGTTACCCAAAACTCAAATGGCTTCAGTAGTTAAAAAATATCCTAGAAGGCTAACATTAAGGCTGTTACATAATCTGCTTCTAAACAGCAATGGAAAAGTAACAGGAAAGAATGAAAGTATAAGTTTTCAGTCATCTCAACTCCTGTTGGCAAAGGACATAACTCACAGGCTAAGGGGAAAAAAAGAAAAGTAGGATAAATTCTGAAGCAAAAGAGAAGCTTCAGGTAAGCAGAAAAGGGGACTAGATTAGCCATCAACACGTAAAAACACTCACCCAAACTGAAAGAACAGTAAGTTAAGAGGCCACACAAAATGGGTGGGAAAGAGACAAGTATGTCTTAAATAACCTAACTAATAAATTTCCAAAAGGAGAAAAGCAGTTAAAAGCAATGAGATATTCTTGGAAAGATGGAGTTGTCTGGTATTCCGGAGTGACCAAAGCACAGCAGGACAGGGCAAAGCAGGGACACGAGCAGGTGCGAACACATCTGACCTGAGCAAAGTACTTTTAGTACAACTTGTGGGAGATGCCCATGTTATAATTTGAATATTCTTGGGGGTGTCCGGGCTTCTGAAACAGCCTACCTAGTAACTAAATGACTTCTCTGTGACTTTAAAGGCTACACAATTACACAGTTATTTTGTCACGTAACTTCATTCTTCCCATGGGAAGCAAGAAAAGAAAAACCAGAGTCATTATAGTGTTGTGTTGCCTTTCTTGCTCCTCTGCAGCCTAAAGCTCCCCATCTATAAGCACAGTAAATTTTCTTTGGTAAAAAATTTTCGCTGTCAGTGGTTCTGAGACGATAACAGGACATCTATAATTAGTCTCTGTCCTCTGCACATTCTTGCAATCACAACCTGATGTTCAAATATATATATATATTTATACACACAGCTTGCACTGATTTAAAAAGAAAATTTTGACTTAACTGGATGAAAAAAAATCCTCAACAGATTTCCCCCCTCTGCTTCAGTAGCAGACTCTCCTCAATGCCCCAGTGGGATTTCTCAGCAGGTCTGAGAACTGGGACAACTAGTAGCTGACTCTAATGAGCTCTGCAAGCTGGGAAGAAAGGATGTGCTAAGAAAAACAAAAAAAATATCTCTCTCCCTTCTTAACAGCGGATGAATCGGTCTGCAGGCAACACACTGTATTACCGTCAGGTAATCACAGAGTAACAGTACAATGAGAATAATTCTCATGAAGACTGAAACCGATTGTCTTCGGATTCACCAAATCAAAGCTTTGGTGGCGAGAGTGGGAAGAGAAGAACTATTACATTAGCACTATGCCAATCTAAATTTAAAAAAAAGCCCAAACAAACAACATAACAAAAACCACCCCACTAAATCCAAGAGCAGTCTTACAGCGTAATACTGGCATCCTGCTCTTCTCCTGAAAGCACAAGGTCCATCAGGATCATTTTCTTCTTCTGCTTCTGATACTGGTGAGGGTACCTAGACCAGAAAGCAAAGTCATTCTTCCAACTGCCACATTTATATAATATAATCGTATTTATTTGTTATACAACTTTATACTTATATAAAATGAACTGCCACATTTATATATTAAGTGCAAGCTTCTCTCAAGCATAGCTTAGAAGAAAAAAACCTCATAGTTTATAAAATTATAGAATCATAGAATTGTCTAGGTTGGAAGGGACCTTTAAGATCTTCTAGTCCAACCATCAACCTAACTCTGGTAAAAACCATCATTAAACCATGTCTCTAAGCTCTATGTCAACCCATCTTTTAAATACCTCCAGGGATGGTGCCTCAACCACGCGAGTATCTCTTCTATACATCCACTGTCCAACAGCGCTACTCTCCATATGAAGCCAGACTGGCCAAATTACAGGCAACTGAAATTTCTACCTTCCGTACGCTGAGACTGTGTAACAGAGTCATTACCTGCGGGAACTCATCTTCATCCGAGCTGTGGAAGTCATACTGTTTAATATCACTCTTGTTGATAACAGGCAAGGGCTCAGCAGAAGGCTGTTGAGGAGTCACTACACACTCTATTTTAGGTTTCTTCAGATACTTCTTCTTTTGACGTACAACATCTGACACCTCCTCCTTTAGAGATGAATGATGAGGATGCTGTGTGTGAAAAACAGACAAAAAAATTTAAGAATATGAGGTAATTAACCTTTCCTCTTCTCATGCCTGGAAGACATGACTGTTTATCTTCCAAAGCCTCGCGACATGCAGCATCTGCAGAATATTTCAGACAAATAATGCAAAATTTATTCAAAACATTAAAAAAACAGAACTTTACTTCTCATCGTCTTTAGAGATATTTAGTAATAAACAAACTGAAAGCTTTCAAGCCGTACAACTACCCAAGAGGTTCCTTGCTTTGCAGTACACTCAGTGTATATTGTAATTGGAAGTCCTATTCCAATTAGTTTCCAAAATCTCAGCTTCCTATAGCAAGCACTTTCAATTTTCTGAACTGCTCAGTTACATTCAAAAGAAACAATCTAATCTGTTTCATGTTTCTCACATAGTTTACATTTTTGAAAAGATGTAACAGTATTTGGTTTTGCTATGTAAGATTTTGCTAACACAAACCCTCTGTAGTAAGCAACTCCATCAATATTAAACTGCTCACTTGAACACAAACGCTATTAAGCTTCAAAGCTTTTAAATTAAAAGGAAGATTACTTCACTTGCAAAATTCTCAATTACAAGTAAAAGCCAGTGCAGTTTTGAAAAAGTGTTTAAATTTACCCCCAGTTACCACTTATCAATAACCGTCTGACTGAAACCATTCCAGTAACAGAGCTCAGCTTCAGAATGAGAGGAGAAACACAGAATTCCTGCACGAGAACCAAGATTTGTATTCAGTCCCGTGCCCACTAGGTGTCGTGGGTGCTAAACACAAATTTCAAAAGGTCTTCAGCTCTCCAGCCTTACATCCAAGCATTTTATAATAACTAGTAGTTCAAGGTATTTCTCAAATTCTCAAAAAAGGTCTTAATTCAAAGTTGGTTGCATTTTTTCTCTGTCACATTAACAGTGGAACATCAAGTCTTATCCTTTTTCTACACTGTCCTCAGCTCAGAGAGCTTAACTATAATGACGACGTTAAAACAGCCTGCAGTTGATACTTGTCTTTTGGTTCGTTTGGGGGTTTTGTTTGTTTCAAAAAGATGACCATATTTATGTTTTAGTCTTTAAGTTATAAAGCAAAAATAGCTCCTAAAAGGGAGAAAAGATATTTATGGCTTAAATAACCATTAAAGGAAACATGATATGAAGAAGTAGAAACAAGACAAGCAGAACCACCATTTCTCATAATACAATTATGCTGAGATTGCAATCAGTTAATTTTGCAATTGATGCCTGTATTAACTGCAAAAAAAACCCCAAACCTTATTTTGAAGTAGTACTTTTAAAAACATTAACCCAAGATGGATACATTTGTCAATACTGCTGCGTGTAGTGTAAGCTGCTTATGGCTATACTACTGTCTTTCATTTACATCTATTGGAAGGGCACGTCACCAGAATCAACAAATACAGTCAGTCATGGTTAACGAGGATCTTCCTGAAAAAAAGTGCTTTAATTCTCTTCTGCACAGATGTAAAGACTGGCCTCATAGAAAGACCATAATGAGTATACCACATCAGATTACAGTATTTTGTATCAGATCTGAATGGTGACAGAAGATATAGAGCTCCCTTTGATGTGGTGGGTTTGGGTTTTTTTTGTTTTGGGGTGAGGGTTTTTTGGTGTTTCGTTGCCTTTTTTTTTTTTTTTTTTTGAGTTGAATATTTTTCTTCCCGAGACAAGAAAAAAGCAAGCCATTAAAGTTTCACATTTCTAGCTATGGATTATTCTTATATTACTACTTCTCCAGATGTTAATAACAAGGTCAATTATAAAAATAAAACTAGATCCACTGGGTTTCTGTAGAGATTAAAGAAATGCAAAGGAAGACTTTGTCAAAATAGCATTAAGCACAGCATTCCACAACTTCTCTAGTTTTAGAAAGACAAAGTAACTGGTGTGTGACACGCAGCAACTCAGGTCTCGCATCCTTCTGCCCTCACTCTCTCAGAGCAGCTTCCCATCCCTCTGCAGAAACAAAAGGTTCCAAATTTAGCCACTCTTTCTTCCACCTTTCTGTGTTTGCTACTCACCTAGTAGCGAGGGCCAAGCCGTGGCAGACAAACATGCCCACTCAGTGTTACTCAGAAGCATGCAGGCCTCAATGATAACTTAACTACTACAAATTCCAGTATGTGTTTTTTAAAACATTAGTTGCTTGCAACTTTTTTCAGCTGTCAACAAGATAACACAGTCGCATTCTTGTGCCTGGAAATGTCACTAATCAGAGATCACTTAAACAGTTCAGAGTCGTCTCTAGAATCCTTCAGTATTCTAACTATGATTCAGTAAAATCCTGTATTTTCAGAACTATCTTTGCACCAAGGGCCAGTCAGTGCTCATGGACAACACCATCAGAAAAATTCAGTGCTCTAAGTCTCCCTTTGAGGGGAGAAGGAGAAATAATTCACTTCACTTCGCATTCTCATGGAGGTCCTGATGTCCGTTTAAAACTTACGTGGGAAAAACAATAAACATCAAACTGGAAGCAAAAATAGCAGCCTCCTGGTCTCCTGCCTTCACTTATGGCAGCCTCCTACTGAGTTTTCCAAAGCAAACATCTGCAGGGTATATCCAAAAGAAAGGCGAAACCACTACCAGGAGACTCACAGCAGCAGAAACCTTACCTTAACTTTACATTCTTGAACTTTGTGATGATTTCCATTATGAAGAGTGGATGGAGTTGTGCTCATCTCTTTTTCAGGTCTATTAAGCTTCACTTCATTGAGGATTTCACCTCCATAATCACCCAAATGGTACCTCAAAAAAAAACACAATTAAAAATATAATACCGCCTTTCCACTGGGAAATATTTGAAAGACACAAAACAGTGTCAAGGCAAACAGTCTGCATAAAACCCCTTTTAGTTCAGCTCCTGAAGTTTATGGTGTGATATAACCCCTTCAGCCCCACACGCATGCAGAAGACTAGCATCATAGAATTGTCCAGGTTGGTAGGGACCTTTCAGATCATCAAGTCCAACCATCAACCCAACACTGCCAAGGCCACCACTAACCCAAGTCCCTCAGCACCACATCCACCCGTCTTTTCGATACCTCCAGGGATGGTGACTCCACCACCGCCCTGGGCAGCCTCTGCCAAGGCTTGACAACCCTCTCAGTGAAGAAATTTTTCCCAATATCCATCCTAAACTAAAAGGATTAAACCTCCCCTGGCACAACCTGAGGCCGTTTCCTCTTGTCCCATCGCCTGTTCCTTGGGAGAAGAGACCAACCCCCCCTGGCTACACCCTCCTTTCAGGGAGTTGGAGAGAGCAAGGAGGTCTCCCCTCAGCCTCCTTTTCTCCCATAGAGTAATAAATTTCAGTAGGTGTTTGAAAACACATTTGATGAAAATTAAAACCTTGGTGTTATAAATGACTTCCTACAAGTATAATTTGCAATTTTACCTTTTCTCAACAACTTCCAATGTTAAATGCAATAGCTCGCGTTTTGTTTTCTCTCTTCTCTTAATCATCTCCAGAATTGTTATGGCTCTGCTAAACTCTCTTCTTAATTTCAACATCTTCTCATATGAAGCTTCATCGTTCTTTCGGTTCTGTTGAAAGATTAAACAAATCTTAAGTCAAAACTAAAACCTGCGAGGCATAAATAGCAAAAGAATCTGGATAACGCTGCTGGAAGTGAAAATCACATGAGCACACAAAAGAAACTTCTCCTAAACATCACCTAGTTGGTAGGCAAAGCCACAAAAAGCAAACAAACCCCAACTTTTAAGATGAAGCTGAAAAATGACTTTTCAGCCATTTCCCCCCTTGCTTTCTCTGCTCAGATCTCGTATCAACTCAGTGGAAGTTTGTCAGAACAAGGAATTCAAGATTTGGTTCCTAAAACACTTGTTCCACCTTGATTCTGCACACAATGAGGCTGTGTACGTATGTGTAGAAAGTTGATGTAAAAAGCTGAATAACTGCAGATCTTCTAGTTCAAACCAATCCACGCTACAAATACAAAACCTGAATTCTTTACTCCATGGCAAATGGAAGATCGTTTTCCCCTTTGTCACAGAAGGGGAAGTGTGTAACCCAGCAAGTCCCACAGCTGTTCATGGCAGCTGTGCAATATGTGCCGATACCTATAAATCACCCTTTGAGTTTCAGCTTTCTAGAAAACGGACAGACTGTAAATTGTCTGTAGAGAATTCATGCATTACACACTGACTACATCATTCAGCAGGTTTGAAATTTAACTGGATCATCTAATATTGCAAATATTAACAGAAGCAATCAGATCAGCACCTGTGGATACCACAGGAACAGATCCTGCAAGATGCTGGACACGAATCAAAATGATTCCTGTCACTGCAGGATCTAAAATGACAAATTTAAAACAGTAAAGTCTGACCAGTTACCTTTCTTGTCTGCATCTTCTCAGTTCTCCTCCGGAAGGCAACGTAAGGGTCGTTGTTGGTGGAGCCATCCCTTTTTTCCTGTTTGATTTGGGGGATGAGAGATGGCCCTCGGCAATTCTTACGCTTTCTTACCCAGTAGTCATATACAGCCTTGATAAGGTAGTCATCCTCATTTAGCAGCAATTTAGCTTCCTGAAGTGTTACAAGCTAAAAGAGAAAATTGAAAAAGTGCAATTAAGATGAGGGTGGAGTAGTGGTGCAGGGAGAGAGTCACTGCACACTCGTATCTCTTGTACACTTTCAAACTTGATTCTTTCCAAGACAGTAAAGGGAGGAAAAACACACTGATCTAAATTGAAGTACTTAAGCCACCCGTTGGTCTTACTAAGTTAAATACATAGTTCCTAACTTTTCTGACCCAGCACCATCATTCATCTCAGAAACTTTCACACAATACTCGACAACCTCATCAATTTTTCATGAAATCCAAAAACACTGTTTGAAACAATTACAAGCCTGGGATATAAATAACTTACTACAGTCGGCAGATCATGATTTGGGAATCACTTTAATTCCACTATTTTTTTTCCTAAAAGAAGAAGTTTCTATTGGTTAGCCATTATTAATGTATGATTGTTTGCTGTTTAGTGTTGGTTCCCCTAGAAGATACTTTACTGTAGACAGAAGGTATTCTGAAGTAAATTAGTTACTTAATTTTCCCCCAAAAATATTTACTTTGTGAGAGAAAAGGATAATAACCGTCCCTGTTTATTGCAGGGGGAAACACAATACATTATTATCTATGTATTACAGAAACAAAGACATTCACTTCTTCGCTAAGTTATTTCAGTAGGAGGTAGTTAAACACAGGTAATTAAATAATAACTTTTTTTTTTCCTTTTTAGTTAAGCTTTTTATATGGAAACTGGACTCCAAATAAATGCAAACCCCATCACTAACCAATACATTAATTCTAACATGTTCGTATCACTTTAAACCCATTCATTACAACATTTTGGCCTCTTAACACACAGCACTGAACTAAATCAGGTTCAGTAACTGAGGCAGAGCTATGGATCCTGCAATGGATTTTTCACTCCTGCAAAACATCCATTTCACCAAGAAGTAACTCTGCTTATTTCAAACCTTTCACAAACTGATCCTTCAGATGTAACTCTTCAGTAATGTTTTCGTCTTTAAGACCCTTCTCCAGACACTGACCTCCTGGAACACCTCAGGAACCGATTAAGATACTGGTACCCTTCTGATAAAATAAGGGTGACTAAATAAAACACAGCACCTGCTTCCTTCTAAACCAAGGAAGAATTTGGATTCTCATGTACGTTTACAGCCAAATCTGTATACCATAAGCCTCTCCTGTACCAGCACAGGTAAAACCAGATGTTGTAAACTGTCCCCTCTAACACACTGTGGTTAGGAATTTTAATTTAAAAACATCTCCCCCCAACCACTCCCCACAAGCTCCCTCCCCACCTGTTTTTCTAAGTTACCAATATTGAGAGTAAGAGACAGCAGTGTGGTTTCTGTGTAACTGCAGACTCACACAAACGCTTATCCTGTTAGTAGGAAATAAAACAAACTGAAAAACAAACAAAAAAACACCCAGAACCACCCCACCAGAAAACTGAGAAATCAAAACACTTCAGTCATTTCTTAACATACTACAATACCTGACTAGAACTGGCTTTTTCGAGCCTGTCAACCATTATTTCAAACTGCAGCGGCTTGATTTCCATCTTCCGATTTAGTCTGTTCAGTAAGGTTTCATCCTCAGAGTCCATATCATAATCTGGCTGTTCGTTGTCCAGATTAAAGGCTGAAACAAAAATACACAGGCACAAAAAAAGTGAAATGCTTGGTAAATAACACACTATGGGAACACAGAAGCGTGCATCTGACAATCAGAAAACAAAAATATTCGATAAAATTTCAGATTAGCCATAAGCCTCTGCCATAAATCTGCTTATCTCTGACATCCAATATGAAGGGAATCAAAGAAGTTTCGTTTCATCTTATTTTAAGTGGCTTGAAGGGGTGACAGAAAAAAAAAAGCTTCAGTTAAAAAATTCCCATAGAAATTTTAATGTATCCTTGCAAAACAAGAGCAAAAATGCTTCTTAATGCTGTTATAATACAGCTCCTCCAGAATATCATAAGATTCTTAACAATCAAGATAATTTTCCATCAAATCCCAGATTAGGAGAAAAAGCACTTAAATCCCAATACAATTTCAGTTGCCCATTTTTAAATAGTTCAACAAACCCAGAGTCTTAAAATATTTAATAAGCTAAACTTTTCTTTTTTTTCCTTCCCCTTCATATAACTGCACAACAAACTAAAAACACTAGACCAATCCTGTGGGAATTGTTACTTTTTCTCAAAAACCAACTCAACTCCAGGTGCAGAACCTGAATATTCCTCCATATTCTCCAAACAGTAACTTCCCAACTTTACAGCAAAGCTCATGTCTTTATCACGGACTGCGCTATCCATTTTCCATTCTTACACAAAATTCCTGGTCTCACTAAAAGCAGGAAGAAGTTATCATTCAGGTAACAACAGCAGAAAGCAAATTTTACAAGTATGAGTAAATTGCATATAGCAGCAAGAATTCTTAATATGAAACATCAATTGTACCTAATACTTCACCTCTTCAAGGTTTTATAAACTACAACACTCCAAATAATTCAATCAATAAGTTACTGTATTAAAACGGTGAAGGCTTCTTGAAATATATTCTGTTCTTATTAAACAAATAGAACTACTTTGTCTTTATGCTGTTAACTCATGGTTGTATCTAAGCGCTAACTTAAAGAAAGCCTCCGCTACTAAGCTTCCCAGTGTGTTTTGAGAGGATCTTAAAACAAAAACTTGGAAGACTAGGAGAAGAAAAAAGCTACATTATAAATCTTTAAGTTATAGGATTTTCTTTCCCATGGTCTGAATAGTCAACAAACAGGTAGTAAGTAGCATGTTCTTTCCATGTCTCAAACTCCATCAGATACAGCTGAGAAGCACTAATAAGCAGTCCCTTTCCATTTGGAGCTGCAAAGCGGTACCTCTCAGAAGAGACAGTGCTCGACTGTACTAACTCTGACAACACCACTTAGTCAGAAGGCTCCTCTGGCCCAACACACTGTAAACATACTATAAAAATTTATTTCAAGAAGTTGTTAATCATAACAGGCTGTAACTATGTATTAAGTGGAATTATTAACAATATTAATTCAGTAATACAAAGTTGCATGGCACTTGTCACTTGACACTGTCATTGGGCCCGTGACCCACAGCATCCCTCTAACAATTAACAACTGTCTATTAGTTAAATTAAAGCTGTAAGCACTGGATCCTGCTTCACCAGTGCCAGTTTGTAGGAATCAAAAGTTTTGACATAAAACTGACTCAGACTTTTTTTTTTTTTTAATTCATAGTTCTGTACAACTGCATTACAAACATCCCCAGGCAGGACCATGCAGCTGAGAGCAGAGGGAGGCTGTTACAGGGCCTGGGGTGAGCTGAACAGCCAGCGACCAGCCCAGTATCGCTGAGTTACCTGCCAAGTGTCAGTGCTCCGTGAAACCACTCACCTCCAGCTCCTGTAAGCTCTGCACTTCCCCTCCACTACAATCTGCAATTCAATGACCTCTTAAGTTTCCCCCACCCTAAGACCACCCCTAGAGCCTAGAAAACTGCTACAGTCCTAAGGACTGTGTCTTCACGCTACACAAACAACTCTACTCAAGGGAGGTGGCCAGTTTTCTAGACCAGACGCTCCCATCAGTTTGGATAAAGGAGGTCTCTCCGCTCCAAAACCCAGGTGTTTAACTGTGTTCTCACAGACGATGTGAGAATGCACAGAAATCCACTGAAGTCCAGAAAAGGCACTGCTTGTTTACCCTCAGACAGATATTGATCTTACACCAAAAAAAAAAAAAGAGTCAACCTATTACCTGTCAGTAGATAATTCACTAAACCCCTGCGAACAAAACGTTTCAAGTCAATATTTCTAAACCGGAGTCCCGGTGAGCAGGAGGATGTCCATGACAGGGAAGACGTGATGCTGTTCCCCCTGTACACTGTGAGCAGTACCGTGAGCTCGCCTTCATTTCCACCAGGAGGAAAGAAGAGTCACTCAAAGTTCTTGAGCCACGCACCTTCCTGAACCACCTTTCAGAACAAAATGGGACCGGTGTGTCCCTACGGTGCACGTCAGCTGAAAGCAGGAGAGTCCCCCCTTCTCACTGTTAGCGAGTTGAACCAGTTTGCAGAGGTACCCAGTAAGCATCAGGACCAGTTCAAGACACACACCCAGAAGTGGGACAGGGAAGAAAAGTGGAACTTCTCCTTCTGGCTGTGGCCTTGGTTTGTCTGCCCCTGTGAACCACTGGCTAAGTACCATGTCAAGTCCACCTAATTTCATACCTAGTACTAAATTATTTGCTGATAAAACATCAGCTCTCTTAGCACTCATTTTGAGACTTCATGAATAATAAATGAAGTGCTGAAAACCAGAAAAAACTAAGATTCTTAAAAAAAGCCCCTAAAACTACACCCTCAACTTCAATTTTACAAAAATATTTTGACAAATAATCAAAATGACAAGATAAAAGGTATCCAACAGGTACTTGCCAGAAATAAGTTACATCAAATAAATCCAGTCTCATTTTCTTATACAAAAAGACATTGGTACTGTGAGAAGGGTAGCAGCCCTTGTCACATATCCCGCTTTTCATGCCTTCTAGCAATGCTTTTCTTTCACTAGCTATGCCTCTCATACTGTTTGCCAGGATCTATAGTTATCAATATGCTTCACTTTCAAAGAAAGGGGGTTTCCACAGGTTAAGGCCACTGAAGCAATGGGAGCAAATCTGCGTTCCACCTCCTGTTTCACAGAATCATAGAATGGTTAGAGTTGGAAGGCACCTTCAAGATCATCGTGTTCCAACCCCCCTGCCATGGGCAGGGACACCTCCACTAGAGCAGGTTGCTCCAAGCCCCATCCAGCCTGGCCTTGAACACCTCCAGGGATGGGGCAGCCACAACTTCCCTGGGCAACCTGTTCCACTGTCTCACCACCCTCACAGCAAAGAATTTCCTCCTAATATCTAATCTAAATCTCCCCTCTTCCCATTTAAAACCATTACCCCTTGTCCTGTCACTACATCTCCTGACAAAGAGTCCCTCTCCGGCTCTCCTGTAGGCTCCCTTCAGATACTGGAAGGCTGCTATGAGGTCTCCCCGGAGCCTTCTCTTCAGTTGAAGAGAAACTTGTCTTCAGTTTCACTGCAGACAGGAAGGCCACAAAGTCCCAGCAGCCTGGGGAGGTCTGTGAGTCTCAGGAAACACAAAGTGATCACTCTTCCTTTAACTGCTGCATGCAGTTAATCAAAATAAGGAGTTAATCAACCCCAAGCTGGCTCGCCACAGCTCTGGAACACTCATGGAAGCGTCCTCCTTCCCTGAAGTTTGTCCATCACTGCACTTTGAAAGACACTTGCAGTCACATCCTTAATCATCAGTTTTCCTCTATTCCCAAGCACTGAGCTGTGCTGGTTCCAGAAAAAGCCATTTTTCATCCCGCACTTGGCCTCTAGCATGGCAGTTTGCTGGCTTCAAAAGCCATCACAAGACCCAGGTGGTTTATGTGCCGTGTGATCCAACTATCCATCACCACGCTCTGTTCCTGCCATGGCAACAGATGCAATGGCTCATTCACGCCAGCAAGAATTAGTGAAGAACTAGACCCAGCCACAGAAAGCACCGTACTTCAGATGACCCGCTACTAGTTAGTGTTTTAAGAACAACCAATCTCCAGCTCACGTAGTTAAAAATGGATCATCTATATCCCTTCCTCACAGTAGCTCCTGGGAGATTCTGGTGATTGACCGATGTATCTGGTTTGCCTACTCCAAAATTTCTCCACACTGAGTGTTTCTACAGAGCACTGTTGGACAGGGCCCCGGGGATCCCACCAGTAAGGTTTACCTCGTATGAAGGAACGCTCAGAACTCAGCTTGCTAATTGCTGCTGCAAACCCAACATCCCAGTTTACATCCTCTGCCACTCCAACCGCTCCCGACGGCAGTACCTGTCATGGATTTGCTTTTGTTTACTTGAGCTCCCCCAGGAACCGAGTTTATACTAACTTACAGAAATCCAATTTGTTTTTAAGTTAAGTTACATTACATTGGGTTTAACTGAACTAAATTAAGTGATTTCATTTAGCTAACTAAATTAAGGCTCTGGTTCCACAGTCACTTTACGCTGGCATAGGCATGAGTTCCACTGAAACAAGTGGTTCCACGAGCTTCCCTCCCCAACAAGCCACACTCCTACCACCTTGCTCCTGCCAACACCAGCAATCATGCCATGAAACAAGACAGAAAACTGATAAATATGGAGGTTCACTTAACCAAAAAATCAAAGATAAAGTTTCTTCCCAGAGTTAACTCCCCACGAACACAACCATCACCAGAAAGGTGCTGGCACTAAGAAAGGAGTGGGCAGAGTCGATCCCGATGGCAGCAGATGCATCTGTGCTGACCAAAAGCAAATGAAGAACCATATCATGGTAATTATACCCAAAGCAGTAACAAAGCAGTAAAACACCCCCTCAATGGCAAGGCCTCAACGGCACCTGACGGGAACAGAGCTTCTAGTGATCCCCACCTGCACCAAAATACTCCAGCAGGGGAGGCAGCATGCAAATACCATTTACATATCCAGGCTGCATGCCCACAGCCAGGACAGATCCTGCTACAGCATCCTCTAAAAATGGGGAATACACAATGAATAAAAACTGGGCAACTCTCAGTTACATGAAATGCCCTTCACTTTAAATTTAAAAAAAAACAAAAAAACAAAAAACAGTGGAGTTCATCTCACACAACTTAATGAAGATTATTTGAACAATCTGGTACATGATATATACACAAATTGGTAAGATATATATTATATAATATATATAAACACAGTATCTTTTTGCTCCATTCTTATTGTTTCTGTTAGGGACACAAATTTTCTTACACCCATTTAGCTCACTTAATTCTAGCATAGCTACAAGTGCACTAACTTACTCTCTTTGCTGCATATTAATCACTTGCAATGTATCTCCATGTTACTGAAACTACAAACATTCTTGGAAAATTATTAAGCATACTGGAATAATTCAATAGTTCATGGCTTTTGCTTATATTCAGGTCGAAGTCACCCAAACTAGTGCTACCTAAATCCCATAATGCCTGAAATCCACACTTACTCATGAATTCCATGCCTCACAAAGAGATTAACTTTTCTCTGCTTGGAACCACTGGTCTAAATAAAAGAATTATACTAGTAAAGTTAAAAACACTAAAAACCTGGGCTACCAGATGAACTGCAAAACTATTTAGGTGTACTCTGAGCTTTCTAGTTATAACCACCAGTAAGTACGGATTACGGTGCACGGCCTCTTGCCTTCTACCAGTTTACATCACTTCCCTGGCCAAAGTAAGTATTGTTGCTCTTTGTGCTTTTAGCATTAAAACAGAATTTCTAAGCAGTTTATGTAGCATAAAGCTGCCTTGTATCACACCTACTCCAAGCAGAATATGTGGGAAAAATTATCTTGGAGCAGTATCTCATGTTTATCTTCAGCTCAAATACCTTCTGTAATTCTGTCCAGAAAGACTGTGAGTCTCAACAAGACAAAGAACATTTTGGCATAATATATTTAACGCTTTTAGACATGTTTATTAACAATATTTACAGTGTTTCTGGCAACGTCTAACAAAAAAAAGAGTAAAATACATTCTCTATTCAGCAGCTTCATTTCAGTTAACTCAACCTGCCTTGCCTGCAGGTTTGTTTCTTCTATGAAGGAGAGAAATACTTAATTTCCTCTAGCTCATTTCCCAGACTACAAGTATGATCTCTCCTGTATCATAGGGAATCTTGAGCATGTTATTTCCCAAAATCTCTCATTTTGTAAGTACGTGGAAAAACCAGGAGACTTAACCATGTTAGTGAGAAACGATGCGAGAGTCTTTAATATACAGCTGCAGTTGGCCTGAAGTATCTTTGCCTAACTCCAATTTTGGTCATGTTTATAAGCAGACAACGGCACAAACCCCAAAACTAACAACCGAGGACCACGTTCCTGTCCAAGGTGCTTTTAGCCATAGTCTTTCCAGTATGACTAAGAACCAAAATCATGAACCGGTGATGCAAAAAGTTTTCTCTGCATGACCCAGGACTGAATTTGTGCTTCACCGTTAAGGACTGACAAGCCACTGCGATAAGTGAATCCAAGGTTTTACTACAAAGATGACTCCGGGGAGAAGTCCAAGTCACAAAATAACCCCCTAGAACCACAGGCTGCAAAGGACAAACGTGATTTGTGTGCCAAGGAACAACTGAACTATAAACGTGTGTCATTGTCAACAGAACACCAACCAAAAAAAGGGTTACAATTAATCTAGAGACCATTATAATTAACTACAGGTTTAGATTAATTAATTAGGTCTTTTTAGACATAGGAAACTAAACTCATACAAAACAAGTCTTCCTTTTATCTATAAAATAATCTCGGAGTTCTCTACAGAAAAGGGACTCTCTACGGTTTTAAGAAAACACAGAGAAAAATAACTGTTACCCGTATCCCAGAATATATCCCTGCTACAGTGAATAGCTTGAACTGCGCTGTTAGCACAGCTGAAACAGAACCTTCAACACCTCTATTACCATCAGTAGAATGAAGGCTGATTTAATTACAAAAACTCTCGTCTATTTTATTGATCTCCATTTATTTAGAACTTTTGAGTTAACAGGCATTCCAGACTCATTCAGCAAGACAACCCTTCTTCCACTCCCTGCATTAGTATAAACAACTAGGAGGCAGCTAAGCTAGATCCGCTGTTCCTCCTCAGATTTAGGACTTTAAAAAAAAAAGGAAAAAAAAAAATAATGTATTGATTAATAGCAGCAGATGGCCAACAGACAGGTTAAGGCTTGCCAGCTACTACACATGGAGATACAGTATCAGCCCATAAAGCAGGTAAACCTCACATTTACCGCCAACCTTAAACTCTTCCAGAACTTGAGAAGAAATAATGGACTTTACATATATATATATATAAACCCCCCTTGGATTTTTGAGTCCTCCCATTTTCTCAACATTGTAGCAACTTTGTCTCAAGACTGTTTGATGATTACACAATTTAAGTAAAGGAGAGGGACACACAGAAACAAAACCAACATTTAACAACTTACGTTGAATGTGAATGAACTGCTTTGGTTGCTTAAACTCTCCTTTATACAAACGATTGTAATAGTTGACATTGCTCTCCGCTTCAGGAACTGGGATAACCATGCTCTCTTTCTTTTCTCTGAAAACTTGTTGTGCTGAGATAGCCCGTTGCAAATGATGTTCCTGCAAGAGGAAAATTGAAGAGTTTGTTTATTTAGGTATCAGTACATACAAGCACATACAAAGACAGTCATCCTTTTCTCCTACTGATTTTTTCTGCTGTTCTAGGAGACCCAGATAAAAGAGTTGAGGCTTTACAGTATTTTAGAAGACAGCAGGATGCTAATTTCCAGGTTAGTGACAGGAAAGATGTGCTCCCCATTGTTTAGTATACCATGGGGTTCCTAACTGATAGGAATCTTAGTGAATTTTAGGCAGGACTACAAACAGGTGAAAAGACCTCTTAGTTCAGACAATAACCCACACCTTCTACAGACTGGGAAAAAGTCAAACGTTCAAACTACACAAAATAACCCTAATAGAAAATTAGGGCTGGTATAAGGCAAACTCATCAAAACCTGTCATAGAGAAAATTTATGCAAGATCAGTTAAGAGATGCATAGTAAGTGTTATAAGCAACAGATTTGAATCAAAAGAACATCTAATTTCATCACTCCTGTCTACCCAGCAATTCTTACCAGCTTGCTCTCTGTAGAAGTTGAGCTAGGTAAGAGCAACAGAAAGAACAGTCACCACAGAATCACACTTGAAAAGCACTAGACTCCCTAAACAGGTATCGCTTCATTTCATTCTTACAGGACAGGAATCAATTGCTACGCAAGCATTTCAAGTGAAATAAGGAACACAAGTGTATTAATTTACAAAGATCTTTTCACACATAATTCTATTAGTTAACTCAGTGAAGCTCATCTACTGCTCCAAGTTAGCACTAACCTGTGCCTTTTCTTTCAAGGATTTTTCATGAAGACTCGTGTCAAACTTTGGCAAAAAATCCCAAACAGTACAAATGAAGTATTTGGATTCACACTACCATACGTGTAGAACACCTGTATGAAGCAACCAGCGACAAGAGGAGCTCGACAGTCAGATGATGGGATGATTTTGAATGCTACCCCTCCTGGCTGTCTCCCGCCTTGAGCCAGATGCTGGCAGCTGTGCAGTGTGTGTGTGCTTCAGGCCCCCCAGGGCACTCGACTCATCTAAACAATTTGGTTTCCTGGGGGACCCTTCCGCAGAATTAACACCCTGACTATCTGGCCTCACAAGAGGCCGGGCATCAACACCCCGAACAGGAGAACCGGCCAGCGTTTCCATTAACTCCACTGCAACACAGTCTTGCACCCAGAAATTCTGTGCCACACACTCAGTAAATTTTCTCAAGAACAGCATTTCCTCCTCTTTAATTCTACAGAACATTATTTAAAAACCAGGGTACGGAATGAAAGCAAATCTTAAAAATATGTAAACGATAAGTAATAAATTACACCCTCTTAAATATTAAGATCTTGCAGAAACACAAATAATACAATTTCTGCAAAATTAGAATATAACAAATCAGGGACTGGAAGAGCAGCTTGGGGAATCTCCTGTAGTAGAAGCAGCAACATTAAATCAAACTATCAGGCTCCCCAGTGAATGCTATTAAAATTAAGACAAGCATGCAATCAAATATCTGGTGCGATCTGCTTCAGTTACTATACACTGAGTAAATCTGTCACTCTCCCACTGAAACATCTCTTGGAGAGCTTCACAGCACTGAGTAGGTAATTCAACTAAAATAAAATTTGTTTCACGACTGTGTTGCTTCCAATCAATGTCCCAAGAGTTGCCTCCTAACCGTTAACAACACAGTATGCAGGAGTACCACAGAAATGCCGTTTGGAAGGACTTATGGAGGTTATCCGTCCGACTCCCACTTGAAGATGACTGTCTCCCAACACTAGACAGGTCAGGAACGACTTTCTCAAATCCTGAAAACTTGAATCCAGAAGTAAGAAGAGCAGTTCCCTCACGCTCTCCTCAGAGTAGTCACGGTCTAAGCTTTTAGCCACTCCGACAGCCCACTGAGAGATTATCTTCCAGCCTCTCAACATCTCTGAGAAATCTGGGGAAAGCAGAGTAACAGGAAAGGGCATTCCAAGAACAGCTTCCCACCACACTCCCAAAATAAAACAAACCCAGACACTCTTCTAAAACGGAATTAAATAACTTATAGAGGAGCTACACCACTCCACAGTGACCTATGTAATAAATGGGTAAATAAGGTTTAACTTTCAGAAAAAGTAGTGAAGAAGGACACACAGCAACCAAAACTCAGAACAACTTCTGGCTCCACAGCCCATGAAACAGCACAGACGAGTAACTCAGCCCCTCAGTTTCTCTAACACTGTGAGAAAGCATATAGAGTTCCCCAGGAAAATCTGACAATAGCTGTTAGGACTGTACTAGAAAAAGCCTTCAAGCATAACACAGCTTTCAAACAGAACAGTCTTAACAGTATTACTGTCGCTCATCAAACAGCAGAGCTTCAAAAGCCAGATAAGCTATGCAATTTTTAAACTTTGGTTTTTTTTCCCTATCTTTCTACTGAACATGAAGTTAAGGAAAATAAAAATCTTAGCTCCTCAAACAGTTCTGTTTAAACAAACTCTGAAGACTTTTCATATAAAAGTCAATCCACTTAAATGGCTTTATTAAACCTGAAAAAAGTGTTTTTTAAAGATAGATCTACTAACTGGCATACCAATACACCTTTTAGTCTGTTTTTCACCTTCTTACGGTTTTGAAAGACATACACCATATTTTAACTTGCACTTCATTCTGAAGTAGGGGAGACAGAAAGATCTCATACAAAATAACTGAACATTAGAGGAAACAGTGATGATGGCAAACAGAACGTGCTGCCATGGGAATAAAAAGGAGTACCTGTCAAAGAGTTATTACTCACTAATTCCTTAAAAAGCACATCCAAACCTTTCTCACTAGCATGACTAAAAGATTTCAAACAAATACAGCTTAG
The DNA here is from genome assembly GCF_964106895.1 of Numenius arquata. Lineage (NCBI taxonomy): Eukaryota > Metazoa > Chordata > Aves > Charadriiformes > Scolopacidae > Numenius > Numenius arquata. The sequence continues at coordinate 2,935,435 of NC_133578.1, forward strand.
ATGGACCTATTTCTCCAACTAACAGCATAACAGAATTAGAAATATCTAAATGTTTAATATATGTAATACTGCTGCTCTAGCATATTTACGCGTTAAAACAAAATCGTTCTCCAAGTGACAGATTCATCTCTCAAGATGCACTTTAGCCACGCAGGTACCTTCACTGCACAACCATCACACTGACAACAGTTTACAGCAAACTGCTCAAGTCACTGGCTTTGGAAAAGTATAAATATATCCAGTACGTTTTCCCTGGTGCAGACAGCCTGTCCTGCCAACACGAATCCACTCACCCCGTGGTGAGCGGCACCAAGAGCAGCCTCACACCCCCAGCGCCAAAGCTCCAACCCCAAGGACCTGACAGCCTGTCACAACAGGGCTGACAAGAGAATAAGCATCAGCTTTAGTCCAGAACGGGACTCGATATCACACCTCTGAAACCCTACTGAGACACTGTAATCCTTGTTTTAACTGTTCCTCAGAGGAAAAAAACAAAAAAATCCTACAATGGTGGTACCTAAAACCAGCTTTGGTTGCACACGTTCAGAACCAGGCTCGAGTCCAAACCGGAGCAAGGGACCTCCACTGCTGTGTCCTTTCACCCCCAAAATACCACAGGTTTCATGTTCTTTCTAAATTTTTCTTCATAATGAAGAAAGTCCCAGATAGAAACTTCAACAACAGTAATAAGTCAACAGGTAATATTCTCCTAAAGATTGTTTTTGTTAAGCTTTAAGAGAAACGGTGATCGATACTGAACACTGTTTTTACCCATTAGAACTACGTTTACCAATATACTCCCTTTTATTCCGCTGCTGCGAAACAGAGCACTTGGATCCTACAGACCAGTTCGGTTCTTCCCTTATCCTTTAAGCTCCCTGTTGCCATCCCCATAGTATTGTCTCTGAAACAGAGTTTATCGTACTTCAAATAAATGTGCTAGTTTTTTGGATGAGTGTGTTTGCTGATGTCAATGGTTGAACGCCACCCTCACTTGGAAAAGCTGATCACTGTCTTCATTATGAACCTGCAATGAGAAATTCCATATTGGATATAGTCACCCTAGAAGACGAAGCTTTGGGACTAAACTTATCTGTTCCCTTCTTCATTCCTTAAAATGACATCTTACAAGAAATGGTACAACTCTTTAAAATGTTATTTCACCACTTTTATTCACTTAGTAGTATTTATGTTCACCCTGTGAGGTAGAAAGCAATGAAACACGTTACAGTTTACTGTGACACTATTTAAGAAAAGAATTTCCTCTTCGCCAGTCCTTTCACCGAGGAGCTTCAGGCCACAAAATTTACATTATTTGCAACACTGCAGACTTTAATGAAAGAAATATTTTAACTGATGTTACCAAGACAAGAGAAACAAAACATAACATACCACAGCTTAGCTGTTAAAATCAACTGCCTTAACAAGATAGATGGCTTTAACCCCATAGCACTCCACGCTAAGTGTGATGGAAGAGAAAAGTGAATTTATTACTCAAACCGAATTTGCCTACTCAAAATAATCTATTTCTAGGCCAACCTAGAGCCAGCCTTCCAATCTATCTGCAATCAAGAACCAAATTAAAGCAAAGAAAAGAAGGAAAACTTACTAAAGCCTAGAGAACCTACAAGCTTAACATAATATGCAAATTAGGAAAGAAAAACTAAGTGACATTTTTTATATTGAAAAGGGAGATTCAGAAGCAAAAAGGACAGAATTTTCAACCACAGCTAGTAACACCTGGTGACAACACTTACAGAAGTGTGTCATGAAGCTCAACAGCTACTTTGATCAAAAGCCTTGCCCCTTCTAAAGCTACAACCCTATTATCTGCTCCCTCTTTACACACACATACCTGTTTTTTTAATAAATATATTAAATAAATAATTTCTGCTTTTTTATAGAAGTAGCTGAAAGGCTTAATATGGGGGGTGGAAGACAGACATCTACAAAGCTGTCTTCCTTTCTTTCCCCTCCCTCTGCCCCAAGATGGACAACAGGGAACAGAAATAAGGAATCACATCTAGAGCAGGAACCTGACTGTGCACCACCCTGACTTTCACCCCTGAGACAGCATTAAGTACCTTAAAAGAAACTCTTTGCTTCATTTCCAATTTATTTTGAAAAGTAAGCATTTTAGTGAGTTAGCCAAGATGATCGTGTATTAATTTTCTACTAATCCAATGGAAAGTTAATCTATTTAGTAGTCAGATCTCCTTCATCTTGCTACATAGTGTCCCCTTAGAAATTTATATTAATTATGAAGTAATGTAGGGAACTGGGCAAACAACAAAAAAGTTCAAACCAACGCACCCAAAGCAAAGCTGCTTTGATAGGGCTGAAACTCCTCCCAGTTTCCCAAAGGATTTTCTGGTTCTTGGTGGGAGGAAGCCCAAGAAAACCCACAAGAAGCAGGAAAAGGTACAGCATAAGGCCCTCCTTACAGGTGGAAAGACCTCACAGAACCACTTCTCAGTTCCATTTTTCACCATATAATGGTTTTCCAATATGACACCCCCTGCCCTTTTTTTTTTTCTTCCTTAAATAATCACAAGTACCACTTGCCACACACTTGCCTTCCATTGTGTCAAATTATGACTACAAGCCAAAAAAAGTACCAATGGTAAGCCGCTGTTATAGACGCCTCAGTGAAGAAGGCAGCAGCAAAGTCAATCAAATTGTACAACTCCATCCGAAAAGTTCACAGAAATCCCTGGAATGGGTAAGATTTTTATTACTCAGCTACTCTAAAGTCATTCCATTATTTCAGAAGTGAGCGACCTCCTATGTCGACAGAAAAAAAAACCCCACCAAACACAACCCAACACTTTTCCATCACTTCCCTTTCCCAGTTCTTAAACAATTGTAACTTCACAAAGCAATCCTAGGGCTATCTGAAAACCAAAGACAAGCCATTCGCCCACCACTTTACATACAAATCATCTGATTATAGATAAAGCACCTGAATGTTATCTCCAGAATGCCGATCTAGGCTGAAACAACACAACAGAAGGGGCACAAAGAACACCTGAGCCCAACATCCTTAAGCAACACTTTGTGTCTAGATAGATAGGTCTACATAGATCTGTATCCAAATGAAGAAAATCCAATTTGGACCCCAAAAAAAGCCAAAAAAATCCTTCATTTCTTTTCTGGCGATCCGACTAAAGCCAATTTTTACACTATAAAGTGACTACAGCAAGCTGGGAAGTGCGAGTGAAAATTAGCCCATGGATGGATGATGGAGCTATAGGAGAAGTGAGCTGACCAGAGAATAATCACAGTCATTTCTGGGCTTCTTTAGCAAACCTTACAGCACAAAACCCCCCAAAACAAAAATCTATTAAAAAGTTTAATGCAGAAAAAGCAAGCAATGCAATTTCAGTGATCATATGTAATAACTGACATGAAACAACTGTGAGACAACCCAAATATTAACCTACTGAGTGGGACAGTAGTAGTGTATGAGAACATGAGCAATCTCTCATTCCTATAAATAATGATCCTTCACTATTTATGAAAGTATCACTGACACAAAACTGCCACTGCTTATGAAACGTCAAAAACACCCTAGAGCACTAGATTTTAAAGCTACATTTCATTATACAAGTTTCCGGTCTGCCAAAACTTACATATAACAGTAATTCTATTTTTAATAACTCATTTATAACAATTAAATCAAATTATTAAAAATTCCTTTTGGAAAGGCTGAATATGTTACTTTACGAAATGTATGTTTCCTGAAAAGCAGGACCTTCCCCCCCACCCCAGATGCCTTTGCATGCCCTTAAGAGAAAATTGTTGCAAGTACTGCAACATCTAGTCAAGACACAGAACTTGGTCTTCATCTGGCTCCTTGTGATACATTTGGATCATTCACCATGTAACAAATGCAACCTTACACAAAAAAAAAAAAGTTGTTAACAAATTGCATCTGTGGAATTCCTTTTTATTTCCTTTAGTCTGCTTCAATTAGCACAACTCAACTGTCTCATGTCAGACAAATGGGGATGGAAAGGTACACACCTACACATATAAATATTCTCTCTTACTTTTCATGTAATTAACCCCATAATGTATTTTAAAAGGCTGAGATGCCACAACAACAAGTTTTCCTCTTTATTAAATACAGTATTACACACGGAATGTGAACTCAGTTTAATTCTTGGCTCCACGCATCAAAACCTTCATGTGACCAGGAGTGACACCACTGTGCTCCTTGCAGAGGAGAGGAGGAAGAGTCACCAGGAGGCAAGGCTGTGGAAATCCTCTGGCAGAAGCTGGCAATGGCTCCCAGTGGGATCTGTCTCCCTGCTGGGAGGCCACCAGGACCTGGGACAGGCAGCGCAGTTGCTGCCTCACCTCATCCCACAATCAGAGATTTGCATTAACCAACAACTTCTTAACGCCACACGCTGCTTCTGGTCCCAGCAGAGAAACCTCACTTGAACCTACTCAAGAGCCTCACGTGGCTGAGATGTGGCTACCTGCCCTGTATTTGTTAGCAAAGGAACTGTGTTACCTTAAAGATCTGGTCTTTCAAAACGTGAGTTCTCACTCATCCACAGAGTTTAAGCAGGGTCTCGTTTTGCTGGTGCCTATCAAAAGGCTGGTTACAACAGCCACAGATCGAGGTGTGAACACACACGGCTACTTAGAGGAAATACACCCATTAAAAACAAGTTTCTGTGGTCAGAGCAGAACTTACTGCCTGTAGTGGTTTGGGCTGGGCAGGCAGGGAAGTTAAGTCACCAAGAATTTGGGCACCAAATGAGCCCGCTAATTTCATCTTCATCAGCGATGCAATTTCCTGGCAAGTTTCAGGTGTAACTTGCCCACTGGAGAACAAGCTGCTTACAGCACCTCTCCTCTCCCACTGCACCCGGCATTTAACCTTCCGACTTGTGTGTAATATTCTCCTTCCAGGAGCGAGACCCAAAGTTCTTATTATGAATTTTTATTTAACTGAGGTTCACACATCAATACCAGGGAATTTGTATTTTACAGAGTTTCTAAAACAAATGTCCTCACCAAAGTGATGAAACCCGGAGTGCTGAAGACCTGACAAACAAAACAGAAATCCATCATATTATACTAAAAGAAAGAGGTACCACAGATTGGTTCTACAGTTAGGGGAATTTAGAAAAGTGTTTTAAAAAAAATTAAAACACAAGTGCACTTACAGTAATTGGTAGGAATTAGAGTTATTAAAAATTAAGTACAGATTTTCATTTAAACTCAAACAACTATATTATTACTCTTAAACTTTCTGCAATAACAGCATCTCTCTCTCTTATTTATCTAGTCATTACATACCACTGCAAGACATCCAGGGTCTTATTTCTATCAAAAGTTTAGCACAGGGGAATCAGACATTACCAGGATGCTTCAAAGTAGAAATAGTTTTTGTTGTGCAACTCAAACTGGCCAAATAAAATAAAAAAAATTAAAAAAAAAAATGTAACTTGCAGCCATAAAAGTGGTAGGAAGCTGAGAAAGCCAAATTATAAATTAAGATGTAAACACCAGAAAACAACTCGAGAAAAGGGGGCAGGAAACATTTATAAATATGCTGGCTAAGAATTGATACGTACATGAACTACTTTGTGTGTCACAGGGGACATGATGAGAGAACAATAGAGAAAACAGTAGTTTGTAAACGTGGAAAACTGACAGAAAAGTGACATCAACAAACTGGAGAACAGTCTCAGAGGCAAAGTAACTTCTCGCAATTTAAGATGACATAGACATGAGAAAATACCTTACAGAGAAAAATTCTACTGAGGCGGACGTACTGGAGAGGTGTTGAGCACATCAAATTTCAGAGAGCAGAAAAATAAGTCTATTAGACAAAAACAACCCAGTTCTGCCCTCACACATTGACCAGTGGGGAATGACTTTATTTGAGAGGATACAACCCTCGTATCAGCTCACCTACTCGTTCCACTCTGAAGCGTGCATTTAAATAACACATTCATCCCTAATAAAGTCTGATGTTCCTACTCCATGCATTTCCTTGTTGGCTTATTTCTGAAGAAATAAGGGGTTTTTTTTTAAAAAAAAAAAAACCCAATGAGAATCAGGTGTGGTAATCTCTCCTTTTACCTTAAAGGATTAGGCATTTTATTGGCATAAATGTATTAGTCACAATTAGAATTACACCAACGTAAATTAGGAAAAATAAGAACTCAGATTTTACTGGCAAACTTCTGCTGCCTTATATTTAGGGTAGTTCTGTTACAGACAGGGACCCAACACCTTTGGTCACAACATATGCCGATTATTACATATTAACAAGTAGGAATTTCCGAAATGGATTAAAATCAAAACTTTAAAATAGTATATTTCAAAAGACTTCATTTCTTTGACTCAGAACTAGTCAACATTAAATGTGAAATTATGACAGTCTATATTGATATTAGGTTTAATTTCATAAAATTATTTTTCTATTTCTTACTCCTTTTCATACACAGTAATTCAGTTCTGGTGCAGTTTTCTACTTGTTACAGAAATTTCGGTTCTACAGTTAATTTTCAACGGCATTTGGGACACCTAAGTTTTAACTGTAATTTTGGTTATGTAAATATTAAAAGTACTATCTTTTAAAAAGCTGAACAGAATGATAAATATGCTAAGGCGTGGAAGTGTTCAAATAAGCATAAACAAGGCACAGTTTATTAGCTTTGTTGGCAAAATAAACTACATATAACCTTTTGAATGTCTAACACCCATCATTATTTTTCCTATGAAAAATAATTAAACCCAAGATTAATGTAAGCAGATTTAATGTCTGTTGATCTAAATTATTCAAACGGGACATCTGAACTGATCTCAGTCAACACAGAAGTTGTACAAAGCTGACGACCGCTCAATTTTGCCAAGCAGGAGCGATGTGAAATCTGGCACCCCGTAATTCAAAGAACAACTGAAGCTGCCCAAGGTATTTCTTTCCAAGGTGTTCTTAAATCGAAGGGAAAGGAAAAATTGCTACCTACATTTGAGACGCTTCAGAGTAGCCCGACAGAGCGCAGAGAGGTAGATTACAAAACATTCCCCTAAGCTTTCATCATGGAATTACACCTCATCCTGAGCAAACCTACCTATAAGGGAAAGTTCCTGCATAATGAATTGAGGTGTGACTCTTAATTAACGTCCCTGCAGATACCATTGTTCTCTGCTGTGGACTCAAACAGGTTAGGACAGATTTAATGGGCTGGTGTTAAGTGACCCCATGCATACGGCTCTAGCCTGCAGCAAAACTGCAGCTTTATCTAAATTAAGAGTGTGGTTTGCAGATATGGCTGAACCCACCTAACCTCAGGATGACACCAGAAGCGTAGCAGTCTCAGGCCTCTCCGTTCCCAAGCCTTCTGTCCCTCCTACCACTTCTCATAAGAAGTACAGGATGCTCAGCTTTTCCATGGTGGGCTCTCGCCTCCCATTATCCAGTCGGATGGGCCTCAGTACTCCCAAGAGCCATCCCTACTGGCTGCAGACCAGTTACTCTGCCTCAGCTCTATCTTAAAAGCACACTCTGAGATAAATTACTTGCCACAGGCTAAGCCTGGTTAGCTGGGAGGTGTTAATGCGATAAGCCCTAATAAACCGATCGCGAGTTTGAAACTTAAGAGCAAACCTTTGTATTGCTTAACTTCAGCCACATAAATACAAATTTAACCAAAAGCACCTCAGTTTAACAGCTCGCTGGTTAACTATGCTCGGCTACTCTAGCATTTAGATGGGGTCCACGTTCATCAACGGCTTATTTTCATCCCTGCTGCAGTGTCAAACTAACACAATCCAACCTACTTAGTGTTAAGTATGATCTACCATTATCGAATGGGACGTCAGTAAGTACCAGCCATGGACTGAAAGGAAGTTTCTGTTATCCACAAAAATATTTTGCAGGTGAGAGCACAGGAAGGACAGAGGATCACAGCTGAAAACTGAAATAATGGTTGGGAAATGGAGTTGAAAAGTGCTCTCATGAGAAAAGTCACTGCGTGATGCAACGGGTCTCAAAGGGAGGGAGAAAAACACAGGAACTGAAGGCAGGAGAAGAAGTCTCATAAACAGAAGTGAAGTTTTAAATTCCACAAATAAAGATTAAGACATGGCACTACATTACCTACTACCAAACATACTTCAGGAATCCCAGCAATCTCCAAACATACCCAAAATAAGTAAATAAATACAGGTGCTCTAACTGAGCAATAACCTAGTGCTGGGAATGACATTTCCCCAACACATGAGCCAGTTGATTCTGATCAAGCAAACCCCATTTCTTTCCTAAGGAAAGTCTGCTGTCGTGATTTCACTTAGTTTTCCATGGAAGTACAAAACCGAGTTTCTTACTTAGACTTTCATAAAGTCTTTGAGGGAATTTTGTTTTACAGAACACTTGCATGGTTTGAACTGAAGTTATCCTCTGTTGACCTTTTATTTTACACACTGGTGTCCTGGCTTCTTTGTTCTACAAAGCCCCTCATTTGTAAGCAACTTTGAGGGTTCAACCACAGGCTAGGAATGCACGTCTGACACACAAATCTTGAATAGTTTCTGTCCACATTGAGTCATTTATGTACATTTAAGTTTTTAAACCTAAACCTAAACCTGAGTGCATCAGACAGTACCAGGTAGGTACTTCTGATTGACAGCTTAAATATGTCCTCACACATTTGATACGTCCCACCTTGGAGATATTCAAGAGCTATCTGGACATGGTTTGGGCAATAAGGCTCCAGGTGGCCCTGCTTGAGCAGGGGTTGGCCAAGGTCACCTCCAGGGTCCCTTCCAACCTCACCCTTTCTGTACAACTCTGTAATACACCCAACTGCATTTATTTAAGCACCTTCCTAGAAGTCATGGATATCACCAGCACAACTAACAACACAACTTCATCTCTCTCTAAATGAAAATACCATCAACATGATAAAAATTTAAGCTAATTGTTTTAAGGCATCTATTGGTTAACAATTATAACTTAGTATAAATAATTATTGCTAAATTGGGATTAAAAGAAAAAAATAATCTATTCACACTATGAAAACAACTACCTGTAACACTTCCATATACAAAATCAGCTTAAAGAGACTTAATGCTTCCCAATAAAGATGTGAAAGTGTCTGGAGCGGAGGGGGGAGACTAGAGCACCGAACTCCAAAGCAAGCTGGTCGCAGGGATGCACTCAACACAATTCCAGCGCATAGATGACATACCAAACCTGACTTTATGTTGACAATTAGCTGTAATATGTGAACAACTCCATCAATCTCCTTATAAATTACACTATCAGTTAATGCAATGTACAAAGAGAAAAAAGAATAATATGTAAAATATGTACTGTTTCAACAACAGACAGAAGGGGCAAAAGCAGAGCACCCCTGAAGTCCCCACACAGTTTATACTTTATTTACACTCGCACATGCAGGATGAAGCCCCTCCATGAAAAGATTAAGTGACTATTACTTGACCTGAACAGAAAACACAAGAAAAAAAAATGTTTAGGCATAAGAATACGTGCAAGAAAATGTGAATGTAGGACTGTGCCACAGCAAACTTTTTTTTAAAAAAAAAAGCAAGCATTGCCATAAAATTAATGATATCTGTGTGTCTTTGTCCATATTTTATGAACTCTTTCAGTTCATTCTATCAGCAAAACTATGCGGTATGGTACACCTTATCAGCAAAAATATCCACATGAAAAACTATGATTTGAGCAAAGTTAATGCTTCCTGCTTTAAAAGGAGAATGAATATGCTGCTTCAGAAGCATCACTAGCTCCAGGATGCCTTGAAAGCCAGATGCTGAACACTTCACACTTCCCGTGTTGCAACAGAAACTGAATGAACTAAGGGATGGACAGAGTACGAACAGAAGAGAAAGCAAGAAAAAATTTCTCCACGTTAACTACTTCCAGCTCATCAAAATACTCACAATTGAACATTACATTTAACGATCAGCAAATGATCATCCTGAGGTGACCACTCAAGGACTGCGAATGAAAGTCACTTCTCATACATACTCTATCAGCATTTCAATAACTTTATACCAAGTCTTTACCTTGCTATTCATGCACTCTCTCCTCTATAACCTTAGCCTTGAGATGAACACTCAGGTAGCTTTAACCTCACAATGCAGGTATCGACAATTACCACCATGCTTTTAGCTTCCTAACAACTCCAGTAAATTTACTTCTGAAAGCCTTCAGCCTGAATTTGCCTCATTATTAAGCATGATTTTCCCCTGCAATGTGCAACTCGGCTATCTCCAGTAATATGTATTCAAATAAAAAACACAGTTACGCGATAAGAAACAAAGCCAGGGATTATCTATTCTGCAATTTTCCCCCCTTCTAGCCAAAACAATTCATTAGCATTATGAAATACAACTCTTACTCATCAGAAAAACAATACAAAATGTTCCTGCTCAGTTTCTGAAGCTCACAAAAGGACATCTTTCCCATTTTGCTTAATGATAATCTTTCTCTCAGTTTAAAAAAAAAACAACAAGCAAAACAAAAAAAAAAAAAACAAACCCAAGCCAAAATAAAGAACAAACCCACACAATTTTCTTCCTCAGGTTTAATTTAGGGTAAATTACAAACACTTGCTAACATAAACATGCTACAGACCAGAAGCTTAATTCTCTCACAGCTGGAATCTCCAAGTGAAAGAAACAAGCTGCTGATTTGTAAAATGCTGCAAGTGGATATAAATCTCTAGAATACTAAAAAATAGAAATAGTTCCAGCATATTCATGAAGATGAAATCAAAAGAGAAGTCAAATAAAGACGCTTATAGTGACAAACTGGGCAGTATACTTTTTTTTTTTTTTTTTTGAAGTGGGATGACGAGGAGCGTGCATTGTCACCCAGTCTGGGACTACAGGGACTCTATGGCATTTTAATACACAGTCTAAGGAACTTTAGTAATAGTAGTAGGAATGAGCGATAATCATCAGGTCCCTGCTATGTTTTAAACCTTTCTATGCTCCAAAAAACAGTACTAGTTTAAAAAACAAAAAAACCCTCCAAAACCAAAAAAAACCCCACAACAAAACAAAAAAACCCACCCCACACCACATCAAAGACAAATGGACCAAAAGCTGCATTTTTGTACATACAAAATATCTACCATGAACAAAGCAAATCCTGTGCTTGTAGTAGCAAGACTAGGTTGTAAAGAACAGGTCAGAGACACACGTCAATCTTAACCATCTTTACATCTTGCAAATCTGTAAATACATAGTTATTTTCAGTGAAAGTCAGCCCTAGGAGATGCTCTGTGACCCCACGATATGCTGTACTACAAGCCCTTTCTGATTTCAGTGAGGCTTCACGCAGGGTGGCACAGCAAGGACAGCAGTGTGCTGGGGACAGGGTACCATCAGCTTCGTGTCTCCGTACAGCAAACGTAAATCACCAGCCACCCTGACGGTTCAAACACTTTTCACCAGACGCATCCCTGGCAGAAGTCCGGGCTAAAAAAAAAGGCCTTGAAACACTCAAGTAATCGAGCCGTTAGAAATGAATCTGTGGATTTCTCTCTCCCTCCAGAAGTCCCTTTCAAAATACATCAAATCGATCATAGCTGTATTTGCTATGAAGAAAAGCTGTTTAAATATTTCTCAACTATTTAACTACTGTCATGCACAACAACCTCTCCTAGGAGTGCCTGACGTACCACTATCACAAAAATCTACATTAAAGCATTATTTGTGTAACGCTGGGAAGAGGGCTACACCATGAATGAAACTGTCACTACACGGCAATAATCTAAACAATCTATTAATAGTACAGTTCATAATCTTGTCTGGCTGATGTGTCTGGTACTACGCTTATATATTGCTTCAATGACCATTTCATCTCGAGACTATTACATAATATATCAAATATAGTCACATTTCAGTGCAGAGAAAACACGCCTCGTTCCTACAGAAAAGCAACATTTTAGTACAACGCTAAAGCAGTTTCACTGAAGTATAAATCTAATCCTCACAATCAGTTAAGCAGCCCACAAGCATGTTGCTCAGTTGAACTCTTTACAGGAATTTGCCGTTAACAAGTTTATTTAAAACATGATTTATCAAAATAACATTATCATTTAAAAAAAAAAAAAAAAAAAACAAGCCCCACATTTTATAAACATTAAACGCGAACGGAGGGCTCCAAGATAGACTTTAAAAATGGAGAAACCCAAATTACTCTCCAAGATTACTTCATTAGTACCACCACACTGTTGTTTCTTTTAAATACACTCCCAGATTCTAGCAGAAATTCACTTCTCTGGGAAGGACTGGAAGTTTTGACCACATTGTAAAACAACGAGGGAAATAGCAAAAAACACCAAACCAAACAAAAACAAAACAAACAAACAAACAAAAAAATCACACAGAGGTAAGACAGAGGATTCTTTTTAATATCAACAGTCAAGTGAGAGAACCCAATCAGAAAGGCATGGAGCCTGCTTTGACAGCTGTACCCTGGGAAAAGCCAATCCACACACACAGAGGTTTGGCTGAGGCGGAGACACGGATTCATTGAAGAAATTCTTGAGGGTGCATTTACTATCGGCTCTACATACAAGTACAGACACATCAGGCGACAGCCCATACCTGAGCCTTATACAACTCCAAGGAACACAAAAGTGGATGTCTGAAGATCACCAAGACAAAACAGGACGTTTAAAAGGCACCAGGACCGTGGATAAGCATCTTCAAAGCGGTGCTGTCCTAATGCTCGTCAAAAAACCCAGAAACTTATCTTTATGTAAGCGGACAAAAGCTTTTTTCCCCCCCTCCGTAACACTACAAGAACAAACATCACATATCTATTTTTAACTCTTGCCGGTTTACTTAGAAGTCACCTAAACGCTCAGAAACCTAACACTTAGTGCAACGCGTCCCAGCTGATGCATCTTGACATCTGATGGACACCGCGCAGGGCAAAACGCCTCTTCTCCAAGAAGTACGAGCGGGACGCGTACCAGTGACAACCACCCAGCGTTCCTCCCTCCGCATCCGCGGCAGGGAACGGGCTCGCCCGGCCGAAGCCACCGCTTGTCCCCTCCCGTCCCGTCCCCTCCCGCGCACAAGAGAAGCGGCGGCAGCCAAGGCACGCTACGCCAACTGCGGTCGCAGCGCCCGCCCGCTCATTCAGAGATGCATCTTGCGCCTTCCTCCCTCTTACGCTAGCGTAAAGGCCTCCCCCCCCACACTAATCAAAACACTCGCGAGTCGGGACGCAAAGAAGATGGCGGAGCAGGGCCCGCTTACGGCGTCGGACAGCAGTTTACGCTGCGCTCTTTGCGCAGGGCCCCATAAGAGCCGTGCAGCGCCGCGGTGGGGAGCGTGCGTAGTGCGCTTAGTGAATGCCGATGGCCTATTTCCCGTGAGGGGAGGGGGGTGTCTGATAAACAATGGTGCCCCCCCTGCGCGGCTCCCTTACCGATTCCTCCTCTTTCTCCATCCCCGTGGGCATCTGCGGCACAGCCCGGTTGATGGAGACGCAGTCGTTGAGGTCGGGCATGTCCTTGCCGCGGTAGATGGGCAGCGGTTTGGCGGCGTCTAGCGCCCGGGCTCGGAAGGAGAGTTTGCTCATTGTCTCCCCCTCACAATAACACCCCGGGGCCGGGCGGGCGGGGGGGGCCTTCAGTGCGGCCTCGCCGCCGCCTCCCAGCCGCTCCCGCACCCGGCCCGCACCACCATGGAGGGTCCCGCCGCCCCGGAACAGCTCTCCGCGGGGCCGCCCGTAGCTCACAGCGCACGCCCCGCAGCCCTAGATCCGCGCCGGGCTCGCTCGATCCGCTCCCTGCGCCATGGCAAACATGGCGGACATTAACCAAAGCGGCCAGCGATCCCGGCAGCCAACGCGAGAGCTGGGGGGGGGGGGGGGAGGGGGGGAAGGGGGGGGAGGCCGGGAGGGAGGAGGTGCGCGCGCAACCGAGGGCGGGAGGCTGAGGGGGGGTGGCGGGGACGCGGCCGCTGAGGCGGGACGGGACGGGACGGGACGGGACGGGACGATGGCCGCTGAGGCCAGGCGGGCAGGGCCGGGCCGGGGTGATTCTTAGGGGGGAAATCGTTGTCCCGTTGTCGAGCACCGGGAGGAGCGTGTGAGCGGAGAAAGCGGCGCCGTGCCCCGCAGCCGGCGACAGGCACCGAGGGTCGCCCCGTGTGGGGACGGCGAGGCGGGAAGGGCGGGCTCCTTCTCTCCGGGCATGGAGGCCCGCGGGCCCGGGCTCCTCTCCTCAAGGCAGGCTGGTGGCTCTCAGCGTTAACTGTTTGGGGGCCTAAAAGGTTTTAGCAGTAAAAATATCCACCAGGAGAATTAACTTCAGTTATTGTTACAAACCCAACACTTCAGAAACAAACTCATACCGGCTCATTTATTTTTTCCATCGAGTGATGTCCTGTTGCTCTGCATGGACTGAGCCTCAATGAGGAGCTGAAGGGGGCTCTGGGGGAGACACACACACCCCCCCCGCCCCAGTGCTGCCTCCAGCTCTGGGGTCATCAACAGCAGAAGGACACGGACCTGTTGGAGAGGGGCCAGAGGAGGCCACGGAGATGCTGGGAGGGCTGGAGCCCCTCTGCTGGGAGGACAGGCTGAGAGAGTTGGGGGGGTTCAGCCTGGAGAAGAGAAGGCTCCGGGGAGACCTTGGAGCCCCTTCCAGTCCCTCAAGGGGCTCCAGGAAAGCTGGGGAGGGACTCTGGATGAGGGAGGGGAGCCATAGGAGGAGAGGGAAGGGTTTGACCCTGAAAGAGGGGAGATTGAGATGAGATGTGGGGAAGAACTTCTTTGCTGTGAGGGTGGTGAGAGCCTGGCCCAGGTTGCCCAGAGAAGCTGTGGCTGCCCCATCCCTGGAGGGGTTCAAGGCCAGGTTGGAGGGGGCTTGGAGCAACCTGGTCTGGTGGGAGGTGTCCCTGCCCAGGGCATGGGATGGCACTAGATGGGCTTTAAGGTCCCTTCCAACCCAAACAGTTATATAATTCTCTAAGTTCTGCGTGCCACAAAATAAGGTGCTTCTTATGCCCAGAATGTTGTACTGACGACCTCTCCGTAGGTCTGCAGTTACTCAGGGGTAGCTGCATGGTGTGTGCTCCTTGATGCTCTTCTACTGTAGAAGCACCTCGCTCCTATTTTGGTGCTGATCACTTTCACAGGATACAGTGCTGAACAGGAACAAGGCACCCGACTTGGAAAGAATAATCCTGAATTTTTCACGTTCGACAAAGCCACAGTGCTCTACCAGTCCAGAGCTTCCCACAACATTCAGTGTATTGGCCCGAGTCTTCAAAGCCCTTCATCCCAGACCTTTAGTACTTCAAATGCCTCATCACTTCCATGTTATTTTGACACGCTCAGATCATGCCGGCTGCTCTTTCTCACCTCCACCTTAGAGCTCCTACAGGAGCTGTCAGAGCAATCTTCTGTCTCTGGAACCGTTAGGCAGACAAAACGTGGCCATCTTACTTACCATTTGGACCACAGTGCCAACCGTATCTAATACTCCATTTTTTTGAGAAAGAGGGAAAAAAAAAAAGCTTGACCAAATTGGTTCAGTCTGTGATTTGCTCTTCATTTTTAGTTACCTGCTGCATTTGTTATTTATATGGTTTTGTACAGCAAATGCAACTACCGTTCATGATAAACACATGATTTACTAAATGAAGAATCAAGAACTGTGCCAGCTAGAGAGAGAGAGGGAGATAAGGAAGATGAAACAAGTGCAGTAATATCCAAGAGGAAAAAAGAAGCAGCAATAACATTACATTCATGAGCCAAGGCCCAAATTAGCTTGGGAAAGAGACCCGGGAATTATATAAGCTACTCCTGTGAAAGCATCAGGGTAATGTTCAGTAACAGTCATATGAATAAATGAAGCCGTAAAAATTATGAGAAAAGGAACAGAGAAGCAAAATGGGATAGATTGCACTTATTTATAACTCCAAATATTTTTGTCCATGAAGATAGACATGGATTGGATAGACAGCTCTTGACTTGGATTGGAATGAACGTGCTGTATGTGGAAGCAGATTGTGAACTTGCTGAGAGCTGCCCCAGCTGTGTAGAGGATGCTCTCAACAATGGTTCTCTTCACTCAAATGTTTAAAAGTTGTATAGTTTCTAGCTTAGAATTTATAGTTCAGCACCGTTTTAGAAGTGGCCAAACTTCCAACACCCCAAATCGGTTTTGATATCTCCAAATTGATTCGTGATTGGTGGTAGCAGCCAAGGGTTGCCATTTTCCAGAGAGGAATTGCGATGCGCTTCTGCCTGAAGTTGCCTTTTTTATCAGCTATTTCAGGGAATCCTGAACCGAATCCAATCTCACTTGCTGGGACCCCACCTTCACTTCTTAGCAATAAATAAAATGCATTTTCAGCTAACATTTCCTGCATTTTCTGTATAATGCCATTACCTAGGCTCTAACGAGCGTTGGGTTGGCTGCACGGAACAGGCAGTTCCTCCTGAAGCACTTCCTCAAGTAGTTAAAAGACAAGAAGGACTTTCCTCTTTTCTGCTTCCCTTCTAGAAAGAAAGAGGCCCTTTACATGCTGCTGGAAGATATTTTTTCTTTTTCAGTCGGCACAACTCAACAATAGATACCAATAACCTGTTCCCTTTGTGTGCATGTTCTGTTCTTTTTCACTGCTTAAACCAAAAAAAAAAAAGAACAAAAATGCAACATATTTACCCTTAAGGTGGCTCTTAGTCCTAAACTCATCCCATTATTTTATTTCTTCAAGAAATGCAATTTTTTTTTTTTTTTAAATGGTGCCCTGTAGGATACTGAGTGTTTTTTTTTTATGTAGTCAAAAAAGTCATTGCACAGAGATGAACATGGGTAGAACTAAAGTTTCAACTTACATTGGTTTAGCTTTGAGCCAGAAACATAGATCTTTTCAGTACATAACCTGGTCTCTTAATCTTGTGAAATATTACAGGTTTTCTGAAGAATTTCAGCTGTAAAAAAAATTATGAGCTGTACTCGACCTAAAGATAAAATTACTTACTTTTGGTGCACAAATCAAGGAAACAGCGTCTCAAATGAAATTACTTGTTTGGTAGTTGAATTCTGCCCTGTCTTCATATTTTCTGTCTAAGATAATGGAATTGAATGTGCACACGCATAGTGGGTAGATAGAAAATACCCAAATTTCGTTTGAACACGTAGATCAACGGAGACGTTAGAGTTCTATAGGCTCGGCTGCTTTTTCACGTCCTTGCTTTTGGTTCTGCTTTCTCCATAGTGACAACACAAGGAATGCTTGTTCTCCCTGTAGCTGCCTAACGCCTGGGTCGTTTCTGGTGGTCTTTTTGCAGTTTTTTTTCTGGTTTTATGGGGTTTTTTTGTTTGGTTGGTTTTTTTTGGATTGTTTTTGTTTGGTGTTTTTTTTTTGCTAATAATATACATCTCACTGCATTAGTCTTACACAAAGCGGAAGCATCGCTTATGGATGATTATGCCAAGAAATCTCAATGTGCATTATTGCGATATGGTATCATGAGCACGTAACAGTTTTTTATTTTGTGTGATGTTTCCTTACAAATACTAGAAGTATTTAAAAAAAAAAAAAAAGCTTGGACAGTATAGAAACAGAGATTCCAGAAGCATTTAATGGTCTCTGAAAAGGCACAGTGTCCTTCAGCCTTGGGAGGGGCTGTTTGAAATGTTAATTAATTGTATGGCTTTAGAAGATTACTCCAATTTCAGGGTGCTAATGACTGTAAATACACAAGAATAATCTTTTACGAAGTGTATGGAAGGGTTGTCTTTTGTCTTCTGCACCGTGCCAGGTACACGCTGCACGAGGGCTAGAAGATGCCGTTGGGAAAGCGGTGCTGACGAATTCTACGCTAACGAATATTTCGGGTGCCATTGTACACTCAGGGTTCCTGCCTTGGCGGCAGCCGCCTCCTTACAGAGTGTTTTGATCTCGTGTTTAAGCAAAGCGTCGCTAGAAGGGAGCCTGAAAGTAGCCAGGAGAGACTGGCTTAGTAACTCCGGCACAAGGGAAAGTGCTGAGCTTTCCAGGAGAGATATGAATGGACGAGGGGAGCCTTTTTAAAGGTTATGAAGTCCTCCTTTCTCCCTGTGTCTGAGAACTCCCATTGAAGTGAAAGGAACCTCTGTCCTATTCATTTCAAAGGGGGTTTTTGTCAGGAAAAAGAGCTTGATCAAAGTAGCTACTAAGCATGCTTAGTGGCTAATGTTCAGAGTTAAATGTATCAGCTGTTCCGAACCCTTTCTAGTTCAAATTATTCAAAGGGTTTAGGGGGGACTGGCAGTCTGCACCTTTTCCTCTTTAAGGTCACCAAAATCTATCAGCCCAAACCTGAAATCTAGTCGGGAATAGCTTCTTGGGAGATTTAAAGCTCTGAATGAAAATGATAAAAATTGGAAATTAAGTTAAAATCTTGAGCCTGACAGCAACAGATACCATATAAAACTAAATAAAAAGGCAGCTGTGAAAATAGATGGCTTCCCAAATTATAGCAGGAAGGTAATGAAAGATGCTGGAGCTGGGAAGCAGCAGGAAGCTCCTCATTTAAGAGTTTTACACCAAAAAAGTCCTTGTCAAGAAATATGTTTAAAATGGAAGAAAATTGTGCTTTATGTCTAAAGGTTAACAGAGGCATCAGGAGGGGCCGTCAGCTCTTTAAAGGAACGTGGAGCCCCTCTTTCCCGCTGTATAAAATCTTGGATTCTTAGTCAAAAGATAAACCCGCTCTTGACTGTGGTTGTGCTCTTCCGTGACACGGCTCAACAAGTTAACAGCAATGCAATTATGAAACCAGATGAATTTGTCTTAAAATTATACGCCATCAATGTGACAGACCCCTTCCTTATATCCATATACGGCACCGACTACACAGAACAACTAGTTTTCCCAACAGATACCAGTCGCTGAGGTGGGAAAAGCTTTCCTTTTAAGAGAGGTGATAGGGAGGTGCTTATAAAAACATTCAGGTTTTAGGCAGAAATTTAGGCTGAAATTTATTCTTCATCGATGTAGACACACATATATGTCTATATTCATCTCTCTCATGTCATATTTACACTCATATGTAGAACGTCAAATAAAACCATTAGCCACCTGTACGAGCGCAGCTCGGGAACACAGGAAACCGATCTTACTTTTTAAAACAGGCAGGATGGAAGGGGAAACAAAAAATTCCACGTCTGAAAACAAAGTGGTGTTCTAAAACGGCAATATTTTTTCATGAAAAGTTATGTAATAATAAGGATATTCATAGCTTATGTATATACATGTGTCCATACTACAGAAATGACTGTGTCTTGAGAGAGGAACCCTCTGAGAATCATAGACTCATAGAATATCTCCAGTTGGAAGGACCCATGAGGATCAACCATAAACACTAAAAAGTCTAGCAAAAGCATTTTGAACCTACTTATGTTCATTTGTTTAAATCAATGTGTTTTGAGGAGCTGGGACCTCCCCGGCTTGTGTTAAAAAATAAAACAATAAACCGCATCCTACCACTTAAAGTGCCAATAAAGTAAGAATCAGGGAGTATTAGAAGCTGTTACCATTTTTATTCAGCATTCAGAACGCAGAGTGAAGCCAGCATGTGCCCTTGTGGCCAAGAAGGCCAATGGCATCCTGGGGTGCATCAAGAGGAGTGTGACCAGCAGGTTGAGGAAGGTCATCCTCCCCCTCTGCTCTGCCCTGGGGAGGCCCCATCCGGAGCACTGGGTCCAGTTCTGGGCTCCCCAGTTCCAGAAGGGCAGGGAACTGCTGGAGAGGGTACAGTAGAGGGCTACAGAGATGATGAGGGGCCTGGAGCACCTCTCTGATGAGGAAAGGCTGAGGGACTTGGGTCTTTTTAGTCTGGAGAAGAGAAGACTGAGGGGGGATCTGATCAACACCTGTAAATACTTGCAGGGTGGGTGTCAGGAGGATGGGGCCAGTGGTGCCCAGGGACAGGACAAGAGGAAATGGGCACAACTTGTATATAAGAAGTTCCATCTAAACCTGAGGAGGAACTTCTTTGCTGTGAGGGTGGCAGAGCCCTGGAAGAGGCTGCCTAGAGAGGTGGTGGAGTCTCCTTCTCTGGAGACATTCCAAACCCACCTGGACACATTCCTGTGGAACCTGCTCTGGGTGGACCTGCTTTGGCAGGGGGTTGGAGTAGATGATCTCCAGAGGTCCCTTCCAACCCCATAGCATTCTGTGATTCTGTGAAGGCATTCCCCTAAAGTGGACCCTGCGCAGATCTCTGTCCTGGCAGTAAGAGCTACTCCCTTCCTCTTCAGAGCTGAAATTCTGCTGAATTTTAGCACAAGGGTAGAAGTGGGTCTGCTTTCTAAAAATCAATTTGCAGGCAACCGTAAAAATAAGAAACCAGGAAATACACAAAGCGTAACTTTTTATAAATCCCTAAAACCCACATGCTTACCTAAAAAAAAATCTTGATAATTGCTGTCTTCTAGATTGGAGGCCCAGATACAACCATTTATTTTTTTTTTTACTGATTAAAAATGGTAACGTTTTCCCTGCCCACCTAGTTCTGAGGCTGTCTCTCAACAACCTTGCCGTGCATTAGGAAGCAGAAATATTAGCTTGATTGCAAGACAAGTCAAAAGGAAAATGAAAGTGTTGGGCTGTCAATGAGTAGTGCAGTGGGGACGCTCTCTGTAGCGCGTTCTCAGAGCATAAATTCATAATAACGGAAGAAAGTTTTTAGTCTTCTGTGGTGGATTACGCAACCAACACAGGGATTTAAAAAGGTATTCAAGCTTCACATTTCTCTACTTCCTTGCCACAAAGATTTTTCTTCAGAAAATAGTACAGAAAAAAGACACTTTTATTATGCAGACATCAGTCATAGCAGATCTGATATTGTATTTCCTCTTCCAAATTACTGTTGATCCCCGTTCATTGAAATATCTTGCTGCGTGTACAATCATTCCTTGATAAATCCACGAATGCTTTTAGAAGACCTGCTTCCAGGGGCCCAGGTTGCCCAGAGAAGCTGTGGCTGCCCCATCCCTGGAGGGGTTCAAGGCCAGGTTGGAGGGGGCTTGAAGCAACCTGGTCTGGTGAGAGGTGTCCCTGCCCAGGGCATGGGATGGGACTGGATGATCTTCAAGGTCCCTTCCAACCCAAACCATTCTGTGATTCTATGAAGTCCCGCGTTTATGCCAGCTATTGCTTCCTCAGGAGCTATGTTACGAGCTATGCTCAGCTGAGCAATTTATTCTTATTTAAGTGACTAATGGTGCAGCATCACTCCCTGAAAAGACGGGACCAGTTTCCTTGTTAGCACATTGAGCTGCTTCTCTCTTGTGCTTTTGGTTCAAGTCAAACTCTCTCTGGAAGGAGGAACAGCGTGTTTGCATTTGAGGTGGACCTCAATGCCTCATACCCATGGCCAGGTCCTGTCTGGGAAAACTCTGCTTCAGGAATTTGAACTCAAATGATGGGAGAGCTGGGAGCAGACAGGGAGAAGACAGGAGGGACTAGTTGTATTTAAAAAGGCAAGTGAGGTACCAGCTGTAGATGTTCATGTGTATTCAATCAGCCCTTCCCTTGCTGTCACCTCCATATGGTGTATTCAACCAGTACCATATAATGGTTTGGGTTGGGAGGGGCCTTAAACATCATCCAGTGCCACCCCCTGCCCTGGGCAGGGACACCTCCCACCACACCAGGTTGCTCCAAGCCCCCTCCAACCTGGCCTTGAACCCCTCCAGGGATGGGGCAGCCACAGCTTCTCTGGGCAACCTGGGCCAGGCTCTCACCACCCTCACAGCAAAGAAGTTCTTCCCCACATCTCATCTCCATCTCCCCTCTTTCAGTGTCAAACCCTTCCCCCTCCTCCTATGGCTCCCCTCCCTCATCAAGAGTCCCTCCCCAGCTTTTCTGGAGCCCCTTGAGGGACTGGAAGGGGCTCGAAGGTCTCCCCGGAGCCTTCTCTTCTCCAGGCTGAACCCCCCCAACTCTCTCAGCCTGTCCTCAAAACAGAGGGGCTCCAGCCCTCCCAGCATCTCCATGGCCTCCTCTGGCCCCACTCCAACAGGTCCGTGTCCTTCTGCTGTTGGTGGCCCCAGAGCTGCAGTCAGCACTGGGGGGGGTCTCCCCAGAGCGGAGCAGAGGGGCAGCATCCCCCCCCTTGCCCTGCTGGCCACGCTGCTGGGGATGCAGCCCAGGACACGAGTGGCATGAACTCAGTGAGGAGCTGCAGCTGGCCCACGGTTAGAAGATGCACCAGTTGTTGGGTGCTGGGCTGGGCTGGGTGCCCTGGTGTGTGATGGCGAGGGCTGGACGATACTCACCAAGGGCACGGTGCAGACACCCCGTGTTTTGGGTGCAAGGCAGAGCTGAGGAAAGGCCAGTTTGGAGAACGCAGCAGCTCTGCGCAGGGAGAAAGCTGAGTAATCAAGGAGAGGGAAGTTTGGTGCATACACAGACCCGCAGGCACTCTCACTGTCTGAATTATGCCATTCACGCCTCCCAGAGCTTTTGTTTCACTTTGAATTGACCTCGAGAGAATATTTTCACACAGCTGTGTCTAACTACGTGTTCCTCAGACTGAACTTGAAGCTGGATGTGTAGAGCCTCCTCCTTATGTCCCAGACCCAGGTTTGCAGTAGACAGAGCAGTACCTGCTCACAACAGTTATCTGAACTTCACTAAGAAAAAAACAGAAGAAAAGAGTTAAAAGTGGGAACTGAATTGTGGGCGTGGGATAGAGCAGACAGGGCAGGAGGACACTGGTGGCACAACACCCCTTAACCCATGCTTGCAAAAGGCCACTTTGTGAGAACCGTTTCCTGCCCATCCACTCCCACCGGTGATACCTTCAAGTTTGAGTTTTGACATATAAGCCCTGGAAGCTGGCAAATGCAAATTACGGATAACTCAAGGTGGTATTTGTGGAACTGCAATGAAGATATGTAGCCAAATAGGAGCAGGAAAGCCTGAGAGAAGATCATTTTGTCACAAATATTTTAAATAAGGATTTCACTCTGTGTAGAGGTGGAGTAAGAGCGCCTTCTCCCCAGTGAATCCAGTAACCAAGGAGGCTCAGAAATGTCCAGGTAGGCACTCAAGGTCTCCTAGGGTGGCTCCTGGGCAGAAGACATCAAAATTCCAGCCAGCACAGGTCACTGGGGAAGAGGCAGGATTTACTAGAGAGCCAGGGCACAGAGAGGCAGAAGCAGCTGAAAATGGCTCAAACCAAGAAGAGAATGGACAAGATGTTATGGTTTGAGGAACCCACAACGATTTATTCTCATTTAGGCAATTATTCTCTCACCTGATGACCCCTCCCCACCCAGGAAAGGGAATTGAGAAGAACAAAGAAACCTGGGGGTTGAAATATAAATAGATGTAATAGAATACTACTAAATAATTAGCATTAATAACACTAAAGAACCAGTATTGATCCTGATGCCAATATAAAATATACCAGGACTATCCCCAGCCTATGGGAAGGGCTCAGGGCTCCGGCACCGGGGCAAGGATTTCTCAGGATGGCAGCCATCGAGAGAGAGAGAGAGAAACTCCTCAGCAAACTTTTTAATTTATACTGAATGTGCTGTTCCTGGTATGAAACAACCCCATTGGCAGCTTGGGGCAAGTGCCCAGGTCTCGCTCCTCCTCGTCCCTGCACCTGGGGAGCTCAAAACCACCGAGACTTTGAAACCCGCACCCCAGAGCTGGCTGTAAAGGGAATATTTCCACCCATTCGGACACCAGAGTCTTCCAAAAGTGCAGTTTTCCCAAGCATTAGCTGAGAAATTACTCCTGTGTCGCTCAAGCCAGGACACGAGGCAAACCAACCACGTGGGCCAATTTTTGAAGACCCTGCACGGACCTTGTTAGAAGGAAAACCAGTTGCCACCCTTTCACTTTCTATCCAGGTTACCCCACGGTGCGGCAACGCAAGACAAACTCCTGGCAAGCTTTACTCCTCCTGCTGAGGCTTTGGAGGCTCCAGCAACATTTGTGCAATAGGTCCCACCCTCCTTCGTAGGAAAATCGGGGAATGTCGCAGGCGTGGTGGGAATTTTTAGCCCTGAAATCCCGAATAATACTTATGAGATTAAAAATCAGGACACCAAGTGCTTCAGGCTATTCCAGGTTAGCAAAAATCTCATAAGACAAAAGAATGGCTGGGTTTGGCAATGTTTCTGCCAGTACCTGAATAGTGTCACTAATTAATCATTCTTCGAAACAAAGGAGTGGAAAATACCGCCATTATATAAAAAGAAAATTACATCAGAGCTTTAGTATAAATCTTCAATTGAAAAAATGCCAGTGCAACACTTATATTTTCAGGGAGCCGAAATTCATGCATTCCCGTTTCCATCCACGTACTCGGTGGTCGGTTGTTCATGAATTCCTTCGCGCAGTTCTTTCTTGATTTGAAACGCACAGATATTTTTTGGGAGCTTTTCCTGAAGTCACAGGTTAATCCTTTAGAGGAAAACAATCCATAAAGCCTCCGAGTTGCAAGGAGTTGTAATCCCAGCCTGTCTGGATTATCCAAACTACATTTGTAAGCTGCCAAGCTTTTTCCTCTCGGTGAAATTATAATACAACGTGGGCTACACTTTCGTTGATGGAAAAGAATGACAGATTTTAAGTTTTCCTTAAAAGCAAAATATAATGAAGCAAGAGGCACCTTCTCCTCTCGCTTTAACTATCAGACAATATTCTATTACTGTACCTGCAGTAGGAGATATAAAGACAAATTTATTTGTAGTTCGTGTACCCGCTCTCCTGAGACATTACTCACTCGGGGAACTTGATGAACAGCTTGTACTCAAAATTTAAATAATAATAAATGCGCACAAACTGTTGTCTACCACTGACCCACAGCAACCCCTAAAGCAAAACCACCACCACTTCCTAATCAATTTTTTGTTGTATTCAACACCGAGCCAATAAAACTTTTATATGGTGGTTCCAGCAGGAAAAAGCATATTACTGTCAAAGCAGAAAAACAAATCCATGGATTTAGCCCAATAGCAATTTCTTTGTTTAAAGCTTCAGGCTTATTGCAATGTGGAGCCTCCTAAGGTTACGAGAACATTATCAAGCTTTTCCTGTACTCTTTTGCCACTTTCCAGCAAAATATAATACCATATGGCAAAATTGGGGAAAAAAAAAATCATTTGGAAAATGAAACAAAGCGGTTATTGTAAATTGCTGTTAGCAAATGAAGTAGAGAGGGGGTGCTGGGTAAGGGGAAGAATGGCACAGAAACAAAATTTGAGGCTGAGGAGCACCATGGTGGGGGGGAGAAGATTTGTCCTCAGATTGTGGTGGTAATCATTGAAATTAATCTACCTGTCAACATAGAGGAGCTGCGCTGCCTTGTCCTGTGATCTCAAGAACCAACAGTTCTGGGATGTGTGACAGGAACTCTACAAGCCCAGCCTTCTTGCTCTAAGATGGCCTTTCTGGTGGCTCTCTTCCCCTGGAGAAACCGACTGTGGCAGGAAACTTCGTATTTATGGCCTTTCTAAGAGAGACTATTGCAAGGTTGAAGGGGTCAGATGGCTCAACTCTTCAAGCCATGAGCTATGTCCCGGGAAACGTATTTTAATGCAGGAGCAATGTGTTTCCAGGAATATCCCAAGCATCCCAGCAGGCCTGCCCTTCCAGGAATAGCAGCTGAGCTTCTACATGAACCCAGCAATAGCCGTGCCAGCTCCTCCAGTGTTCCTCGTTTAGAAAAACGGGACATGGAAAATCCCATTTCTGGTTCAAACTCATCACGCAGACATCACGTGGGTCAAAGAGGAGTTTGGTAATAACATACTGAAGTTAATTTGAAAGACTGAGTGTATGCCTTTGAGTGCAAACTAAGTATGGGAGTGAGTCCTTCCCTGTTCTCTGCGCTGCGATACTCCAGCTGGGGAACTTTGCCATAAAGGAGCAAGTCCAGAGGGCTTCCAAGATGGTTGGGAGCTGGAGCACCTAATGTATGAGGAACATCTGGGAAGACTGGGTTTGCTCCACATGGGGAGAGAAGGCGAAGGAGGGATCTGATTGCTGAGCAGAACCGGGCTCTTCTTGGAGGTCCACCATGAAAGGAGGAACGAAGAAATACAAGTGGCAACAAGGGAAACTGATTAAGAATCTGGAAGAGAAATTCACACTGAGTTTGGTTAAACACTGATGCAGCGTCCCAGAGAACCTGGGGAATCTTTTTGAGTGGAGATATTTAAACACCCACTGCACAAAGCTTAGAGGAACTCAACCTGACTTCCAGCTCGGCCCTACTTCGAGCAGGGGTCAGAGCTGCTGAGCTCCAGAAGTCACTTCCAGCCTCAATTAGTCTGTGATCCTAAAATGTGTTGCAAAGCAGAGGAAAAATTAGCTGCCTAGGCTCTCAGAGATTACCTGTATTTTATGCTGACAGGTGGGAACAGAAATAATATTTCTATTAATCTTAACCACGAAACTTAAAAAAATGGGGGTAAATGTCTTGTTTTAAAGCCATAATAAGCATTAGCTTTATAGTGAAGGCTGAAACTTCCTCTCTTTGTCCAGCCTCATAATCTCTTCAAAATCAAACCCAACCATCTCACAACCATCATCTTCCTCTGGCAATAAATGACATTATTTTCAGAAGTGACGAGGGTTGAATTCTCAGTCACGCTGATCCCCAGGGACTGGGAGCTGAGGCTCCTGGTGAGTCAAACAGCCTCTGTGGTTTTAAAATCTCTTTTAAATGGTTTTGCCTGTGATAAATTAGGTGCCTTTTTTCGTTCGTCCTTTTAGCATGGCCGCACGTAATGTCAAACCAGCAAAAGACGGCCCAGGACCTTGGCGATGTAATTTTTAGACGCTCTCAAAGGAGAAATTTATTAACATGAAATCAATCATAAATGTTAAATCAGTGAATAAAGTAGGCCCAGAGTTTCCTGAACTTCTTGGGGAAAGTGAAAAATACATGATGACATCTTTTCATACAGATTTGGTATCAAACTTTGTGATATTTCTGTAAAGTCTTAGTTTTACTCCCCAAATATGGATAATATGGATCTTAGCTAAGCTTAAAGAGAATTTTCTTATCATCTGTTTTTAACAAAAGGCTTCCCTAGGCCTCATTAGATTTTTAATAGACAGTATCACTTTGGAAGAGACACGCACACCAGCATATCTATTGAAATAGAAGCGGAAAATAGACATAAAAACCCAGACGAGCAAAACCCAGACGAGCAAGTAAGATTTAAATATTTTTTCATTCTTTTAGATGAGAAATTTGAAGCAGGAAGAGAGAAAAAATAATTATTGTTTTGGTTTTGAAGGTTTCTAAAGCTTCCTCTAATTTTTAGCTAATCCTCTTTCTTTCAGCCACTCAGCGATTTCACACTGTCAGGTGTGGCTGAGAGAATTTGCTGTTACTGAAATACGCATTTTTGCCACTCAATATCCAAGACCCGGGAGCGTCTCGCTGTGCCAACACTTTGTGCTTAGTTTAACTCAGCTTTTCCTGGAGTCCTCCCTGTGAGCTGCAGTTGGATGTAGAGCCCCGAGTTAGAATCATAGAATCACAGAATCATAGACTTGTCCAGGTTGGAAGAGACCTTTAAGATCATCCAGTCCAACCATCAACCTAACCCTGATAAAACCCATCACTAACCCATGTCTCTAAGCTCTATGTCAACCCGTCTTTTGAGCACCTCCAGGGATGGGGCCTCAACCCCTTCCCTGGGCAGCCCATTCCAAGGCTTAATAACCCTTTCCATGTAAAATTTTTCCCAATATCCATCCTAAACCTCCCCTGGCACAACTTGAGGCCGTTTCCTCCTGTCCCATCACGTGTGACTTGGGAGAACAGACCGACCCCCCCCTGGCTACACCCTCCTTTCAGGGAGTTGTAGAGAGCGAGAAGGTCTCCCCTCAGCCTCCTTTTCTCCAGGCTCAACACCCCCAGCTCCCTCAGCCTTCCCACCCAGGAGTGCAACCCCCCAACTGTGGGACTGATGGGCAAAACCTCGGCTGCCCGTACCTGCAGGTCTCTTTTACCTATTCTAAAGGGTAGTAAAAATACAGCTGAGATTGACCCAAAATAGGACATCAGTCATAGAATCACAGAATCATAGAATAGTTAGAGTTGGAAGGGACCTTAAAGATCATTGAGTTCCAACCCCCCTGCCTTGGGCAGGGACACCTCCCCCCAGACCAGGTTGCTCAAAGCCCCATCCGTTGAACCCCTCCGGGGACGTCTTACCCTTTGGTGACACTCTAATTGCATGTAAGTACCATATCTGCAGGGCTGCTGAATCAACCTACCTTCTCCTCAAAGAAACAGCCATTAAAGCAGTTTTTACCATTGTTTTAAGCTTTTCCCTTTTATCTTCTCTCTTTTCTTCAGCGGTATCTGTGGTTAATATGCAGTAAGAACCCAGACTGAAGCGGGGCTGAAATCAGCAGCGTTCCACGCTCGCCTCTCCAGGCTCCTGGCCATCGGGGGGCCCGATGAACACCCCCTTTTCCCGGGGGAGAACGGGGCTCTCCCAGTCCGGCAGTGAGATTTGGACCAGTTGACTTGTTTACCCTTGAGTTTTTATGCGACGGTGCGTTTCAGACTCACGAGTTTCACTCTCACTTCAGATTTCTAGATGACCAACTCAAAAGATTATTGAGAAAACAGTGACCTCAGGTCACCCGAGACATATTAAAATACTCTCAATTGGGAAGTTATTGTTCCATGTAGGCAGCTCTCCTTTCCTGCTGGCACCTCCTTAATGACACGCTTTGTTCTGCTCTGTTACCAGTCGGGGAGGGAAGACATTCTCCGTATGACACGACAACCACAAGAAGGAACCGTAGGTCTTGGCACATCGCTGGGGTTATTAATTTCCTGGCGAACACCTCCTCAGGTCTTCATTCCACTGCAGAAAGAGACATGGACACCTTTAACCAGCACCAGCGACAGCTTTTGCTTTCCTCCAGCTCGGAATGAGCGTGGAGCCCTTTTCTGCTGCGGCATCAGAAGGTGTGATGATATTTTTTTCCAGTGGACGGTGCCGTGGTTTGGCTTCAACCTGCCAGACCCATTTCTGCAATTGTCCTGTTCCCACGGACACATCATCATTAAGGATATGCTTTGAATATATTAAATTGTTTGAATTTTTTTTTTCCTTTTTTAACCCGACCCTTAATCTGTGAGAAAACACACTTTCGGAGTTCATTTCTCCTTCAAAAGTTTCTGCACGAGGCTCACGGGAGCCGGAGCCGTGGATGGACCCAACCCAACCCCATTCCCTGCTGCTGTGAGATTCACAATCCGAACCTCTCAACCTCAGCTCCTGCCCTTCCTTTCAATAGAATTTCAATAGAATAGAAGTCCTCTGCTCTGAGGTAACTATTTTTGGAAATGGTTTTTATTTATGTTACCTGTTTTGTGTTTAAATTACCGTTTCAGGCAAATTCCTGTTATCCTGGTTCACGGCTGGGCAGAATGGCCTTGTTAATGCAAAGAGCCATTTGGTGACAGTTTAAAAAATTCAGTGCGAGTTTGATACGGGGGTTGGAAGATGATGATCTTTAAGGTCCCTTCCAACCCGAACCATTCTATGATTCTGTGATATTGGCATAAGGCTAGGATTAAACAATATAAATAAGAATCTTGGAGAAAGGCCCATTTGGTGTCAGCAGCACCAGGGCAGAGGCTGCGGATGCCGAGCTGTGGCTGGTGGCAGCCAGGATGGCGTCACCCCACCCAGGGGGGATGTGCTGCTTACCAAACACTTCCAAGAGCCAATATTTAAAATTAATTTAGAAATAGACTTGATGAAACGAGTTTAATGTCAGGTATGTCCAGCAGCCCGTTTAGGTATGTTGCTAACAACATCTGTTCGTGTTTTAACCCACGACTTCTCTCTGTTTTGCTCCTGAATTTTGTTTTTGTTGGGTATGGAAGGACTTGCCTGAGAACTGCCTTCTCCTTCCTCGAGCACTGGCCTCTGCAGGCTTGATGCTGCTCTGATGCCTTCACTCCTGTGCTGCAGCTCTGGGGAGACCCCACCTGGAGTACCGCATCCAGTTCTGGAGTCCTCAGCACAGGAAAGACATGGACCTGTTGGAGCGGGGCCAGAGGAGGCCATGGAGATGCTGGGAGGGCTGGAGCCCCTCTGCTGTGAGGACAGGCTGAGAAAGCTGGAGTTGTTCAGCCTGGAGAAGAGAAGGCTCCGGGGAGACCTTGGAGCCCCTTCCAGTCCCTCAAGGGGCTCCAGGAAAGCTGGGGAGGGACTCTTGATGAGGGAGGGGAGCCCTAGGAGGAGGGGGAAGGGTTTGACCCTGAAAGAGGGGAGATTGAGATGAGATCCGGGGAAGAACTTCTTTGCTGTGAGAGTGGTGAGAGCCTGGCCCAGGTTGCCCAGAGAAGCTGTGGCTGCCCCATCCCTGGAGGGGTTCAAGGCCAGGTTGGAGGGGGCTTGGAGCAACCTGGTCTGGTGGGAGGTGTCCCTGCCCAGGGCAGGGGGGTTGGAACTCGATGATCTTTAAGGTCCTTTCCAACTCTAACTATTCTGTGATTCTATGAATAGGCCACTGTACTTGCAACACGTGTTTTTCAGCAGTTAATTGTATTCTAAAAGAATGGAACAATATTCTCATGTTCAACAGTTATAACTCATTTTATTTCTGTCCGAATGACACAAGCTCAACTGGTGTATTTTGGGGGTAAATACTGGGCCTGTATCTTTGACAGAATTTGTCATTCTCTAGTGTTGCTTTGCGAAGTTCCCAATATAAATCTTATCCGTACAGAGCGGTATAAAGCTCACACGCAAACTTTCCAGCGTATATTCAAAAAGTAGCCGCTTGAAGCAAGTGCTTAATTTAAGGCTGACATGTGATTTGCTAAACAAACTTATGACTAAGGCAAGCCCGAGTTTGTTCAGTAGGACCGAAATTTGCTCCGGCGTGATTCATCAATGAGTAAGAGCGAGGCGAGCTGGAGTTTTCATCTAAGTGCCGATTTGAATAATGACCTGGATTTTTTTGAAGAGCAGCGAGCTAAGCAAGAAAAGAAAGAAAGAAAAAAAAATATATAAAAATCTGTAAAGAATTCTGTGGCTGATATCAGCGCCTATTTTGAGGCGGATGAGTCAGTGAGCCATCACATGGATTTGCACAGAAATATCAAAGCAAATCCCACTTCAAACCCACACCACTTCCCAATATATCCCCTCACTCCTCGATTCCGACAAACCGAGCGAACGCGTATTTGTCTGAAATAAAAGCAGAAAAGATCAGAGCTACAGCAACAATTAACTGTCTTAAAACAGAGACCCTAATTTTCTGTGAAACTTCTGCCTGGGCCAATTTACTGCTGAAATACGCGGGCAACAAGTGACATTTGCTGAGCTCAGTAAGTGGAGCCTTTACGGCGTGTGCAGAGATCAAGGGAGGCAAATTGTTTTGCAAAATCACAAAAAAAAAACCCCAATATGTTTCTAAAATGACAGAGCTGGCAACTTGTACAAATATTCCTTAATAATAATGATTGAAAGAGCTCCAGCTGTCAGGCAAAGCCTGAAATCCAACGTATTTCTTCAATATTATAGGTTTATTGGGATATAAATATGAGATACCTCTGGATACACGAGAGAAACATCATTTGTAATGGTTCATATTTTGAAACATGAAGCCAATTACTGCGCTAGAAGAAAACATAACTCAATCTGTTACAGAGTATTTCTGCTAAATCACATCCTAGTACGAGATGAAGCTTTGACAGACTTTCATTTTTTCCAGAATTTTCTGCAATGTATTGCCAGTTGCTGCCAGATGCAAAGTCCTCTGGAAATTAAAAGAAGGACTTAGGCAATATTTTTAACGCTATATTCAGAATTGCACCATTTACACACTGGAAGATGAAAAACCATATTGTTACGTACTTTTATTTCTTTGATTGACCAAAAAACCCCTATGGATTTGCAAGTCCTACCGTCTTAGGACATCCTACTTCTCTCCTGGAGTTTATAAACCTCTATAACTAAAGATGATTAGGACCTCCCTGCTGTAAAGAGGATTTGGCTGTGAATTAGCAAGCAAACAAAGAGGAGAAATGGAAGATGACACTGGTTTGTCTTGTTCTTCCTCGCAGGTGTCTTCTTCAAGGAGATGAGTTCAGCTTTGGGCTTTCACTCACCAGGGAGTAAGTTTTCTTCAGTGCCAGACTAACCAGAAAGGGTGATTAAGGAAAGCAACCAAACACAACGAGAAATTGCTACTTTAGAGAAGAAGAAAAGCTCCTACCCATAAAGTGCTGGACAACAAGAGCAAGAAGCAGATGTGGTAGAGTCAATACCTCCACCAAGATGAGGAATACCAAAAATCAGCTCATTAGCGTCTTCGATTGTGCTTTTATTTGAACAAGATCACACAACAAAGCAAACGGCTGAGAAAATAAATTGAGTCCATTGGGCTTTGGTTGAGAAATACCATTGCCAATTCCTTTTGGAAGGAATCCAAAAGCAGATCCAGCAGATCCAGCTACGGATCAGGGCTCTGCGCTGTATAAAAGATTCTGTTCAGAACAAAAAGGCAGTCGAAGTCCTCCAAAGATTGAAAAAGTGAACAAGGGAAGTAGACGTACCGTGTTTTTCAGGGGCAAAGCGGACCGTACGACGCAGCTTGTTAAGAGCCAGCTGAAGCTGTTCTTCTGGAAGACACCAAACTCCATCTCTCTTGTTACCGTGGGCAAATTCACGCGCTCATCGAGGGGCATGTTCCTGCACGGAGATGTCAGGTTTCTGCCTTGGTCCTGGGACTGGGAATCCAAATGGCACGAGCAAGTCAATCACCAGTCCAGTGATTGCCTTAATTACAGGGATTACGGCACAAACTGTGTGCCACAAGCTCTACATTGCGTGCCCTCCTGTACAGCAATCTTAAATTTTTTTTGTATTCATTTTTTTCAGCCTGAAAACTACTGCCATACACTAATTCTGTTTCTAAAAAAAAAGTTGGGCCAATAAAATAAAATCTTGTTAACTGGAAACAACCAACCATTGGCTCTATACATTAATTGACTGCAACGTGAGCACCAGCTCCAAGTATAGCTCAGATGATTTAAAGGTATTGAGGAGAGAAACAGCACGTACTGGTGGTGTCCTCCAGCCACTGCTGAGACAGCTTCCAAAATCCCAGGTGTAACTGATTACCTGATTTGGCAACAAACGGCTGCCCAAATGACCAAGAGCTTGGAGAAACTGTCACACGGAGGGAGATGAGAGGCACGGGGCTTGCTCTGGCAGAGCCAAAGCTGAGGAGGGATACGATCGTTGGCTGCAGAGGTGTCAGCCACTGAGTATCCAGAGATTGGAGCCGAAAACTGTGTTGGAACAAGAACAAATGGATGAAAATGAACTTTGAGCAAATGTAGGTTGGAAATCAGAAGACGATTGCTACCACAGGATGATTTCCCAAGCAGAACAATGGGAGGATAAAGTCAAATACTTTCATAGTACCATAGAATCATAGAATGGTTTGGGTTGGAAGGGACCTTAAAGACCACCCAGTCCCACCCCCTGCCCTGGGCAGGGACACCTCCCACCAGACCAGGTTGCTCCAAGTCCCCTCCAACCTGGCCTTGAACCCCTCCAGGGATGGGGCAGCCACAGCTTCTCTGGGCAACCTGTTCCTGATGGATCTTAATCCTGATGGATCTGATGGAGCTTAAAAACTGCTAAGGATTATACAATGCTCCACTTCCTAGCACTGGCCAAGGCTTTCCCACAGGCAGAGCCCTCGCACCACTATTTTAGGGCTAGAGGATTTGTTTTAAAGCACTTTTTTTTAGCCTCAAGCTAGGTTCAAATAAATACAGAGCAAGTAACGCACTCTGTGCACCTCGGTGGGTTTCTCAACAAAGCCACGTGTGCAGGTCAAGAAATGATTTCCCTTCGGTGATGCCAAAGAGGCGCGAGGTCTCTTCCCGGCCTGGGGAGCTGCGCAGCGGCTGGGAAAAGCAGGGCAGCTCTGACCCTTGGGGAACGGGTACGTTTGCTCTTCCAAAAATACTCGACATCTTCAAGATGTTCATCGCCTAAAAGTTTTAAGATCAAAATCGATGAACCTATTACGCTTTCCTTCCGTTCGGTAAATAATGGTGTTCATTTTGCTGCAGGTTCCGCTGTCCTGATACACTTCATTCCCTCTTGCCGTTTAATCCATTATTTTATTAGATACTTAAGTCACCCTTATCAGACAGTTAATAAGAGGATCACTGCAGATAGTTAATGGCAACGTCTTCATCTGAAAACTATTTAATAGCAATGCAACATTCGCGCCCTTCGGAATTTGGCTCAGTTTAAACCTCTTGCTAACAAAGCACAAGAAACAATCAAAAAACACGCAGAGACGCTTCAAGGATTGTTAGAAATGGGCCGTGCCCATTGTATATTTAGGTATTGCTTAAAACGAAATCATCTTTTCAAAAGTGAAAGCCTTTTGGCCTCAGCTCTGGAAGATGAATATGTATTTTTAATCACACACCGCTGGTTCACGGCGTGTGACCTTAAACGCACAGAGATGTTTTTACGAGGCTGAGGCCCAGACCAAGTGATGGGAACGTTCCCACCTCCGGGTGGGATCCCATCTCTGGGTAAGATCTGCTGAACAAAGCCACCCGTGCACCTGAGCTCCTCCACTGGGCACCTCCCGTCTTTGGGTAGATTTAGACTAAAGAGATTTTTTATGCTGAGGGTGGTGAGAGCCTGGCCCAGGTTGCCCAGAGAAGCTGTGGCTGCCCCATCCCTGGAGGGGTTCAAGGCCAGGTTGGTCGGGGCTTGGAGCAACCTGGTCTGGTGGGAGGTGTCCCTGCCCAGGGCAGGGGGTGGCACTGGATGGGCTTTAAATGTCCCATCCAACCCAAACCGTTCTGTGACTCTATCATTACAAGGGCAAACGTGCAGGAACAGCAGAGCGCGCTCAGTTTAGGGGACAGACGTGATAACATCTTGTTGTACAGATTCCGTAATTAATTTTAATTTACTTAATTAAGTATTTAGTCTTTGGGGAAGGAAGATGAAAAAGTTGCTTCATAAACTGACAATGGCCAATTGTTCCCAGCTTCTTATCCTGGAGGCACGCGGGATAATGAGAGCTATAGAAATACTTGGAGAGATTGATGATATCGAGTAGACAGAGTCCCCGGGCACAGGCTCCTCACGCGTCGGCAGAGGAACGGATCCCTCCTCCCTCTGCTGGGGTTCGGCACCGCTCCCCGTCTCCGCGAGGAATTAAACCGGCTTTGTCCGGATGCTGCTACTGGGGGACAAACGTGACAATATTGAAACGAAAGACACCAAAAGGGAGTGGACAAATTGGGCTGAATTGCCCGTGTCTTGCGTGGGCAAGAGCGATGCAATGCAAGAATCAAAATTCGGAGACATCAGTAATTTCCGATTTGGGGGGGGGGGGGTCAAACAGATTTCCATCCAGACCGCACTCTCCCCACACACGCGGAAGAATTCCTCCTGCAGTGACTCAGACACCCAGCGTGACATCACTTACACCAGGAGGTGATGCTCCGAAAACGGCAGCTAGTCAAATTTATCTGACTTCTGGGCTCCGATATTTGGAAAAAGGAAAATTTCTCCGCGAAAGCAATTTTTCATTTGAAGACTTACAGCTTGGGTAGCTAATGAAGCGGTTACGGCTTTAACCTCTGCCAGAAAAATCATCCCTTCGTCAAACATTAAATCAGCAGCCTACAGAAGTTGGGGAAATGATGTTATTAAAATTCTAATGTGGAAATTCCCGATACTTTTCCCCAGCACCCATAAAAATAAAAGGATATAAAAGCAAGCCAACAGATGTAGTGTCATATGGACTTGCTTAATGGCAACGCTTAGCCTTTCAAAAAAAGATTTACATCTACATTCACTACTAAAACTTGACATTTGCATTGAATAATTCATAATTTGTTGCTCGCTGTGCTTTGCTGCCTTTCTTATATTCCTAAGTCAGATCAGCTCCGCTGTTAGTGAAGCAGATCCATTCTAACAAACGCAGATATTTTGTCGTTACTCTGTAAAACACGAATATATATTTAGCTAAACCCATGTTAAAAACTTCCTCGGCACAAACTCTTTGCCGATAATAGAAATCCTCTGTAGGGATTTCAATTCACGCCATTACTGGGCTTCAGCCTAATTCTCCCACAGCTATCCCAAGTATTTTAACAAGGATCACATGTCGTTTGGACGCCTGTTTCCACGCCTACATGTGTCTCCTTTTAAGACAAACTCATTCCACCCAACTCTTTGTAGGGATGCAGACGAGGTTGCTGTCAGGGCTCTTCCACCACCCTCTGGAGACCTTCTCCCTTTACAGCCGTCCCTCTCCCACCGCTCTCGGCCCGAGGAGAAAAGGAGATGTGTCTGAAGGTGCACCTGGATTCAACATCTGCACGGAAACTTGTCACGGTGGGTGCTAAAGCAGGACTTAATAAGCAATAGCTATAAAAGTCATTGCCCCGTTGGCAGGTTTTAGGGTTGCAAATACCATGCTTGTACTTCCATAGACCTCCTAAAATTTGTACTTATTTTTTAAATGTATTAATTTTATTTATTTTATTTTATTTTTTTTTCCAATTCTAACATTTTCTGGTCTATTTTAACCATTCTGGCATAGCCGGGTTATTAATCACCAAGGTTTAGGCAGTATCAGGTTTTCACTGACTCCTCCCTGTCAGTCGCCTTCCTGCCTTTTTCTCAAGGAA
The DNA here is from genome assembly GCF_964106895.1 of Numenius arquata. Taxonomy (NCBI): domain Eukaryota; kingdom Metazoa; phylum Chordata; class Aves; order Charadriiformes; family Scolopacidae; genus Numenius; species Numenius arquata. The sequence goes on from NC_133578.1 coordinate 2,972,165, forward strand.
AAAGTTTCTTAGTTTCTTCCTTCGGACCAAACAACGCAATGGAAATTCATTCCGCTGCCACAGCACACGCAAAAGGGTCTAAAAACTTCAATTTTTTTTTATTAATTTAATCTTTTTCCTCACCAGTGGAGAAGCTTGCTTCCCTCACCCGGAGGCAGAGCCCTGTCCGGCATCCTGCCCTCAAGCCTTCCCTTGATGAACCAACACCCCCAAACTCAAAGCGTGGGTATCTCTGATCAGGCTTTCAACACGTCTGGGGGCTTTTGGGGGGGTTGTTTTGTTTGTGAGATTTTTTTTTTTTTTTTAATTTAAAACTCTCTTTTCTACATAGTTTATTCTGCTTTTGGTTCAACTTCTGCTTCAAATCTCACGTATTTATCACATCTCGGGCTTTATTAAGGCAAAAAAAGTTCTTTCAGAGGACGCCAGTGCAGCCTCAGGAGTGTGGGATGGGAAAATAAAAATCTGATGTTTCCTCACTGGAATAGGGGAGGACATCAGAGATGCTCCCTGCTGCCGTGTCACCCGTTGTGGAGGTTCCTGCCGGCCAAGAGTGTGCGAGAAGGACGTCAATACCTGGTTCATGAGGTACAACCTGCTTCCTGACTGAAAAAGCAAATTCATGACATTACCCGAAATCACAGAACGATATGGGGTTGGAAGGGACCCCTGGAGATCACCCAGTCCAACCCCCTGCCAGAGCAGGTCCACCCAGAGCAGGTTGCACAGGAACGTGTCCAGGTGGGTTTGAATGTCTCCAGAGAAGGAGACTCCACCACCTCTCTGGGCAGCCTCTTCCAGGGCTCTGCCACCCTCAAAGTAAAGAAGTTCCTCCTCAGGTTTAGATGGAACTTCTTATGGTCAAGTATGAAATGCCCAAAGCCTCACCTTTCACCATATATATTAACTTCATTTTTTTGTAAAATAAGATTTTTTAACACCTGAAAAATGAAGAGCAGGCTTGAGACGAGCGGCACACCGTTAATTAATTGGGCACCGCAGCAGGCGTGCCACTGGGATATCCATTTCTGAACACTCTGATGACACCTTTGGGGCCAGGAGCACAAGTTTTCTCTCTTGGGTTGGCTTTTAGGATGGTTTTCTGTAGCGATGCTGGGGGCAAGAATCACAAGTTCTCCTCTCTGTTACTGTTTGTCTGAAACTCTTAAGATGTATGAGACCAGGCTGGGGAACTACAGTCTCCTCTCCGATAGAAGAGAGTAGATGAGAAAAAAAGGGAAGGGAAGGGAAGGGAAGGGAAGGGAAGGGAAGGGAAGGGAAGGGAAGGGAAGGGAAGGGAAGGGAAGGGAAGGGAAGGGAAGGGAAGGGAAGGGAAGGGAAGGGAGAAACGGAAGGGAAAGGAGAAAGGGAAGGGAAAGGAAAAGAGAAAGGGAAGGGAAGGGAAAGGAGAAAGGGAAGGGAAAGAAAAGGAAAGTAGGAAGGGAAGGGAAAAGAGGAAGGAAAGGGAAGGGAAAAGAGGAAGGAAAGGGAAGGGAAGGGAAGGGAAGGGAAGGGAAGGGAAGGGAAAGGAGAAAGGGAAGGGAAAGGAGAAAGGGAAGGGAAAGGAGAAAGGGAAGGGAAAGAAAAGGAAAGTAGGAAGGGAAGGGAAAAGAGGAAGGAAAGGGAAGGGAAAAGAGGAAGGAAAGGGAAGGGAAGGGAAGGGAAAAGAGGAAGGGAAGGGAAGGGAAGGGAAGGGAAGGGAAGGGAAGGGAAGGGAAGGGAAGGGAAAAGAGGAAGGGAAGGGAAGGGAAGGGAAGGGAAAAGAGGAAGGGAAGGGAAGGGAAGGGAAGGGAAGGGAAGGGAAGGGAAGGGAAGGGAAGGGAAGGGAAGGGAAGGGAAGGGAAGGGAAGGGAAGGGAAGGGAAGGGAAGGGAAGGGAAGGGAAGGGAAGGGAAGGGAAGGGAAGGGAAAAGAGGAAGGGAAGGGAATATTTTTCCCTTATTTTTCAGGGGTAAACCTTCACTTTTTCCCTCCGAAGCAGAGAGCCGCTCCCACGATTGGGAACAGCTAATGGCAAACCCCAATACTTTTTGTGATTTTTATGACTTTCTCTCTTCCTAGAGAACAATCAGCGAGAAGAGCAACGAATTATTTTCCTGGAACTGAAAAAGAGCGGTATTTCTACTGGGAATTAAGAACTGCTTCTCTTTCAAAAAGGCCTACAATGATTGTGATTTGATGAGGTGGCAACTTCTGGAGTGGGAATAAACCCCATCTTTTCTATAAACCTGTTTCTTGACTGGGGCATCCGAACAGCTCTCCAGTCAGGGACACCCCCACCGATGTTCACATGCCAATCGCAAATCGGCTGAGTAGAAGTTAAATGCTTTTGGTTCAAAAAATACATATATTATTCCATATTTTTAGGCTGCTTTTATTTTCTTTCTTTGCATTGCAGCCTTAATTTTGGTACCTTGACCTTTCCTCCGGGCAAGAATGCTTATTTTGCCTTACGTGTACAGTATCTCGACGTCGCTGCCTTTAAATAAGAATGAATAGGCATTAACGTCATTACCCAAGTGAAATCATCAACGCCTGCAGGAGGACCTACCTCCAGATGTTCTGCACCACCGGACCTGGACGTGGATGGATGTCGTTCTCCCATCCCATGCTGTACTCGGGTTAGCACCGTGCAAAGCCGGGCTCGTGCTTCTCACTCACCGCCCGGTTCTGCCCGTGATTTTTAAATGTACCGCGTGAGGACGGCCCTTTCTTTGGCTCGTGGCAACCTACGCTCATGCTCTCCTGGCGTTCCTACACGGGAACACGTGGGGATGCTCCCACTCCACCTTCTCCCCTCTACTTCGTCCAAGCACATCAAAACCCTTCCCATTTCCCACATCTTTTCCAAAACAGGAATTTCCAGGAAGAACTATTTTTTATATATGTATTATTTTTCCTGTTCTAAATCCTAACCTTTATCTTCTGTTGGGATGGCACTCAATTACAGACAAATATTTATCTCGCAGCAGGTAAAGATGCAGGAGATGAAATCTCTCCCGAAGATGCTTTCGCGGGGGCTATTTCAAACCAAATCTCAGATCTTTTCTTTTTTCTGGTTGTTTTTTTTTTTTTTTTTTTTAAAGCAACAACAAAAATTGCTTTTAAATGTTCGCAGCCCGTAAAGAAATTGTAAGACCCAGCAGAGAGAAACGAGCTACGGGGGCCTGGCTTCCCGCTGCTTGACTTTCAAATGCAAAGCCAATACAACCCATTCCCGTCCCAGTTTAATTAACAGCTTGTAACGCCGGAACGCGAGAGGCTTTTCGGGGGACGTACTCCTGGGCAGCGTTTATTACGGCAAAACTGACGTAAACTCGGCGTTTGAGCAATATTGTATGAAATATGTGTGCCCCGTTACATTTAGCCTCTAGCCCTCGATGGTAACCAGGTCCAGAGAGGCCAGCAGCGGCAGGCTGTGGGCTACCAGGGCTCCGGGGGTGCCCCCGGGGGGAGAAAAATTCCACAGAAGGTTTTGGGTGGGTTTTTTTGGGAAGCCTTGAAGGGTTCTTCTGGAGCGGATCCTACACCCGTTTGAACTGCGCTTGCAGGGAATTGGGAACTAAACGCTCTGTCGATGTGTTGGGGATTTTGTAAATCAGTAACGGGCTTAAACCACCGGCTTAATGGTATTTTTTTTTTGGGGGGGGGGGGGTGGGAATCCTGAAATGTGAACGTCGACTTGCTCGGTTAGTGCCAGTAAATAAAAGAGCAGAGGGAGGGAGGGGAGGGAGGGCTGGTCTTACCGCAGCGGGTCCGTTTTGGCTTTGAGAAGGTGCTGGGTCGTGTGAGCAAAACCTTCCCCAGCCATCGGCTGCCTCCGCTTACCCGCCGGACGATGCCGATCCCTTCCCGGAGGACACAGCAGGCGGACTAAGGACAGGGAATGGGATTTGCGCTCTGAACTGTGAATTCTCTCGGCCTTTTATGCTCTTAAATCAACCCGGGAGGGTGTTGGTTGCTATTTAGTTTGAGAGCGGCCCCATTGAAGCCTGGGCGTCCCATGGTGGCATCTCAGAGAGACACGGAAGACGTAGTCCCTGCCCCGAAGAGAACATCACAGGAACTTTTTTTTCTGGTGATTTAATCATAATATCGACAACTTTATCAAAAATTACAAAACTGATATTAAAAAAATCTCTAATTCTTAGTAAGACTAGAATGGGTTTTGGTTTTTTGGTGGTTTTTTGTTTTGTTTTGTTTTTTGTTTTTTTTTTTTAAAAATAGAAAAGCACTTTTATGCTACGGCTCCTCTGGAATTCTCACATCACAACCCTACGCAGCAAAATACAAACTGCAGCTAAGAAAGGCAGCAAGTCCTAAGGTCATTCAGTCCACCATGAGCCCTCCGATACCTCGAGACCGTCAAACTCCGGGGCTCCGAAAGGCTGCCACCTCACACTCGGAAACCTTCTGCAAAGCTGATTGAGGAAATACCTTTAAATCTAAAGTTCTTTTTAACCCCTAAAAGCTTAAACTGTGAGGAGAATGGGACCGGGGCCATCAGAGGTGGGGTGGGCTTTTTTGAATTTCTTTTTTTTTTTTTTAATTTTTTAAACTACGGGGATATTATTTTTGCAGCTGATACCAGCCAAACGTTTGCTGTCAGAAGTGAAAATATGAAGAAAATCCATCGATATAAATGAAAATATTATTATTTTCCTTTTTTTTTTTTTTTTTATGGTGTTCACAAAATGCACCATAAATAGAGAGAGGAATATTTCCTTTAATTCGAATGTCATCTGAATGACTCAACCACACCGGCACCCACGTGAGCGAAAAAGAAAGCGTAATAAATAAATAAATAGACAAACAAGAATACGTAACGCTTTCCATCCTCAAAGAATCACGGCGTTCCCTAATCTACCGGGATTCCGACTGACGGGGTGGGCTCTCGCTTTCCTCAGCCAGTTCAGTTGCGTGGGATCGTGCCACACTAATGACACGTTATTAATGACACGTTATTAATGACACGTTATTAATGACACGTTATTAATGACAAATAAAGTGGTGTTCCACTTTCCACAATGCAGTAAATTCTTTTTTTTGTTTGTTTTGGGTTGTTTTTTTTTTTTTTCTTCTTCACCTCTTAAATATAGGAATTCTCTCTTAAATTAGAAAGTAGGCAAAAAGTATTTTTTTTTTTTTTTTTAATTTTTCCTTTTTAAGTCTTCTATTAGAAAAAATATAGATTTATTAAACAAAAAATAATAAGGTAGAAAGAAGGGTTGGGCCTCCATCAAAAAAGTATATTATGCTTTAATGCAAAGAGAAAGAAATGGCTCTATGGGCAAAATTCAAGTAGGAGTGACCAGTTTTTTAATCGTAAAGTAGGTGCAACATTTTTTTAAAATGTTACAACACCGCATGACCTGTAATGCTCACAATATTTACATTAACTGCTTACATGAAACCATAAAAACTCTAAAAGAGAGAGAGGAAAAAAAAAAAAAATAAAAAAAAAAATAAAATAACTGGTATGGACCGAAACAAACTACTCCTAGCACCCACAGCAATGCCATCATCAACCAACGAAATCAAGCGCACGAAAAATACTTTACACGGTCTAAACTGATGTAAAGTATACACCGGTGAGCAGGTACAAACCTAAAGGAGTCAAAATGCCAAAAAGAAGGGTCGGTCGATACAAACTCGGTTCTAGGAGAGAAAGCGAATGGAGGGGAAGGACCGAAGCGGAGAGAGGCGCTGCCGGGTCCGGCCCCAGGCGGGGACGGTGCGGGGCGGGAAAGCGGGAGAACGGACAACATCGACTCTTCAAACCAACACGGCAACTCGGAACGGGGAAAAAAAAACCAAAACAAAAAAAACCCCCCAAAAAACCCCAAACGTGAGCTAAGCTACATCCCTCCCCGCCCCACCTCCTCTCCCCCCTCCCCCCTCCCCCCCAAAAAATTAATTAAAAATTAAAAGAAAATATTCAACTCAACTCAATCACTTCACGTGAGCGTGGCGTGGAGGACAGTGGCGTTACGGAAAAGACAAATGAACCTACCCCACGGAAGGAAGGGCTCCTGCCTCCAGGCCCCTGTAGCCAGGGTGGCCACGGCGATCCCTCGGGTTGGGCAAGGAGGAGGGAGAGCCGCTTTGCCAGGCACCGGAAAGCCCAGGGGCCAGCCCAGAGGTAGCTGGGAAAGGCGCCGGGTCCCCTCGTCCTCGGGGATGGTTGGGTTCGGGGTCACCTCCTTCCGAGAGAGGAGGCCGGTTGGGAGCCGGGTGGGGAGGAGAGGAACGATGGGGCGGTGGATCCTGGCGCCCGGGGCCGGGAATCTGGAGAGCGGCGATCCCGCCAGCTTCCCAGGATGCTGATCACTGCCAGTCCTTAGCTAAAAAGTCAGATTTTGGGGAATTTAGGGGGGAGGGGAAAAAAAGGAAATCTGAGGTAAAGCGGTGGTCCCGGACTCCACCCCAGGACCGGGAATGGTGATCGGAGAGTTATTTCGGGAAGCCCTGAAGACGTGGCTTCCATCACCATCGCCACCATCCGCGTTAAAAAGAAAAATGGAAATAAAGTGGAAATAATGTTGTGCTACACTTCCGTTCGTTAATTTTATAATGGCTCATAGCTTTAGACTTTTAAATCTGTAGTGTATTAATTTTTTTCTACATATGTTTCACATTTCTCACTTAATATAACATAAATAATTTGGTTAATAGATTTAACCTGCACATTTCAGCCACATTAATATATATAAGAATCTGTTAATGGTATAAATAATTCTTTTTAAATAAAATAAATCTGATATGTTACATAATACTGATAAAAATTACTGTTGCTAATAGTTTTGTAAGCCACCCTTCATTTTTTTTGTTTTGTTTTGTTTTGTTTAAATACTGCGAGCCGGATACTGGAATTCCTTTTGGGAACGCTGCGGAGCGTGCCCTTTCGTTCTACTGCGAAACCAAACCGTAATCGATCCTGATCCCATTATTAAAAACAGGGCCTCTGCCCCCCGGGAAGCAAACACGACGGTTAATGACGTTAGATAATTTAAGCTAATAAATCTAGGGGCTTTGAGGGGGTCGACGTTACGGGGGAGAGGGTATAAAGTGTTTAGTTTCTCAGGTGGCTATGAAACTTTAACTACAGGAAACTGTTGACTAAAATAGTCCGTCTAGCTTCTTTTTTTTTTTTTTTTTTCTTCTTTTTCCTTTTTAATAAAATCTACAGCATTCTACTTTAAAAGTTAAGTCACTAAAAACGCAACCGGCTAGTTGCAGCCTTTGAATTACGAATTAAGAGCTGTGATCCCACACCCCCTTGGGAATCTCTGCACTCTTCCTACAGAGACCTGAGGGGAGCACAGCGCTTCCAGGCGAGGTTCATTCCAAACAGACAGCATCGATGAACACTCAAGTGGCGTGAAGTGGATGTCATAATTAAGGTATTACATAATCATGCCTTCTCTCTGCTGTTAAATACAAAAACAGCATCTTTTACATTATCATATAAAAGCATTTAGGCTGTATTTTTATTTATCACTTTACACTGGTAGTCTCTTGTATGTGTACTCAATAGAAACCAAAGAATTTTGTACACTATTTTTTGTACAATAAAAGATAAAGTGTGCATTAGGTACGCTTGTACATGACAATATTGTACAATATTTACATTTCAGATATCACCATGAAATTCTGTATTATCTATATACACAAGGAAAATTTCTCAGAAACATTTGGACTATTTCTTATAATCACAATTTTAGTATTATAGAAAAAAAAAAAAAAAAAAAAATTCAGTAATCATCTGACATTGTTACTGCAACCTTTCCAGATTTCTGATTGGCTTATCCAGCAACCGCTATCCCTCCTAATCATCAAAAATATTGTACCACTAATCCGCGTAGCACCCTGCGATGGGATCTATCCGTCTTCATATAAATATTGATATAACCACGTCTATATCAATACCTACACATAGACTTTTGTGCACGTTCGTTTCGATAAGCACTGGACCAGTAACAAAGACATTCAATGTTATCTAGAGATCTTCCTCCTCTTGGGCTTTGGAGGCTTCACTTGTCTGTCTCCCTGGGGGATTTGGTGGACCTAAAAAGAAGTATATTTAGAAGTTAGCAAAGAATATTGGGCAAAGGAACCAGCCAGTAATCAGTGAGTTACAGGATTGTGTCAAGCGCTGTTATGAAACGGCTCCCATTATTTCATGTCTACGTAGAAGCCTGAATTAAAGGGAACTCCAAGAACTTTAAGGCACTGGGGAGAAAAAGGTTCGTGCCACGGTTGGTACCTCTCAAAGGTACCTGGGGAAAGGTACCTGCTACAGTAATTGTGAAATGACGTAACGGGGAACCGAACCCCAAACTGCAATGACATCAAATTCACAGAATCTGCTGGTTGGAAGGAACCTTTGAGATCATCGAGTCCAACCATACACACACACACACACACACACAAACAAACAAAAAAAACCCACAAAAAACCCACCAAAAAAACCCAAAAAGCCACAAAACAAAACACCCAACCCAACAGTCTCGGGCACTAGAGCATGCCCTGAAGTGCCACGTCTACACGTTTCTTAAATCCCTCCAGGGATGGCGACTCCACCACCTCCCTGGGCAGGCTGTTCCAGGGCCTGACCACCCTCTCAGGAAAGTAATTCTTCCTGATATCTAATCTAAACCTCCCCTGCCCCAACTTCAGACCATTTCCTCTGCTCCTGAATTCTCAAGACACAAACCCTTCTACATCGCCGTGACAAGAGCAATAAAGTAAGTGGTGAGAAAATATTGCTAACAGGGAAAAAACAGGAGAAGTCAAATTCGGGTCCGTGCTGGCGTTGTTAAGGAACAGGCCACGTTCAGCAAACTCTGTCTTCATCTAAGCACGAAAAGGAAATATTCATTTTCGGGTTAAAAGCTGGATTAATTTGAGCGTGAAGCAGGTTTTCACCACTGAGGGCTCAGCACAAAACACAGCCCAAGTGGAGAAGGGAGGTGGCGGGAGGCGCTGGCGTCTAGCGCGGAATACCACCACCATCTGTCGGTGGAAGCGGGATGCTGTCCTGGGAAAAGCTGGCTGCAGCTCCCCAACAGTAACAAATCCTTCAGCATCCTGCTAAACTACTTCCTTGGGTCCAGCCTGAATTCCTTCAGACCGCTAACATTTATTACATATTTACTGGCTCTCACCAATAATGCTCGGAGCTAATTATCTTGTTTGCACCCGCTTTTAATTTAAAATTTAACTGATGTCTGAGCAGTAGTAGCTGGAAAAAATGCAAGTCACTAAAAAGGGAACGACTGATTCCCTACGAGTGTTTCCAGGAAGCATCATCTTTATGGAAATAAACCCTGATCACAAATTGTGTGACCAGGTAATTAAAACAGAAAGGAAGACGATGTAACGAGACGCAGGTCCATGAGCTCGTCTGCGTTACGGAACAACCCCATCAGCAAATCCAGTGACAGCAGTTTCCCCTGAGTTAAAGTGCATATAGCACAGAGTTTTTTTAGTATTACTGGATTTATAAATGAAAAGAAGGTCTCAGGGAAGGGTCCAGTCCACACACGTACCCGGACAGAACACAGAGATGGGGGTGCCAAACACCCCCCCAAATCCATTTGTAACAGACCTACGGTCAGATCCTGCTCTCCTTTTCCTTCTGAAGACAAGAGGAAAACCTCCATCATTTTAAATCAATCTCACTTCGTAAAATTCAGAAGTTTAAACCAAAGATTTGATTTTGCTATTACTTACGGCAGCCATTAAAAGCTACCGAATAACTTATTTAATATTTCTCAGTGGTTCTGCAGCCAGCTCTGAGCCTGCAGTTCTCTACTCATTTCCTTTTAGACACTCCAGATGCTCCCCTGAAGTTTTACTACAACTTCTAAATTTGCACATGTACAAGCATCCTCGATGCCGAGCACCGAATATCAAGAGAAAGACCTTTCTAATGTATTTAGATGTTTTATAATTAATACTTGGAATAATTACCAATTATAAGATATGGCAGGTTATAGGTAGCGGTAAGACTTTTTGCATTTCTAAACATGCTTCAATGAAATTACAGCCATGTTTTAAATACGACGATAAGTAAATTATGTAAACCAAACCTTACGTTAGAAATATATTAGAGAGATCCCGGGCTTACACAATAACAGTGTAACTGTTAGATTTGAGATTAAGAACACTCTTTTCTTTTTAACTTACCTTTCATGACACTATCTTTTATTTCACGTGAGGAAAACTTTGTATTCAGAGTTTTACATTCCTAAGAATGATGCTTTAAAATGCGGTTTCAGTATCTTGCTACTCAAACTGAAAAAGAAATGAGCCTGCTTTTGTGTCACGAGCCAGAGAAAACCCATGGAATATGAGTGGGAATGGAACCGACCCAAATATTATCAGGCTGCGCATGTAAAAGTATGTCGAGGAACCTCTCCTGGTAAAAAAGAATGTAATTGGCCACACAACTGAAATGCTACAACTTCTCCCATTTTTCAGGATGACATTTGCAAGCAGGAGAAATACTGAAAATTCCACATTATTTAAGAAAATAGAAACAACATTTATGTTAGAAAGCAACCCAAACCGACACTCTCAGTCTCCAACTGACACACGTGCAGAAACACAGAAAAAAGGGAATTATTGCAGTATATATAAGTGAAAAGGCACTTACATTCCCAGACATTTTGTCTAGTTCACTCATGGCCTCGTGTATAGCAGCTTCTAAATGGTTATTTAGCTTTCCACTTCTAGGAAGAAAAAAAATAATGCCATCAGTATTTCTTAGGAGCAGAAAAAAAACTTAAAAAAATTTAATAATAAACACGTTAACTCATTGGGCATATTCTACCAGAGCCTCCCAGGCTGTTACAGCACATGTAGTAAGATCAGACCTATATATAATATTATGCAAATTAAAGACTTGTGTTATAATCACAGAATTAAAATTAAAGCCAGCGCTTCAGTGCGTTGTATAGTTAGTTACAATAGCCACAAGATGGATTACATCCATGAATTAAAAAAAAAAAAAAAAAAGGCATTTTGTGAGATTTTTTTAAAATCACTAGCGAAAGGCCAGATTCTGACGGGTTTTGACCAGGAGCAGGAGTAACCACAGCTCCTCGGGACCTTCCTAAAGGCTTCAAGAGTTACTGACCCTCTCGTGCCTCTGCTTCCCTCCCCATGGGACACGCCGCGTTTATTCTGTAAATCTGGTTACGTTTCAGCAATATTTTTGTGAAGGACTAACTACAGACGCTGCTGACTTCTTGAAAAATCAGTGCGTGAGCTGCAAAGTTTTCCTCTTACCCAAAGCACAAAGCTCCAAGTTAAATATCCCTTCTAACTGTAAAGAGCCAGAGGAAAAGAAGTCGTATTAGTCCTCTAAATAAGTTGCGTTAGTCCTCTAAAATGTTGCTAGGTTGCTGACAGCAACACCAAGGGTTATGGTAAAGGTAAGGAGAAGACTTTCTTCTTCCAACCCAAAATCTGCCATTGGGCAGCTCCATACACATCTAATTTTACAGTGGCATTTTTTGATTTATGTATATTTCTTTTTTTAAAGAATTTTTCCACTTGGACACCATGCTCTGCACCACAGGTCATACTTCTACAGCTCGGTGCTCACACGTCAGAGTTTCAAGCCAACAAACAGTCCTTGAGCATACGTTACTACTGTTTGTCACAGAATCACAGAATGCTATGGGGTTGGAAGGGACCTCTGGAGATCATCTAGTCCAACCCCCTGCCAAAGCAGGTCCACCCAGAGCAGGTTGCACAGGAACGTGTCCAGGTGGGTTTGGAATGTCTCCAGAGAAGGAGACTCCACCACCTCTCTGGGCAGCCTCTTCCAGGGCTCTGCCACCCTCAAAGGGAAGAAGTTCCTCCTCAGGTTTAGATGGAACTTCTTATGGTCAAGTTTGTGCCCGTTCCCTCTTGTCCTGTCCCTGGGCACCACTCAAAAAAGACTGGCCCCATCCTCCTGACACCCACCCTTGAAGTATTTACAGGTGTTGATCAGATCCCCCCTCAGTCTTCTCTTCTCCAGACTAAAAAGACCCAAGTCCCTCAGCCTCTCCTCATAAGAGAGATGCTCCAGGCCCCTCAGCATCTTTGTAGCCCTCTGCTGTACTCTGCTTGTTGACAGTCTTGTTGAAGAGTCGTGAACATGAAGAGAAATGGCTGAATAAGAGATGAGAAAGAGATCGTCCTGGAGATGAGAGACATTATTATGAGCATCCCTCACAATATCCTCTGGAAGAGGACAAAGCAGGATGTCCCTGCTTTGGAGATGCAGGAACGAGGGGAGGAGGAAGAGAGCTCATGGGGGAAGATAATGGCAGAGATGGGTGATAGAACGGCTCGTCCCAAGCTGCCAAGGATGGCCGGGTCACTAGGGCTGGTCTAGTGGAGGTGTCCCTGCCCAGGGCAGGGGGTTGGAACTCGATGATCTTTAAGGTCCCTTCCAACCTGAACAATTCTATGATTGTATGACTGTCCTTCACAGGAGACACTTTCTAAAAAAACTCTTTCCTTTTAATAAATAAAGAAAGATCATCACATCAGCCGGGACGTTCCTCCCTGGGACTTTAAAATTTATAGCAACCAAAAGCATCGGCAAAAGACTGACAAGGAAATAGCACAGACGAACTACCCAACCAGCGCTTCTCTAATTCCATCCCCCTCCTTCAACAAGATGGTTTTCATCCCCATCAGTTCAGCTGGGAGACAGAAGATCGGAGATCAGAGGGTTCGTTATTCATTATTCAAGTAAGATATTCCCTAGCACCATTTTGCACAAGAATTGCACAAGAAATTAAATGAAGCTAGAAGCCTTATTGACCCGATGGCACAAAAGTGAAGTATAGTAGGACTTCATGCACTTACGAAGTTGCACAAGTTTAACTAAGGTTTTCGAATGACTTAGTTAAAACAGTGGTGAAGGAGTTTCGTGTAAATTTAAAACAATGTATCCCACTGTAGTTCAAACTAACCAGAGAAATGGTAAGATAAACTGAAATGGAAGATTCTCATCCAAAGCCTGACGTGTCCACCTGGGTTTCTGAACTGCTTGAGCCAGACTGCAAAACCAAGTTTAAGATACGCAACTTGGACAAGTGAGGGCACCCTTAGATATTATAAGTGACGAACAAAATATTGTTTAGTGGCAGCATAACTTCCTAAAAAGGTAGTATGACTCATTTCTAATGCAGATATCTTAATAACTGATAACACTGCTGACTCGCAAGTCATCTAGAGGCAGATTTCAGATGTCAAGTTACCTATATGTGATATAAAGTTGTTTAATCAAGATTATGCTCTATCGGCCACCCACCCTTTTTACAATATCTAAGAAATTATTGCTATTAGTCAAAACAGCCATTTGAAAGCGTTTAAAATATAAAAGATCGTTTGAATTGTAGTCTTCAGACACTGTTGTTGCGGTCATTTCACTATGAAGATGATGATCTGCCTCGAGGGAGTCAAAGTTTCTGAAGTGCCCATCACTGAAATATCCATTTACTGCAAACAAAACGCTGCAGCTAAAAAACACCTGAGAATCTGACGTCAGATAAACTTATGCATCAGGTCCGTAGTGACGCAAACCAATCTGTAAACATCTCAATTTTTGTCAAATTCCATTTAAAACATTCCAGCACCAGTTTGTTCCTCTCATTAAAAAGCAGCACATCAGCTCTTAGAAAACCTCTCACGGCCAACAGCTTTGGGAAAGGATTTAAATTCCAGGAGGGATGTCAGAAGCTTGACTGTTCAACACTAAGAAGCCACGTTCAAACTTAAATTTGAAGTAACAGTATGGGTGGTAGAGACGGTAACGGTAGGGATGGTAAATGGCACATCCCTGAGAAAAGAGAGGGGAAATAACACACAGAGGAACAGGAAACCACAGGAGAAGGAGATGCCGGTATTGGGTGATGACCCTTGGAAGATGCTTTGCATGCAGTGGGCCGGGAGAACACTAGTGGGCAGAGGAATACAGGTAACTATGAAGCTTGTGGAGAGGAAAGATAGGCTCAGATGAGGCTCTGACAAGGGAAGACTGGACCTCCAGCAGATAATCTTCTAGAGACTGCAACCAGGTAGGTGAGGAAGCTGCTACGTCATGACCTGCTGGAAGCAAGGAGAGACATGGCTTGGAAAAGAACAAAACGGCTGAGGAGAAGATGGAATGAGGTTGGGATGGCTCAGTGTTTGTACCAGGGTGCATTTACCTACAAGGCCCAGAATAAATACGACAGTTTAGGAGTCACACCATGCCTCTCAGATACCCCCAAGCAGAACACCTTACCATGTTCCAGTGAAGTGCTACACAAAATGCTTTAGACCATACTACTGATTGAAGTTACAAATCTCTGTGCAGCACAGCTAAGGCGTTTGACCATGCTGATCAAATGTGCTACAGTCACATTTTTTTCTGGTGTCTTGTTTAGAAACCTAAGAAACTCAATACACAAAACATTCCCATTTGAAAACTAATACTTAAGGTTAGATTAAGAATTACGATTCACAAATACTGCATTTAGGGTGCATCCTATCACATCCCTATTATAATACAGCTTTTAGCTTTACAGACATTTCTTATCTTTAATTTAGTTTTAATGATTTTATATTTAATATATAATATAAATACGTATTATTGGAGATGGAGTCCAGACTGCGCAGTGAAGGAGACCACTCCAGCAGTCCCCTAAGTAACATCTGCTGCCAAAGTTGGACAATATACTAGGGCCGAGACAAGAACTGTAGGAACACAACGAATAATTTACGGGGTTAAGGTATCTGAATGTCATTTGGAGGACCCAGATACTAACCTTGCTCTGCTAAACACACTGGACCTACTCCACACCCCCTCAACATAAATTTCTCCTGGGTTTCTTTACCCATGTCTTCTTTATTATAAAAGTGTTTGACTTGATGCCAGTACTCGACGTGCGTAAGTGCTGAGTACTTATACAAGGAGGAAACAGAAACAGGAGTATTCTACATGGAGCAGATATATCTAATGCTAAATGTTTTAAAAAATCTGGACCGGTGCGGAACAAGACACTACAGAAACACATACCAGAGAGAAGACCATACGGAGATTAATAACATTTCAAATAAATTTAAAACAGCACGCAGGTAAAAGAGGAAGGGTCTATGAAGAAATACCGAAAGATCTGAAATACGAAATAAGTACAAGTAGAAATACGGAGGAAAAACCTGCAAGGGATGTTACGCAACCCTAGGAAAGGGGCAACCAGGTGCCCCAGTGTCTGGGGTATTTGATTCTTTATGGGCAAGCAACGGGGCAGAACCAGACGTGCCACAAAAAGGCCACTGGATTCAGTGGAACTGCAGACAACCCTTGCAGTCTGCTAAATATACAAATGCAAATTAGAAGATGGGATTTTTTTTTTTCCTTAAATTGTACTTTGTTTCATCTTTAACACCTCTTTAAATTTGCTCCTGGTGTCACCTTCCCTGAGTCACGTATTTTGCTTCAGGGACACGAGCAAATAACTGGGGAGTTGCCAAAAGCCCTTCGATGTTCTCACCACACATCCTTAAACCCCAGTAAGATATTTTTGAGGATGATCTTGGAAAAAAACAACCACCAACATTGTCTCATTGGCATAAAAAAATATTTCTCTTAAGCGCCGCGTGACATATAAATAGAAGAAAGGCTTGCACCTTAAAAGGAGCTGAAGACAAATAATTATTTAATTCCCTTAAGCCTATGTTTATTGTGCTAAAGACAAGTACTGCAAGCTGACTTTCAATTCTCACACAAAGTAATATATTTTCACTGCAACGGTAAATAAGCAGCAGCATCCTAGCACAAATCCAACCATAGTACAATTTCTACTTTTCTACCCTTTTATAGCTGTCCAGATTTTTTTTTTTTTTCTCCTAAAGTCAACCATTTCCCTCTTTTTGTCTACACCGGTCCTTCATGTCCTAATACTTATTGTTTCGTGGTCTTTCTGTCCTTGTATATTTGTAAACAAAAGCTAAAAGGCCAGATAAAACCAAACAGTTCCTAGGTGTCTGACACAAAGCTCTGCCCCGAGCCCCTCCTCTGGTTAAATACAGCCAGACTTCACAAATTGGGAAAGGCTCCTCCGCAATGGGAAATAAACCGAATTTATCTGAATAAAGCCGGGCTCCACCTGCAGCAGCAGCTGCCAGAGGGAGAGGGGGAGAGATAAGAAGGGCAGATCTTGTTAAAGAAGCGTATTTGGTCAGAATAGTTTTGATGTAATAACTTTTTTTTGGCTGTAAATTAGAAATCCTACACATGAAAGCTCAAACAAGTAGGCTGACATTTTACAAAGGCTACTGTAAATATCAGAAGATGCAATAAAAACGCAGATATCAAAGATCTGGGATGATTATCATAACCAACACAAGAAATTCAGAAAATTAACTCTTCAGTTTGGCCGATCTGCTCGACTCCCCAAAATGAGAGTCTTCGGAAGGAAAAGAATTTAATTATCCCATTTCACTAGTAAACAAATGAGCCTTTACTCACTTTCTGTTCCTTTTCCTGGCTCGGTTGTAAGCTTCTAGACCTTCCGTTAGTGTCTTCAACTTCTCTGGCTCCACCTGAGTGAAGGTATGAACACCAAACCACATTACCCAGACCTGCAATTATTAAACACTGCTTTTACTTTACTGCTAGACATGCATTATTACGGAGCCTAATTTTCACTGCATCCATACGAGACCATAACCTTCCCAGCAAAGAATAAATTAATGTATGGCTATACACACCCCCTCAGACGTATACGTATATATTGTCATTTCTCTAGATGTCCACACCGCTAGCAATAGAAATACACAAAACAAAGCCACAACATTTAAGAAAACAAAACTAAGAGGGAAAATCACATTTTTAAAACCTTCTTTGTCTTTATATTATTAATACGAACACTGCTGTTAAAGTCTCCTATTCTGTACTCACATTTTACAAATGTATTTTACACCTTTGAGACCACCTGGAACGTATTAAAATCCCACGCCGCCTAGTACATACGAGGCAATTTTTACAGATGCCATCAACACCAAAGCGTTTCACATCACCTCGAATTTCCGGATGAAGCATTTAAGGCTCAGCAACGTCGCTAATGGCACGGCCAAATTCATTCCCCTTCCCGAAGAGCCACGGTACGTGCTTAAGTTAAAAGAGGGGGCGGGCAGGTGACAAGTTTATTTATGCATTATGAATCTATGTCTTAACTAGAATTTGCTTTAATTAGTCCTGAGAAAGGTCTTTTTAATTTTTTTTTTTTTTTTTTTTAACTTAAAGCATGTATTTCAGGGATCTGCCGAGTCAGGAATGAATTTGAGCCCGTGCTCAACAGGGTGGCTGAGCTGGAATTTAAAGTACTTTAACTGGAAATTTAAGTTCTCTCGAAACCAACCAGAATGATCATCTTTTAAGCAACCTGTATATAAATCACTGCATAAAATCACTGGCACCGCTGCAGAGGTACCAGGTAGCACCGGTACAAACAATACAAACAACAAAGAAAATGAATTATATCATCTAAATGTTTTTATCATTTGCATTCTCAGAGCATTAGGCCACTTAACTCGGCATATCATTTTGATTTGGCTCAGTCATTTCTGCTTGTAAAAACAAACAAAAAAAGTATTTAAACACATCAAAGCAAACGAACGGATAAATTCCTTTTTCTTTGTCAGTAGTTCTACATTTTGCTTATTTTTTAATCTTCGCATAACTTAACAAGAACCTTATATAGCATTTGTTTCATTAAAAAGTACAGCTTGTATTCTGACACAAGGAAAATTAATTCTATAAATACAAATTTATTAAGCATGCCTATATACAATCCCAAAAAAGAAATTTAAATGCAAATTCCCTCTAAACCTAGCCTTTCAATCGGTAAATATGTTATATTCGCAATGAAACTGAACTTTAGAGGTGACAAAGTGAAGTTAATGAGTGAGCAAGTTGTCAAAATCTCTAGAAATGAGGCCCAATATAAATACACGTTTAGACCAAATTTCACACGTCTTGAACTTACGCATCGGGTGATGGAACTGGGGAATGCTGTCGTTTCAGGGACTTACAAGACAAAAGTCATTATTGGCGAAACCCGCACATGGGGAGGCAAGACGTCTATTTTCATAAAATACATCCATTTTTTCCCTTAAAACTGTGCTTTCTTTTCATGGAAGTCTGCGAATACTTTGAATAATTCCTCTCCTAATCCGACTTTGGAAAAATACAAATGCGTATATAAGAAATACCACCTATTTAAAACCTGCGGAGCTTTTCTAGGGATAAACACGAGAAGGAAAGGCACACGAGACCCACAGAATGAGCAAACCGGCTTCAGAAGCTTCTACGTTACGTCTCCTCCGTTAGAACGGTGTTATCGGAGGCAACGCGACTCTGTCTGCGATACACTACAGCTCAAGCCTCCATCTTACACAACGTTCAAAAAACAGCTAAAAAACCAACTTACATTGTTTCAAATGGAACAGAATTAAAGGGCAGCGACATAATCGTCTTGATCCTTTACCTTGGACACTCTACTACGTGACAGAGCTGCCATAAATGCTAAATTGTACGTTATCCATATCCCTGATATATATATATATATATGTATACAAGGAACAAACTCTGCAAAGGGCTGTAGGTGTCTGCCATTAGATATATGAGAAAGTTCAACGGCAAATATTTTTATAAAGGGTTTAGATCACGTTTGGGTCACAAGGGACGTAAGTAACAAAAAGAAATCAGTATCTTCGTTACCGGAATTGTGACGTTAGAACAGTAAAAAACCTGCCAGCGCTTTTTTGGAAGCAGTAGTATCAAATTGGCAACGTAACATGGTATTGGAAGGAACTATAACAGATAAATATTCGAATGAATAATATCATATGCCTTCATTTACAATAAGCCATTACAACACTAAATAATACATACAAATGGGACTTTCAAGGCGACTGAGAAAACACACCTATTGTTAATCTGTGGAACTATACAATCTCGGTTTAAAGACCCTAGTTTAACTGCTGGAAAGTCCTACACAGGACAATAGTTGGCCCATAGGGAATCACCATGAAACGCACTAACACCAGGCAACTTCTCACACAAACCCTTCGACTTCCACATTGTTGCTCTCAAAGCCTTGCTCCCGTTTGGGCGATTTGATTTGGGTTATAATAAAATTAATTACTTAATGAAATACACATCCTCCGTTTTAGGACGCACGTAGCTCCAGGCTTGCTTCCTTCCTTTTCAGGAATTTCTGCTGCTACTGGTGCATTCCCCTTGGGTTCCTCTTCGATTTTCCAATAGCCAAAAAGCAAGTGTTCATTAGGAAACAAAAGTGCAATATTCCTCCCTTCTCCTGTTAGGGAAACGCCATTCTAGCTGCTCTTCAAACAGAAGCATTATTGCTTTTAATACCCAAAGTCTTTTAAAATGGAAACAAAAAATCAAATTATGTATGATATAAAGAACAGAGCATATACAAAGTGCCATGAAATCCCAACAGCATTGCAAAACTAATGTTACAATATAGGAGGTCAATATTTGATTATACAAATACTTTAAAAGATGTTTTAAGAAAGCTCTGCAGAAAATGCAATTTTCAGAACTGCTGCTGTGTCTCCCACCATCAATTGAAACTTTTCAGGGTTTTCTGAAACGCAGATTTTCTGAAGACCATTTGATTTGCAAGGTTATTTCTTTTTGGTTTTCAAGGTTCTTTTTTTCTTTTGGTTTGGTGTGGTTTGGTTTTGCTTTTTTTTTTTTACCTTTTCTTCAGACCAGGCTGCCCAAACATCTGAAGAATGTAGCCGTACAGCATGTTAGAGCAGTGTCTGAACACGTGTACAGGTTGCCACTGCGCACGGGAGTTCCTGCCTATTTTCAACTAGAAACACAACCGTTATATAGAATATGTACATTTTCACCTTTCCATATTTCCTTGTATCCCACCTTTCAACCTCAACTCCTGACCTGTAGAATGGTCATTCACTCTGTGCTTCTTACTGGGAAAAAAATTAGACTTTTTTTTTTAATTTAAAATTATTATTATTAAATTAAAGGCCTTCTGATGGAAGAGGTGATCCATTACGTGGGACTTCCTGACGAAGAACTTGAAACAGTCTCTCTTGCTGCCTCCACAAGTACCTTGACAGCACTGCATGTGCTTCCCTGCTCTTTGGGCTTCGATATACAATAAAAATCTGTGCCACCGAATATAATATCACACAATGCTTCTATAATGTACAGAAGAGACCCAAAATTAAAAGGTGGGTTTCCACAAAAGCCACTCTACATTCTGGTAGCCACAAATTGGGGAGTAAACTTATGAAATTGCTAAGGAATGCAAATGGAAAAAAAAATATTTCACCTCTTTACAAAAGTTATAAACCATAAGCTCTTCAAATATATCAAAACAGTCAAACAGACACGGATACACAATTTTGTGAAGTTAATACATAAATGCATACTTGGAACACATGTGCAGGGTAATTACCGAATTCGTTACCCATAGGGGACAGTGATATGGTACACCTCTTAATTTTTCCGGTTTTGTTTTATCT
Source organism: Numenius arquata (assembly GCF_964106895.1). NCBI lineage: Eukaryota > Metazoa > Chordata > Aves > Charadriiformes > Scolopacidae > Numenius > Numenius arquata. Next base: position 2,992,744 of record NC_133578.1, read on the forward strand.
TTTATACTTTGTCATCCATCTCCTTTGCCTATACTTTATAAACTGACTTGTAACTTGGGGATCTAACCTTTATAAGGAATGAGCTTGTAGGCATTCAAATACTGTTATTAAAGCTTGTTGATTTCTCCATAAAGTAAATACTTGGGTTCAGCGTACTCAGACGGGAGCTCTTTAAAACCTTTGTGGCCAAAGAGATCAACAGAGAAGCCACCGGCAAAGAGAGACTGAAGTTCTCTTGAACCAGGGTTGAAACCACACTGGCCAAACATCACCCCAGTTATTTACAGCACCAATTCATCAAAGACTCATTGGAATGTTTGGGGAAATGACATTTGCACATCAGCCTCAGGTCACCCTAGGATCACGACCTGCGCTAAGACCAGCAGTGGTTCCACCACAGAGACACCAGGTCCAGCCCAAGAAGTTCCTCCAGCCTCACTGGTGGAAGGCTGTTGATGAAGAAGCCCTCCTCAACATCTTCTTGTACTCCCTCTCCTCTGGATATCTGCTGTTGGCCACATTTAGGGGAATGGGATACTTCGGCCCAATCCACTATCACCGTTCTTAGGTTCTTACAACTGTTCTTGTGCAACGTACTAGGCAGGTTTACAGGGAAAAGGACCTAATTTTTAAATGGTTTGATTTCTTTGTGCCAGAGGTAAAACGTTATTTCGTTATGTCTTTCCTTTCTGCTCATATATTTTTAAAATTAGCTTTTTATAAAATGGCACTTCAAAGTATTTATATACGGAAGACGTGAAATGTTTTATAAGAACTACAAAAATAAAATATTATACAAGTAGTGGAGACTAAAATTTGAAATATTTATCATAATAAAATAAGCAGTAACTCCTGACAAGTGTGTTTTCTGTACATTCCCCAACAAGCATATGATTTGTCAACAACAAAAAAAGGATTTTAGTACGAAAGAGCAAATTGGAGTGCTTTCCTCACTATTAAAAGACAGTCAAAACCTCCTTTCAAGGTGACAATGCACATGCGTTTCCTCTTAAATAAGAGTGTACGTGTCAATCAGAGAGCTTTTACTTATTACAGACCCCTCAACCTGATTAGATCGATTTTCCTTTTCTGCAGTTTTCAACATTTTTAGATATCCCCATATCAGTTTCTTTGGAGACAGCCAGAAGTTCAACTAAATACACAGAGTAAGTTAAACAATTTTTCGTTAACAACATTTTTTGTGTAGCAAGTCTTTTGTGCACAAATATATAATCTGTTTCATGGCATTGGTAGAAGTTTCTCATTAGATAACTATGGGAAAAATTCAGTTTTGCAAGCTATAATTATGAAAAAAAAAAAAAAAAGCAATTTTCACTATTAAAATAAGAGACAAAGAATAAAATAAAGAATGGACCGAGATAGTTTTGATAAACACTTGTATGGGCATAGGTACATGTGTATATAGACAGATAGATATGTGCATATATATATATAAATATACCTTCCCCTCCTCAGCGTTTTGTTGACATGAATTGTGAACTTCTTCTTCTCTTACTAGTTTTCCAGGCCATGAAGTCAGTCCTTTGATTTGGCCCCAGACCAAGTCGCCAACATTAAACGTCCTCGGCCTGTAATGTATCAGCTCATTTGAAGAAGGGGAGTCTGGGTTCCTTAGGTCATCTTCACTACTGATGCTTTTAGCATCCGAAGGGCTAGGCACACACCCATTAATGCTTTTGGCATTAAAATCTCCATTGTAATGGATATAGTCTTTAACTAACGAACTTTCCAAGCTGTTTGAGGAACTTGGAGATTGCTCTTCCAGAATCAGGTCTTGTTTAGAAGTGTTCAGCAACTCCCCAAATCCTCTGTTCTGCTGAGGCCTGTTTCCGTTTATGTGTGCACATCGTTCCACAGTGTTCTCCAGTCTTTCCTTAAAACTCATCATAGTTCTTTTGTAATTGTTATACCTGAAATTCTCCTCCAACATTTTATCACTTTGACAGTTTCGCTGTGATAACAGTATCTGATGCTGCTCGCCTTGCAATAATGGCAGTGTGGAGATGTTATTGGGCCTTTCGTGACAAGGACTACTATGGATATGGGCAGAGTGGTCTAGAAACTCATCACATTTCCATCTATTTATCTCACTGACAGGACTTTGCTCCCCTTCCCACTGTTTTTTGGGTGTGTTACAACTTGTTGATTTGTAATATTCATACCCATCCCCTTCACTTGAATTTTTACCGTGCTCTGAATTCTTCAGTATTCGTGTTCCTCTAGTGTTCCTTACCCTACCTTCATGATCAGAAACGGCAACGTTTCTTCCATGGATTACTGCGCTGACAGCACTAGAAAGATTTAACGGGTCACCAATTGAGGCTGTGAAGGCACTCATGGCACTCAAAGCTGGAATGGGACTCATCTGTGTTGTACTGCTAACGGCAGTGGTGATCACCACTTGCATTCCTTTGCTTGCAGCATCTACAACCGCTTTGTAGATGGCGTCCACCGATGTATCACCCTGAGCAGCGAGATTGAGGTTATCCTTCGCCTGTTGTCCAAGAGAGGGTTCAGTCCTTTGCTGCAGATCGCAAGATGTTTCTTGGAAAGGAGGAAGCATAGTGTTGGAGCTCTCAGGAACCGGCGCCATTCCCATTTGAGTGATCATTCTTTTGTTTAGGACAGCAGCGTCTTCCTGCATCCTCACCTGGAAAAAAAAAAAAGCAGAGAAAAAGATGGAAATTGCTCTTCCGCCCAAAGTTCCATTTCAACAGACAAACTCTGTTTCACTTTAATAAAAAAATAAGGATGGTGGCCAGGGTGACTGTTTGTTACAGCACATCGTTTTATTTTGGTTATACACCAGTTACGTAGTTTACCAGTTACGCACAAGCTGGAGAGAGAAAACAGAAAAAAAAGCCTAATTTAGAGGAAAACAAAACCACTGGCTCTTAGACTTTGCTTCGTGGATCAAAATAGTCGCCTTGCATGAAATGATACAACCTACCACGCACTGCTGTAACTACATTATCATCTCCTTCAGAGTCTTTACAGGGATTTCCTCTTCCGATGGAAGTACAGCACCCTCCTTTTTGCTCTCAAGTCCTAAACAACTCCACCAAGGCCAATATTTCTGCTCTCAACTATTCTCTTTCGTTCCTTCCCAGACCCTAATTTTCCTTTTTTCCTCCCTACCAAGTGTTCCTCTGGGTTCCCCGTATGCTCCCCATTCAATTTCTGGAACACAGGCCATCGCTTTCCTTTTGGAATTGGCTAACGTTTCTGTTTTTTCCCTTTTGGTTTTGTGCTTCTCTCGTGGGATCTCTTTTTACTTCAGTCCCCTGTAAGCCCTGCATCCCTTTGTGCTGCAGCTGCAACGCCAGGCACTGCCATAGCAAACTGTAACCTTCACATTAAAGCAACTGTGCTTTTTATATTTCTTGTCACATACGTAGGCGGTGAAGATGATGTCAATAATAATGCTATAACAACAAAAAAAATAATATAAAAAACAAAGGTAAGATATTTCCCCAAAGCTCTTTTAAATACTTACCATTACTGTTTATACAACTGAGAATCTGAAGCAAAAAATACCGAGATAAAGCTACCGAAATTCACACGAAAACAAAGGGAGGTAATGGGCAGTTAGAGGACTGTGATTTTGCAAAAGCAGCGAAACATCTACACTGAGAAAATGACACGTCTTCTTTTCTCCTTCTTAAAGGGTAAAAGCACTTTCTGGCACTATCTGCAGCCTCCGTCTTGAGTTCTGCAGCAACCATGGTAATAGTGAATAATAATAAATATGCATTTTAACTCTGGTTTTATTACCTATTTTGGTTGCTGTGCTTCCTGTCAGTACGTTAGTGCGACAGTTCAACTTGCATTATGAAGAATTGTCTATTGAGGTATCATTTTTGCCCAGTTTGTCATTGTACATTCATTTTAATGCCTGTTTTCTTCAGCCCGTACAATCACCATCACAGCCAGCTCTCCCACCCAACTTCGGCGGGAACGTAAGAGGACCGGTACACACAGTCACCTATAATCATTTATCAAGTTTCTAATTACTAGAAAGCGGTATCAATATTTATTTCTCCCCACGGAATTGTCAGAGTGGTCTAAAGGGGTATTTATGATCATTTCTGCAAAATGGAAAATAGTTTTGCTAAAAATGACTAGTAAATGCCACAACAAACATAGCACATTTATTTTCAATCCACGCAGCGTAACTCTTTCCAAAGCAACTATACCCGATTTCTAAGGAAGAAGGTATAAAATTTCAGTAACAAATGTTACTGATTTGCAAAATCCCCAAACTACTGAGAGAGGCAAGGGATTGTATGTACCATATTGCCTTAATCACTCGGCAAAGCAATCAGACTCTGGAGGATATAATTTTACCTACTGAGAGTTGCACGTGTGTTTGAATATCGATTTAATTGTGCTCTCTACCTGGAAATTTTGGAAGAGACACGCCATGGGGTTTGGGTTGTTGGCCGGGCCAGGAATTGGGGGCTGGCCTTGAAAGCCCTGCATGTTCTGATACCCCTGGAGAAGGTGCTGCTGCTGCTGCTGCTGATTTGAAGGAAACATCTGATTGTTGTTTAAGAGCGACTGGAGATGACTCAGCTGATGGTTATTCAAAGTAGTGTTTATAGATGACATGTCACCTGTAATTCAAACACAAGGAAACACAAGTCAGTGTAGTTTTCGACAGTCAGGAGGAATTTCCTCGACTCAAATTGTAACTGGCTGCTAAGCAAATGCCTCTGTCAAACAACACTTTTCCCCTTCAATCTTTTACGGAATGGTCCTCAAGGCATGTGTCTCCTACTCTTTATTCCTTTAGTTCTTCAGCATGGCTTCTTTTGCATGTCACATCTATCTGGACTCTTTCTAAAGGTTTCTGCCATGACTGTCTTTGCCTTTGGAAGGGGACACAGCCAAGTAGGGCAGAGTGAGCTTCTACGATATTCGGTGTCTTGGAATCTCACTCTTAGTTTCCAAAGAGTGACTGCTTCAAACAGTACTGGGGTGGTGAGGGAGAGGAGGAGGAGGAGGAGGAGAGAGAGAGAAAGAGAAAATAGTTTAAAAAAATCAACAAAACTATTTTTTTTCATTAACTATGACAAAATAACGCGAGCTCACTGCAAATGAGCAAAGGCTTTTTGGCTCACGGACACATCAGCCAACGCTCTAAACAAGTTTTTTTTTAATATATTCTAGAGAAACAACTGTATTAACTTTTTGTATTATGCAAAAATATCACTTTACAGGAAAATCATACAATCATACTTCCAGTAAAATAAACACGCTGTTGAACCTGACTTTAAGAAATAATAAAGCTTAAAAATGTATCCATTTGCTGGCTTTTTTTTTTTTTTTTAAATTAAAAGCTCTCGTTTTTCTTAAAATTGCCATTTGCAGGATCACTGGTTAGTTGTATTTTACATGGCAAACGTAAAGCGGGGTTGAGTTCACGATAGCCATTTAGTAGGTAAGTATGAGGTATTACATTAAAATACTTATCAGCTCTTTGCCACTATTTAATTCTTCCTATTAAGTCTATTTATTAGATTACGTAGATCAAACAACAGAGGGGTATTAACTGTATTACATATTCTTGGTAAAAATCATCAAAAGACCCAGCAGAAAAAGAACCACCTTGTATTTAAGGGCTTTTTAATCACTTGTTTTGGGATATAGGTGTTTGTCAAGTGAGATTCCCTGGGTTTCTAAGCTACAAGCTAAAATAAAAAAATAAAAGAGAAATGAGAAAAATCCAAATACACAATAAAGGGCAACCTTCCTCTTTGAACGGGCGCAAGGACCTGCTTCGAGCGCTTTATGGGTTATTTTTCGGGGGGTGTGTTTACGGTTTTGGCCCTTTTGATTCGTTTGGAAAAAAAGCACTTGGCCATTTGTCATCTACTGCGCAGCCACTCGCACTAACCCTGTGATGCCACACGCACTTGAAAGGCAACGCTGCATCCCAGAGACGCACCTGGGCTTTGGAGAACGAAACAAGTCCAATTGCTTTACAGAATTTTTAAGGTGGAGAGAGTAGGTCTAGGTGGCATCAGAATTAAGAATGAAATATGAAATAATTTCCAAAACCAGTATTGAATGTTACTGAGGTAAATTAAGAGTGTATTTTTAATTTCTTACGATGACAGTTATGTTTTTCTCAATAGAAATAAACAAGCTGTAACATACAAAAGCCTTGCAAAAAACCAAAAAGTATGATAAAGTGGAGTCTTTAAAAATAGAAACTAGAATCCAAAATTCCCCCTCCCCAACCCTCTTCCTTTTCTTTTTTTTTAATTTTTTTTTTTCCTTTTATATCTGTGAAGAACTTGAACTTACCAAGCAGACCTGTCCCCAGTAGAGGGTTAAGTAGCTGTGGCACCACAGAGTTATTGTTGAGTTTAGCTGGACCAGATGGATTCCCAGCATTATTAGATATGTTCAGCAATGTTTCTGCCATTGACACCACTGCTGTCCCACCACCCAGGGTTGAGACAGACAGTGCTGCCACTGCTGATGATGTAGTGGTTGTGGTAGTGGTTGCTTGGGAGGAGGTGGCTATGGAAACCTCTGGATGATTAGCGGTGTTGCCCGATGCGGAGTTGAGGACACCTCCCACCAGCTGGGGATTCAAGGCCATTAATGCTGAGGCCCCAGAGACAGCGGGGAGGAGCAGGGGGTTAGAAGTAGTGTCAGTGCCTGAAAAGCTCGGTATGGGGTTGCCCAGGGGGTTGGTTAAAAGGGTCTCCACCCTGTTGCTCTCTGCCTGATTGCTCGGCACATGGTCAGGTGGGGCCGGCATCTGTGTTACTGAGGGTAAAGGGTTATTTTGCTGTTGCAACAGGTCTGAGATGGTCAGATTGAAAGATGGTAGGGGAAGCATGGCAGCTGCTTGGGCTTGGTTCTGAAGGAGGGTTGCTAGAAGCTGAAAATGAACAGGCTGTAATACCTGCCCATCCACGTCACCGGAGAGAAAAGCTAAAGCAGCATTTACATTCGGGTTGAGAAAACCTAAAGGGTTGAGGTTGACCTCAGACTTGCCTTCTCCTGCTGAAGGCTGTAGTATATTTAATAGATTCTGGTTTAGGAGATGTTGCTGATTCACTGGCAAAGAGATAGGTAGAGAATTGAGGAGGTTTTGATTCAAAGAATGTGGAAGATTGTTGTTTGAAGAGCTGTTCTGCGGAAAATGAAGCGAGTGTTCGTGGCCAGCAAAAGGGAATTCGCTCCCCATGGGCAGCTGGCTCTGAAGCGGGTTTCCAGCTGCAGTAGTGACTATAACACCGTCTTGAAGCACGGATGTTGTCTTTGTGATGGCAGGTTGGCTGGTGCCAGCTATGGCTATTGATGATGATGGTCCTGAACCCCCTGCAACGCAAAAGAACAAAATTATTAATAGACTATTGCCTGTTGGGAGACAGTCATCGAAGTTATAAAGCAACCAGGTCAATCCAAACCAGGAATGTTTGATACCCATGCACAGGAAAGAAAATGTCTTGAGCATCCAGACCGGAGCACTTTTAAAATATGAATGAATCTGCCATCAAGCCACTTCAGACACCGTGTGCTGTGACACATCTCATCAGAAATTATTTAACTATACACGTGTTTTTCCCTTAAATTTCTCTGAGTGGGGGTATAAGAGGATTTCATTCATCACGTTTCGATTAGCATAAAACTAAAAGCAACCGTCACTTAATATAGTTAGTTGTGGACCAGTACGAAATTAACTACTGGGAAGAAGGATCTACGGGAGACATGAATGATGCTGTATGAAGGAACGTGAGCACGTGATCTAAACGTAGGTGTGAACCTCATGCTCCTCTATTTCCATCTCTATTCCATTAACAGGGTTTGGGAGAATTACTATTTAAAGCATTATTTTTGACTCCTGAAGAAAAAATACAATGATGATGATTACAAGTGATGATGATGCTTATGATAAAATCTAATGAGCAAAATACATTACGGTCAAGGCAGGTTAGCAGACAAAAACCCCCTACAATTTATAAAAAAGTGTAAATTGGGGCGGTCTAATCATATCTATCACTTGGCATGAAAAGAAAGACCAACTGGGTGGATTTACTGTGAGGGGGTTACATGGAAAAAGTGAGAGAATAACAAAGTTTTGGCCTTCTTCAGCCTCCTTTGCCAAAGCTGAAGGATTAAATAAGTTACTAATTGTCTTTCACTTAAGGCAGAGTCTTGAATTGGCGGTGGTCATACACAAAAACCATATGAGAGGAGACTGGGAGAATTAAAGCAAGTGAAATTGCCTTGAACGATGCCTTTCTACTTCATTCATTGCAATTCATTGGAGAAAAAGCATTAAAAACATGTATTAAAATGCTACACTGCATGTATATAAAATTGTATAATTATAAATGTATTTAACTATGGCTTTGATGCAACGAAATCATTTTCCATTCTCAACTGCCCTGCAAATACGGCTCATAGGATGGAGATCAGAATGTATCGATTACCAGAAAGTAGCAACTAACCATTTTTCTAAAAAAAATACTGTTTGAAAAAGGGATGTGCAACTACGCTATTAACTGCTAAAAACAGAATCAAATCTTTACATCATTTGTGACTTAAAATACCATTTTTCAAGTACTGCAACGTTATGACAACTCAAAAAGGTACAAAATTAACAGAGTACATGAGGCACTGCATTAAATTCACGAGAAGAAAGATCCCACCCTCTCTCCCAGGCACCATTATCGCATTTCGGTACAGAAATTAAATAATAAAGTAAAAAAAAAAAAAACAGATAAAGAACAAATTGTAATCACAAAGCAGAGGATATCCTACTCTGCTGTGATGAGAAATATCTTAACCAAGCAATAAAAGCACTTTCACGACAAGTACATTTCTCCAGGCAGCAGTTTGGAACAAAAAAACAGATACACACTTGAGGAACAAAACCCCAACCCTGCACCAAAAATCTACGTCCCACTGGATTCCCACTTACGGGGTTGTGTCTCACATCTCAGAGGGGGCAGGAACTGCAAACGCTCTGTATCTTGACACCCCCAGGCCTGGGAAACACCTCGTATATACCTGAGAAACCAGCACCCACGCCCTCCCCGGCCTCAGAAATACCAAATTCCAAATTATAGACAACTTCCCCACAAAAGTCAATGAAAAGCTGCCAGTCAGACAAGTTGCTCAGAAATTACTCAAAATTAAGATGAAGTTAATAACAGCAAAGCTATTGGTGGAGATGAGTGAAAACCACAGCTATGGCAAGTAGGTTCGTTTTCTGCCAACGTATCTGTCCTACTACTGGCTACCAAATTCTGGAGAAAAGCCACCTCTGGCCATACCCCCAAAATGGAACGTAAGAGAAAAAAGAAAGATTCTCTTAAGCACGTGTTTACCCATCGAGGTGTACATGACCTACTGAGATGACATGTTAAGAAGATTTTTCGTGTGTGCGCACTTTTTTTTTTCCTTTTAGTATTTTGCTATTTTTGTTAATAAGCCAATAGTAAAACATAGTTTACCACAAAAAAGACATTGAGGGGCTGGAGCGGGTCCAGAGAAGGGCAACGGAGCTGGTGAGGGGTCTGGAGCACAAGTCTTGTGAGGAGCGGCTGAGGGAGCTGGGGGTGTTCAGCCTGGAGAAAAGGAGGCTGAGGGGAGACCTTCTCGCTCTCTCCAACTCCCTGAAAGGAGGGTGTAGCCAGGGGGGGTCGGTCTCTTCTCCCAAGGAACAGGCCATGGGACAGGAGGAAACGGCCTCAAGTTGTGCCACGGGAGGTTTAGGATGGATATTGGGAAAAATTTTACACGGAAAGGGTTATTAAGCCTTGGAATGGGCTGCCCGGGGAAGGGGTTGAGGCCCCATCCCTGGAGGTGCTCAAAAGACGGGTTGACATAGAGCTTAGAGACATGGGTTAGTGATGGGTTTTGTCAGAGTTGGGTTGATGGTTGGACTGGATGATCTTAAAGGTCCCTTCCAACCTGGACAAGTCTATGATTCTATTCTATAGTATAGAATAGAAATACATACATACATATGCTCATTCATACAAATGAGCAGCACAACATAAAATTAAATTCAACGTGTATGCTTACTATTTATTTTTAACACACAACCATAAACTCTGGCTACTCAAATTCAACTACACAAATCCCAGAGAACCTAAATTAAAATATAACTGCACATCCTCCCTTTTTTAAAGTAATCTCTGAAATATTTTAAACTGAATTTTAAGAAAAGTAATAGAGAAAAGTCTTTAGAATCTTTGTGGCTAAAAGCAAATTCTTTTCGTTTCACCGAAGAAAACACACCCACTTGTAGTAGTTTCAAACTCTCACGCCAGGCTTGTAACGGGTCAGTGTGTCACAGAGGCCCCAGTGATACACGTTATTAACAGGTACCTGTTTGCTCACAAAAAAGGAAATTTTTCAATTTAGTTGTTTTGTTAAAGTCAGTATCCAGAACTGACACTCCAAGGATTTAAATATTAGGAAAAGCCCCAAAGACCAAACTACAGATTTAAGAAATACCATTACCAAGTCATTCCTACATGGTTTTAATGGAAGAATCAGCTGCACCAATCAGATGACACAAGATGGATGCCCACCGTGCTTAAAAATACATAGGGCCTCTTAAATAACGGTGGCTGAAAAATTGCTCACTGAAGCGAAACTCTGTCGCTGCACTTTTGAGACACACTTAACGTTCGTCTCTTTAGTTGTAATGTAGTTTAAGATGGACCAGGTAATACCCGAACGACTTCAGATTGGCCATTCCTCCCCCTTGGGAATGACCTTCCACGCAAAATCTTACCGTCATTGAGATAAAAGCAGAATGCCATCAGCCTGACCTGCAGGAACAGGCTGATACACTGGATTTTCTAAGGCAGGAGTTCTTTTCAGGCAATTTTTTTTTTTTTGGAAACTCTTTACTCCTGCAATAGGGGAAAGAGAGATATACAAGCTTTTTCCTCGGTGGCTAAGAGAGTCTTCCCTCACTGGTAGAAATCACATTCTATGTGTTAAGCAGCACATGGATAGATTTTTAATTCAGACATGAGGCAACTATTCTATATATAGAGCTCTCATGAATATAAAATCTAATTTTGGTATTTTCAAGTGGACCTAATCTCCGTTTCTAATTTATTTATGATCCTATTTTCCATTCCACTCAGGTAAATGACCACACGGAAGAGTATCTGGTGTGAAGTAAATCTCAAACTTCTAAAACTGTTGTGAAGTTTTTGCCAAACACTGCTCTGACTTCTATCCCCCATCAAACCAGCTTCTGGAGATCCAACCTAAGAGGTCTAGAGCACGTTCAACACTTGCCCTTTCTCCAGCTTACTTAGGCAATTAATTAATTGCGACTGGAGAAAAAATAAATCTTGATGGATTCCGAGCAGGAGGAAGAAAATGTGTCCTTATTTCAATCTAGACTTGAGAAGTTTGGGAGTGGAAGAGGCGATGAGCAGCCAGACTTCAGCAGGAAAAGAAAAATCAGCTTCTGTTAAAATCAGCTTCTGTTAAACCTGCCTCACAGAGAGACACAGTAGGAACTGGTGTAGGCAAGTCCTGAATTGGGTAGTAGCTAATGCAATATTTACAACTGCGTTCTGGGACAAATCTATGTCTAGCAACAGACTGAATTGCCAGAATATGATTTCTGGATCCTTTTCAAAATACCATCTCCAACAAGTCAATATTCCAGATGAAGAAACGCACGCATACCCATTCTCATTAAAATATAGTGCTGCTAGACATCTTCTGAATGTTTGGATCCAATCCAAAACAGAAGATCTGAATTATTTTTTTCCCCTTTATAGAACAGTTATAATTTCCAAAATTGTGATTGATAGCGCTACATCAACAAGGTGCAGAATTCCATCTTCCTCTGAGAAGACCATGAGCCCTCTAAACCGTCCTTCCCTAGTTTCAACAAGAAATCTCCAAGATCCAGGACGAAAGTGAGCAGTCCTGTCTTTCTGACTCGGGAGGAGAACAGATGCAATGAGAAGAAAGTGATGCCTGGTATTGGCAGCGCGAAGATGTGAAATTCTTTGAAACAGCATGAAAAATGTAAGATCAAAGCAACTACATGAAACCAACTACACTGTGAGTACAAGAGAAGAAACATAGAATCATAGAATGGTTTGGGTTGGAAGGGACCTTCAAGACCATCCAGTCCCACCCCCTGCCCTGGGCAGGGACACCTCCCACCAGACCAGGTTGCTCCAAGCCCCATCCAACCTGGCCTTGAACCCCTCCAGGGATGGGGCAGCCACAGCTTCTCTGGGCAACCTGGGCCAGGGTCTCACCACCCTCACAGCAAAGAAGTTCTTCCCCACATCTCATCTCAGTCTCCCCTCTTTCAGAGTCCTAAGAACAGTCCCGGCCTTTCGAATCAGGCAGTAGCACCAAAGCATGGCAGCAGCGATCTGGAACTGACTCTGGATGTCCTTGGAGGTCTGTCTTTCATTATTATCTAGACCCATACGTTTTATTTACTAGAATTTTCAAAGAGGGCAGGATTGACAGTGGAAACCACATGGTGGACGTCAGCTGAAAACAGATCCCTATGCAAACAAGCTGCCTTGACCAGTGGCGCTGTAGGGAAAACAGGACTGTGGTCCTGATCACCTGCATTTCCATCGGGCCTGGAGAAGGATGACAGCCAGAAGAAAAGAAGAAACACCACAGCACCAAAGAGTCTCAACAATGTGGCAGCTCACCCAAAACTCCACCATAAAATGGTCTGTTGTTGCCATATGGCTCCAAGATGACAGCCAGGAGGCTTTTGATGAGAAACACGAATGGGAGTTGAAAGCTAAAAGGAAATCACAAGTTTGGTTCCAAGTTTCATAAAAACATCGTATTTTGAATCCTGGAAACACAAGGTATCGTACATGCCAGCTCAGTAAACAACAATCCTTAATAATCAGAAGCTCTTAAGAGTAAAAGCAGAATGAAAAAAAGATGAAGGAGTTAAGACTAAAAGCCGTAAAAGCCCAAGACGAACACTGGCCTTCAGCTCCGGCAGATGCAGACGTCTGCCAAAAGTCCTTTTGCCAGTTGTTGAGAAAAAGGAACCATCTTTGTCATGCAGCAAGAAGAGACACCCAGAATGCCAAAAAATACCTCTGTTGCTATCTTAGAGGGTCAAGTAAACGTTTTGGAAGTAAATAAATGGAAAGAGAATGGGATATACATTTTTAAAAATGATTACATTTTGTACTGTAGTATTTTATTTATGATTTTTTTTTTTAAAGAAAGCTTATTTTCTTTTGTGGATTCTATCTGCATTCCTTTCTTTAAAGTATTGCCTGACAGGTTTCCTTAAGAAGGTATTATGAAATCAGCTTGTGTTTGAGAAGATTCACTTTTTCTGCTCACTTAAAGAAATCAGAGTGGAAGATATTTATTGTTCGTATCTCCGCGTTGTCCCACCACGAGAACACGGGAGCACATAGGTACACATATGCTACTGGGATGGCAGGATATAGTCAGAGTTCTATAGTCAGAGTCTCGAGTCCCGATTTTAAATAGTATTAAGATTGGAACAGTATGACGACTGGTACAAGAAGCTTCAACGGCTGTCCTCAGAAAGTGAAGTTGGGTTTGAGCTTTTGATTTCAAACTAAACAAAAGGGAAGAGTCCGAACCCATATATCATTTCTGCAGCAGAATTGTCCGCAGAAAAACATGTAGGAGCAGTAATGACTTCAGATACTGTGATTAATGCTTCCTTACACACCAAACAATTCAAACCTAACGCAAACTATTGTAGTCTTCATAGATACCAGAAGTACTTCTACCAAATTAAAGAATGTTAACTATACATGTATTTTCCTAAAAAACTGCACTTAAATATACCAATTAGAAAATCATAATAGAAATAATATTTTACAACGCATTTCTCTATAGGAAACTAGCCATTATGTATTCTAATATTTCAATAGTCTCAACAGTACATTGCCGGAATTTGTAGAATAAAAATAACCATTAAGACAGGTGTATTAAGTACTCAGGAAATATTAATATCTAAAACATTTTAAGAGCTGAAAACAAAGAAATGTTATACATAACACCTCAATTCTTACTTTTCTGCATATTCAATAAAAATGCAGCTAACTTTATTTCATATTTTCTTTATTGCTTTTTAGATTTAGAACATTCTAAGTTTTTGAAACCCTTGTCAGAAATTCACATTCAAGTCCTTGGTCAGGCAAAGAACTTCTTGCCAAACCCAAACCCTCCACCGCTCCCATCCTCTCCGGAGGTGAAACTCGGCAGCTCTTACAGAAGAAACCTGCAAGATTCCTTCCAAAAAGATCCAGCAGGAGCGGAGAGAGGACAGTTCCACTGCATTTCCCTAAGGTTACGAAGGTGGGAAAGTACAAAAGATCATTAGGCCCTGTAATTACTACTAGATCTCAAATGGTTTGGGCACTTTCTGCTGCACGGGGTCACCAATCCGTGCTCGAGGCCTCCAGAAGCTACTGCAATACTAGTATCAAATAAGAATTAATACCAACTTAGAGAGATGAACACGTAGTTTGCATCAGTGGCCATATTTTTAAATCAGTGATTTTAAGAGGGTTACCTTTCACAGAAGTGTAATCGCTGATGGAAGTGATAAGACCTCATATTCCTTAAAAGTTTGAGACAACACGTTCCTGCTTTAACTACATATTCCATCACTTACCCATAAACTTAGAACCAAGAGCTATACGTTTTTATAATTATATTCTCTGTTTTCTTTTTGGAATGGAAAACATTTAAGATATTTATCTGGTATCACATTTATTACAGCACTTTCAATTCCAAGGAAACCATAACTCAGCTGTTACCCGCCAACTCCTGCCAGTCGTTCTCCTTATCGAGATGGGGCGCTCCCCAGAGGCCACAGAGACACCACCACCAACGGACAAATAAATAAAACATCCCTCTGGGCCCAGCGGAACCAGTTAAAACCCTGAACTGCTCTCATAGAATCATAGAATCATCCAGGTTGGAAGGGACCTTTAAGATCATCCAGTCCAACCATCAACCTAACTCTGATAAAAAAACCCCCCATAACCAAAAATAAAAGAAAACCATACAAAAGAACCCCTGACATCACTAACCCATGTCTCTAAGCTCTATGTCAACCCGTCTTTTAAACACCTCCAGGGATGGGGCCTCAACCACTTCCCTGGGCAGCCCATTCCAAGGCTTCATGACCCTTTCCATGTAAAATTTTTTCCTAATATCCATCCTAAACCTCCCCTGGCGCAACTTGAGGGCATTTCCTCTTGTCCCATGGCCTGTTCCTTGGGAGAAGAGACCGACCCTCCCTGGCTACACCCTCCTTTCAGGGAGTTGGAGAGAGCGAGAAGGTCTCCCCTCAGCCTCCTTTTCTCCAGGCTGAACAACCCCAGCTCCCTCAGCCGCTCCTCACAAGACTTGTGCTCCAGACCCCTCACCAGCTCCGTTGCCCTTCTCTGGACACGCTCCAGCACCTCAACCTCAATGTCTTTTTTGTGGGAAGGGGCCCAAAACTGGACACAGCCCTCGAGGTGGGGCCTCACCAGTGCCCAGTCCAGGGGGACCATCACCTCCCGAGTCCTACTCCCCACGCTGTTCCTGACACAGGCCAGGATGCCGTTGTCCTTCTGGGCCACCTGGGCACACTGCTGGCTCATGTTCAGCCCACAGTCACCAACTCCCCCAGGTCCTTTTCTGCCGGGCAGCTCCAGCCACTCTGCCCCAAGCCTGGAGCGCTGCCTGGGGCTGGTGTGACCCAAGGGCAGGACCCGGCACTTGGCCTTGTTGAACCTCATCCCGTTGGCCTCAGCCCATCCAGCCAGCCTGGCCAGATCCCTCTGCAAACCCCTTCTACCCTCCAGCAGATCAACATCCCACCCAACTTGGTGTCCTCTGCAAACTTACCGAGGGCGCACAACACTCATATACAACACTCTGTCCGCATGGAATGTCTTCTTCTGTGAAACAGATCTAACTGCCTGTCCATAATATCAGGCTTATCACTGTAGCAGCTGAGCCTATTACTATAGATACCAATCATATATTTTTTTTCCACTTGCAACGAAACAGCCATAATGCCGGCCCTGTTCTTAATAGCGGTTTTCAAACTCTTGCTTTAACCAATTATTTTAAGGGTGAAAATCCTGGAGGACTACAGCATGCGGCCTCTGCTCCTTCTGAAAAGTGACTTAGCCAAAAATGAATCTGTCAAAATTTTGAGAGAAGGGCAAAAAGCCCAAAAGTGTTTCTAGGACAACAAAAATCCTTAAAATAAGGGTCGTTTTAAAAAAATACCTGACTAAACTTCAGTCTTGGCTCTTCTCCTTGCCCCTGTCTCTTCCGACTTCTGTCTTTTACCATCACTGCTGTTTTTAAAATTACTTTGGGAAAACTACTCCTTGGTGCTCAGTTGTTACAGAAAGCAGCAGATTCAGTCTTCTAGTAAAAAACTGCCAAAACCACAGCATACACATGAAGGAATAGTCTTTCAGTATTTACTCAGTGTTGGCACTTAGTCTAGTCTCGTCCTGTATCATTCCCTCATTCACAGCTGTGGGAGATACACCGCAGGTGAGATAAAACATTTTATTGCAAATCTGGGAAACTAAAAATTCAATAAAATGCATTATTCCTTTCAGTAGCCCCCATTCCACTCTCCAGCAAGTTTTGGCGCTCCCCACTGGTTCTGCTTAAGAATATTTTCAGAAGATGTGGAGAGCTAAATACGTATGGGAAATCCCACGTAATTAATTCAGGTTTTCTTCACAATCATACTTTTAATAAAATAAGACTAATCTTTCTGCATTATTCAAGGCCAGGTTGGACGGGGCTTGGAGCAACCTGGTCTGGTGGGAGGTGTCCCTGCCCAGGGCAGGGGGGCTGAAACTCAGTGACCTTTAAGGTCCCTTCCAACTCAAACCATTCTATTATTTTACTATTATTTTTTGCAAATCCTCTAACTTTTATTACTATAAATTCCTAGAAAAATGTATGGCAGTTAAAACACTAACCAGATAAGAGTCTGGTTAACCAAAAGACCGTGAGTTACCAGCAAAATCAAATTGTAAGAAGCAAAACACCACAAGGAAAACGCAAGCTGTGTGTCTAAGCAAGCGACGTCCTCCGTAAACGAAGCTGAACTTTTAATCTTGGTATTTATCTCAGAGGCAACGCCACCGCGATTCACAAACTGGACAGGACAGTGCCTGAAGGGCCCCAAACAATATACATGGCCAATATACATCGACAGCATCAAGACCAAAGACAAGGATGAAGGATGCCATGGCAATGTTGAGGTCTAAGTAGCTGCACACCTTTCATGGAAGAGCCTCCTGCCCCAGGATATGGGAGAAGCGGAACGGGATCCCACAATAGCCATCAACAAGCCAGGGCTCCATTAATATTACCAGGGAGTGGAGGCACAGGATGAGGAGTAATGGTTTTAAACTGAAATATGGTAGATTTGGATTAGATATTAGGAAGAAATTCTTTGCTGTGAGGGTGGTGAGACCCCGGCCCAGGTTGCCCAGAGAAGCTGTGGCTGCCCCATCCCTGGAGGGGTTCAAGGCCAGGCTGGATGGGGCTTTGAGCAACCTGGTCTGGTGGGAGGTGTCCCTGCCCAGGGCAGGGGTGGGACTGGATGGACTTTAAGGTCCCTTCCAACCCAAACCATTGTGTGATTCTATGATTTCTGATCTTCACTCACCCAAACTCAACCAGTATAACATGTCTGCTACAGCTATAAATAAATTATTCTTACATTTCTCTTTTCCACTTCTACTAAAATTAGAGGCTTACTCATTTCAGCTCCCTGTACTAAACAACCGAGTTAATTAAGTAGAGATTGAGCTGATTCCCAAGTTTTTCCAATTTGCGAGCTCTTGCTAACAATAAACATTCATCAGTAGAGGTAATTTGAAAAGAAAACTCTATTCCACCTCCAAATTTTTCCTCTATTGTAAACCTCCTGGTAGCAAGTATGTTTACACCAGCTGTATAAAGCTCTATCATGTTAACGATTAAGTTTTACCTAATACAAATGCTTATGCCTAGGAAGTCAGTGATCCCTTTACATTCAGAAAATGACAGTGGGTTTGTGCATAAATCTTCTACCAAGAGTTAAAAAGAGCAAATAAATGAGAATATTCGTTTCAATAGCAGGGTAGGGAACAGACTTGACCTACCACACGTCTCATACTTAGAAATCTTATTCTTCACGTAGAACTTTCCCCCCGCTCTTTACAGTTCTCATTTGAATAGGAAAATAATCACTTTTGTCCCCCCAAAATAATAACAAAGGAAAATACGGTAGAATGTTGAAAAGCAGAGCCAGATTTTAAATAAATATGATTCCTTATAATCACATCCCAACCCCTTCCCCACCAGAGAAAAGTCGCTCTGTACGTTAGACACCGAAATCCAGAATCAATAGAACGTTTCAATTGTCTTTATAATTAGAAGAGTAGCTGCTTGGCATCCTGTCTCGGAGTTATTTAGGTTTAGTAAGAAACTTTTCTCAGATATCACAAGCCCCATAAAGGATGCCAGCCAGCTACTCTTCTGAATTTGATGTCAAAAAGTTCCACTGATTTTGTAATTCCATAATATATAAAAGTAATTTGGTGGAGCAAATCTAGGACTTCCCATTCTAGAATGTGCCACTTTGTGCAGGTTTAACGTGATATATTCTAAAATAACCCATCTTTGAGGCACAGGAAAGACCATTTTCAGAGAAGCAAGGATCTACATGATGTTGTTGACCATCACTACATCCAATAGTACATTTAACCTTTTATCCATGTAACTCTATACTTTTTCATCAGTATTTTTCACCTAGATTAAGGACAAATCCTTTAGTTGGACTAAAGCAATTCACTCCTTGGGAGACTCATGCTGCTGATAAGGAAAAAAAAAACCAACAAAGGCAAGAATTTGAAAATTTTTTTTCCAAATAATTCAAAAATAATTTGAAAATAATTTTTCTCTGAGCTGCAATATGATTATCGACAAGATCATTTCTGATTCTGCAAGAAGACAATCCCTGACTGCTCCACTTTGACTAGTTTGCATTATGTCTATTAAATCAAAGCCTCCTAGAACTCTTTGAGTTACTGTTTTCCAAGGCAATGGTCCGTTCCCAATTATATTACACTGTACTTGGCTGTATTAAAATCAATTCTGTTTGAATGGGATAGGTACTGGGTCTGTGCACTCCTCCCTATTTCATTATATTGTATTATTTTCTATTCTGTAAAATTCACCAGTAAAAATTACTGTTCTGAGTCTATGGATATAGCCTTTGTTTGCCAAACCGGCCCTTTATTTGTCACTATTAAACTCCTAGACCTAGAGCTTCTCGTATTTCTGATGTTCTGATATTTGAGACAACTCATCAGCTTTATTTCTATTTCGCTATGGTTATTACATCAGTTCCCTCGATTCCCCTTATCAGCTGTAGAGAGCTTTTACTCCCAAACATGTTTCACTGGTTTTCATCTATCCCGTCACTTGAGTCTAGAACCCAGTCTCCTGGCAGAAAAGGGACTCTTTTCAAAGGAATAGCCCTAAATACTCTATACAGACCTGCTGCTACCTCCTCCTTATTAAACAGTGTTTGCAACCCAAATACTACAGAACTGAGAGACTGAAATTGTTAATAAAAATTAATTGAGCACAACTGGTTTTCAAGGGTTTGAACTTGGAAAACTACAAAAGGTTTCTACTGCATCAACAGAAACTTTTATTTTTGTATTTATTCATCTTTAATTCCACCACACCCATACTGACAATTACCTGGAAACTAAAGATGTTATCTGCGGAAGAAGAAAACAAAAGCTAGAATAAGAAAACTTGGTCCATGTGGTTAAAATATAATTAAAAGCTTAGGCAATAACCAGCTATCTAACTGTGGTGATTCTCAGTATTTTTTCTCTCAGGAACTGTTTTCTGATTAGTAGCTCTTCCGAATGCTGGCACAGAAAACAGATTTAGCAATTAAAATACTTAAAAACGAAGCAAAAAAAAAGAAAAGCCACAAACTCGAATATGAACAGAAGAGTTTCCCAAAGAAATCTTACTGAGCTAAACTGTTCATGTGGCATTTATGACTCTGCTCAGCTCCAACCACCAAAACTATCAACCTGCTATGCAGAATAATACAGAATAATTCACAATATATCTCTTATTTTTTTTTGTCTACATAACCGAACGCACCTGGTAACTATTATTTTTAAAGGTTATTATTAACGCAACATACTCGACATTTCACACTTGTTTCATGGGAAGAACGCTTCCGTTCTCCTGCAAATACAACAAAATGTCCCTATCTGGATTTTCCCAGCCATGGATTTGATTTAAATCTTGCGCCTGAGCCCCACGCTGCTGTGACGGCTCGGGCAGGAGGCTGGATGAAGGTTTACGGGCTATTTTTTGGGCCTGGCCCCCGGGAATAACACAAAGATAACAGAACCTGAAATTTCATCTTAAAGAAGAAAACAGGTTTCTAGGCCTGTTAATAACATTTAACTATTTAATAAAGTAATTAAATGCAGGTTGTGCGTATTTTGCAAGCATCAAAACTGAAGAACAATCGCCTTCAGCAGCGAGGAACGCAACATATTCAAATTTGTCCAGTTTTTGCCTACACAGAACTACCATTTATCTTTTAGATAAGGAAAAAAGTATCGGTTTAAAGCCCTATAATTATATTGCTATAATTCTATCTGTTATCTCCAGGGTATTAGGAATACCACAGCAGAAGACAAGTTCCCAGGCGGGTTATAGACATCTTTCTATTCCTATATTGATGAGAACTGAATTGGCCGTTTCTGTTGAAACCTTTCTTCGTGGGGCTTTGACACATGCACAGATTTGTTCTGTCGCATTTGCCTTCCTGGGAAGAAATTCAGCTTGCCTGGAGACCAGGACTGGCCATACAAGGAAAGGCTCTGATTAATTAACGTAGGAACGAGGACAAGCCATGCCACCCACCCGTAGGCCACCTTCTCGAGTGGTTCCAGGTGCCACCACACCAAAGCAAGGCTGGGTCAAGGCGATGGACCAGGATCAAGAAGATCCCTCGTGGGGATGAACTTGGATTCTCATTCTTAGAAGCCCACTTTGATGTCTAAGCAACATTTTATTGATAACTTTTATGCCATCTAAAGCTTCTGTTAGTTGGTTCCAGTCTGAATTTCATGCAGGAATCTTCAGCCTTTTCCACCCTGATCCCACATGGGTGAATTCCTACTGCTCAGCTTCTCGACGGTAACCGCTGGTGCACAGACTCTTATCTCATGTAACATTCAGTCTTTTCTGCTCCCTGGAGAGCAAGCGAACATCATCCAATGCTGCGATAACTTCACAGCTTTCATGTGGACAGCGACAATTCAGAAGATAGGCTGCCCAGAGAGGTGGTGGAGTCTCCCTCTCTGGAGACATTCCAAACCTGCCTGGACACGTTCCTGTGCAACCCGCTCTGGGTGGACCTGCTTGGGCAGAGGGGTTGCACTAGATGATCTCCAGAGGTCCCTTCCAACCCCTATCATTCTGTGATTCTGTGAAGAACCCACACATCCCACTGGTCCCCATGGAACTCAACACAGGTGGAAACCCAAAAAGTTTTCCTGCAAAAGGGATTCTGTAGAATGCTTAGTGGGAGAGGAAAGCAAGCTCCTAAGGCAAAGCCAGACCTTTGTTCTGTTCAGAAGAGAGTACAAAGTCTCAGAAGAGAGGGACTCTATCAGGAAATACTCCTCTCTGTCAGCATGACGAGGCAAAACAGCCAGGCAAGGATTGATAGCTGCTTGCTTGTGACACAAACCACCGATACAGCTAAGGAAAAAAAGAAAAAAAGTGCCTTTTTTCCCCAGGAATGGAGAGAAACCCTTAAAAGTCATCAGAAATGTGATGCAGCATAATATTAGAAATTATTATTAGAATTATTTTTACATAATTCAGGTTTTATAGAATTCCATTCTGTATTTTAAAGAAGGAACAGCTCTGTTGGAGGAAGCTCGGGAATACATATCGGGTTCTTTCTTGGGTTAACGAGAGACCGCTCGCACGCGTACGGTCACTTGCGTTTGACCTGCTGGAGTTTAGCTACGATTTATCAAACACACGCTCTAGAAGTCAACCAAGCTGAAAGACTGAGGTATCAAATGGAAGGTTTTCTTTCTGCTTACGAAATCAACACCGTACCATCTTTCAAACCTGTGTATGTTGCTCAACCAGTAGTAGTTAAATGAAATCTACATTTTTGAGCCGTCTCCTTTTTATCTTTAAACAGCACGGAGATGGGAACAGCAGTTTCCTCTCCAAGGCTTCACTGATGAATAAACCAGGAAACCTCTCTCTCCACTCTTCCAACTGAACGTACAGTTTATTCAACCGTTTAATTACCAAAATTATCAAGATAAAGGCAAATACAGAGTTGGCACTCCCCTGTGCTGGCCCTGAAAAGGGTTATTTCGTAAACTTTTGTACTCCTGGTATCTGCTCCAACCTCTGATAACACCAACTCTTTAATGCAAGCAGCGAAGAACACAGGTACGGCCCGGACATGCACTGCCAGGTCAGGCATCGCGTTCTAGGGTTGAAGTAGCAGCACGTGCTGCAAAAAAACCCCCCACCCCAAGTTATTTGGGCAAGCGAGAAAAGCTGAGGTCTGGGTACGTACAAAAGTGCATGGATTTTATTTACGCAGAGTGCGTGGAAGTTAATAAAATAAGAATTGCCAACAGGAAGGAGGCCAAGATGATTTTGTTCAGGAAAAGGGACATGTATTTTACTCTACCGCTGTTTTTTTTCCTCATTTGTTTTATTTTTGAATTTCTGGATATCAGCATGAAATAGGCAGACTTTTCATGTTGGTATATTAGTAAACTCACATTTAAAAGGAAGATACGTAAAAGGAACCCATTTAAAAATAGCCATTGCATATTTCTGAGCAGTCAAAGACAGGGGTATCCTTTTAGAAGGGAACGTACCTGCTTCAGGACTCGTTTGATTACAGCTGCTAACAATGCTGTTGGGTACCACTGGAGTGGAGGAGGCCTGGATTCTCGACTGAGGTGGGTTCGGATGTAATGAGTTTCCTAAAGCCATTCCCGTCTGACCGAGCATCCCGCAGTTCCCGCTCGCCTGCATCTGATTTATTAAACCCGCGAGATGGTTGGTTGTGCCCGGGTTAGTACCGTGGACAAAGTTAGTGTTTGCGTTCTGGCAGTGCACACCATCCCCTCGCAAGGGTAAACTCTGTGCCAGCGAGTTCTGGAGACTGCCAGAGTTCATACTGGTGTCTGCAAAATGCATCTGGTTACCAGAGCAAGGTAAAGCAGTATTTGAGCTCCCACAACTGGTGGTACTATTGCTGCTCATGTGAGAGCTCTGACAACTCATGGACTGAAGGAGCTGGGACATAGAACTGATGGGAAAGGAGCTTTGACTCTGCTTTCTTATCAAATCAGATCCAGCTTTGGAAACTCCAGAACTGTCCAGCTGAGACTGTCTCAGCAAACTCAACACCGTGGTGGTCGGCTGCTTTCTTTTTCTCAGAGGGTCTTTTTGCTGAGACATCAATTTATCTCTCAGTGCTGCTCGGCCGCTCTGCCCTTCAGTCGTTGGTAGGAGCACGTTGGCAGCAGGAGGGAACATGGTATTTAAAGTGCTATGTCCTTCGGTGTTGCCACCGCTGGTGGCAACAGGTCCAGAATTGCTACTGCTGTTATTGTTGTTACCAGCAAGTTTATTTTGATTTGCTAGCTGTGCTTTGGCTGCTGCTGAGAGTAAACTACTTGCTGGAAAAGAGGCAGCGTTGTGCTGGTTCAAGATCTGATTTAAAGGCATTCCCAGCAAACCAGGCTGACTCTTCAAGGAACCACTTCCAGCCGATGCAGTAGAAAAAACTGCATTGTTTGGAGGATTTAATACATTACTCATTCCAGCAATTAATGGGTTAGGGATGTCCTTGTATTGATTAAGTCCATCATGTTTGGTGGAAGGGCTAGATGGCATAGACGGTCTCGGTGACCCTATTGTTGACCTTGGGGACCTGGGAGGAACTTTAATACCACTACAGGATGACTGTGGTCCTACTGGAGGCAGCAGGAAATTTCCATGATCTGATGACGTGGAAGAAGAACGTGATCTTTGGGGAGAAGCCTCGATCCTTCCAATCCCGGATCCCATCATATGAACCGGGGACGTCACTGGGGAAGGAGAGAGGGAAGTCGAAGCAGAATGCTGAACTCTTTGAACATGACTTCCATGATTCATGTGACCAGGTTTGACAGTTGGCAAAGGAAGGTTACTTGGCAAAGGGACGACAGCAGGAGGCATGCTTACATTCATCACAGGTACCTGAGAGTGGACATTTGAATGGAAAGTAGTTGGGTTAATGATAACAGGGTTCTGATTCACCGGTTTGCTGGGAATAGGGTCAAGTATGCCGAGCGGATCCTTTTCTGATGTTAATGGCTTTTTCTGAAGAGCACAAGAAGGCGGTGGAGGAGGTGGGGGTGGACCTTGGGGTGGTTTATGGTGAAACATTGCTCGTGGTATTTCCATACCAGTTGAAAAGTTACACATGGGTTTTTTCATTACTGGGCTTTTTGTGGTCAAGGTTGGGGAAAGAGGTATATTAGTCCTTCCAGCCATTGCACAGGATGACTGTATGGGAGAACCATGTAGCATTACTGATGGTGGAGACAGAGGTGTCCTGTTCATGTGAATAGGACTAGAGTTGGGTGCTCCATGAAAATTGGGATTGTTCCTTGTGAAAACATCAGGGCTTCCAAGTGGGTCAGTCCTAGGAGAGATTGAGCCATCTCCGTATATCTGTGATCCTGATGAAGCTGGACTGGGCATCCCACCATGACTGCCACGATACGGAGACTTCTGTCCAAGTTCATTACTACCCAATCTCTGCCTAGGATAGACAGAATGAAGTTCTTGTTGCTGGCTTCCAGCCATTTCTTGCACGTAAAGCCTACCCATGGCATTAGATGCCCCTATCATCAACTTGAAAGGAGTCTTACATTCTGGCATCACAGAATTTGTAATTCCTTCATGCGATTTATTCCTCACTGATCTCGGAGTTGCTGCTCGAGTAGGAACTACTGGAGTCGCACCTGATATTAAAAACACAACAGTTACTGTTTGGAAATCCAATATCACACATTTCAGTGCAAAACTACTGTGAGTGAAAATACTCACAAAAGCTAGAAAGCCTTTTTGGTTAAACTTTTGTCTAAACAGATATAATACCTAAAATCACCAAGTAGTTGCTGGAAAGGTGAGTGCTTCCCTACTACACAGTGCAGATGTATAGACTTTAACTCAATATCCCATATAAAGACCACATACATTTGGACATTAAATCTTGTGTTTCTTAAGTTTCAAGCACACTTGCTACCTACAGAAATTTATTTTAGCATGGTCCTTCTGAAACACCAATTCCTGAAAGGTGGTGTTTTTTTCTCTCCTCCTTTTCTCTTTTCCCTCTAACCATCATCTCCAGTGTCCTACTCCTGAATCTCCAGCACCACCACTCTGGCTATGGCTAGAAGGGCTGGCAGGAGGAGCAGGGAAAAGGAGCCTCTGGCACCATCTATTGAGTACAGGAGGAACAAAGCCCAACAAGGGTTTAGACTAATTTCTCCACGCCCTACAGAGAAGAGGGTACTGCCCCACACGCTGTCCCTGAGGAGGATGAATGGGGAGCCGTGCCATACGACTTTGGCCCAGATTTCTAATCAGCCAAGCACTTAATTGCAGAGACCTACGAGACCGTGGCTGTGCAAGGCAGAAGGCAGCTTCTCCGGCTGCTCCGCATCACTCGCTGGCGCCACAGGCACCGAGTTCCAGTCCTCTGAGTTAATCAGTTCCTAGGAACTGCCCTGTATTTATTTACTAAATTAAGGCTTTACCTGCAGCTTCTCCAACGATCTTTTCTTGGGGTGAAGATGATAAATTTAAGGGGCTCAACCTTCTATGTTGGTTTCAGGATAAAGGCCCTGAGGTTATCTGCATACGCACACACGTGAACCCCTCTACAAGGGAAAAAGTTCCTAGAAATCCCAGTTTTAAGACTAGACCTTCTACAAGCACAAGACCACTCTCCTTTTCTGCCCGCTAATGTCAGTTTTATTTAAAAAGATGTTTTTTTCCCAATGGTTTACTTTAAGAATACCATCACAAGCAGCTCCGAGTCTGGCAGACTTTCTGCCAGTTTTGCTGCTCTGGGAATGTGTAATTGAGCTCGGAGTGCTTGGCATGAAGCCTCTGAATACGCAAACTTAAACTTGAGTAATGAGCTAAAGATTTCACGTTCAAATGAATTCAGAGGTGCCTTTAAATTCCTCTGCTCGCAAGAACCCAATCCCCTTCTTTCCTTCAGCCTGGCCACAGCAGACAGATGGCACCGACAATCCCGCCTTCATCCTATTTGCTCAACCAGCTACATCAGGACAGAAACAAACATATTACCTTGCCCAAAATACAACCAAAGTCTCGTTTAGGGGACAAATCTCAAGACTGAACTGCAAAATGAAATAGGTAAGAGAACCCTCACCTCGAATGCTGGACCTAAGCAACTGGTCAAATATAAGCGTGCATAAATGAAGACATTTCGTTTACAAAGGCAATTTATTGGGAAATTTTCTTCTTTCTTTAGTGCACAAAATTCTGATCAACAGAGAAGGTAAGACCGCATAGATGTGACTATTGTCCTTAATATTTAGTTGGTTTTACCTCCTTCATTTTGCTAATTTATTGAAAACAGAAATGGAATTTCGGTACTACTCATAAAGAATAAAAAAAGAATTAATAAGGAAAAAGCATAGTAATTTGGGAAATTGCACTGTTTTAAGAACATAAATTACATTGCAAAACCCAATGTAAACAAGGCGTTAAAATCATACGTAGCAATTTGACAATGCCAGAGCACACCAGTATCTTAGCACTATTGATCTATCCAAAATTTATGATTTATTTTTATATCCTTAAAATCTTCCACGGGTTTGAAGTCAGGGTTTAGCAATTAGCCAGCTATTATTACAGCAATAGAGGGGTGCTAAAGATCCCTCAGATTATCAAGGGCCTCTTCCCAGAAGTTGCATGGATCACAGTATGGAACCTGATAATCTTTAAGGTCCCTTCCAACCCAAACCATTCCATGATTCTATGATTTACCAAGCTCTGTCTTAAAAGTAACTTTGCTCCTTTGCCCTAACCATTTGGATTTTTTAAGCCTACTTCAGAACCTTTTCTTGTAATCCTTAGAAAGTATCTAATTTTCTGTTGAAGTTTCTATGCATCTCTGGTTTTTAGCTGTTTCTTTCAGTGCTAACCTTGTCCTTTAGCTTAAGTAGCTTTATTTTCTGGTGCTGACTCTCCTTTATTTATGCTGTCTTTACTGACAGCAATCGTACCCCGTTTCAGCCACCTCTTTGCCAGCTTGACCAAGTCAAACGCCTTCAGAAAGCAGGTTTTGCAGTTCACCAAGAGAAAAGCCTCTGCTCTATTTCAGTTTGGGTGCCGCCAGCGAGACGAGCGGCGCAGGAAGGCAGTCGGTGCACGACGGCTTTTGTGCTTCTCCCAGAGCCACATGGATCTGCACCATTCCACCATCTGGTACCGCTCACAGGCATCTTTGATCAGCTACTCTATCCGGGTCTTCTTTCTCAATAATTTACAGCTAATAGCTTTTTTTTTTTTTTTTCACTAGTCCCCAGGTGAATAACCTTACAATTAATAGGATTTGTTGCTATACCCTTTCTTTCACTCCAGGTCTCAACGATCCCCCAGTTTTTCAATGTGTTTTGATCTTCTCTTGTTTTGATAGTACCTGCCAGCTTCAGCCATCAACAAATTACCTCAGTTTTTCCTTGATATGGATAATTAAAATGCTAATCCAGGTTGGTCCCCAAAAATAATCCTTGAGAAATTACAGTGGAGATCTTCTCTAGCTGTATATTCCGCCTTGCAATACAATTTCCCATTTAGCCAAGTCCTTAGCCACATTCTAATCCCTTTATAATCACTTTATTCTGCTTCTCTAATTTCCCATGTGACAGAATATCAGACATATTACTACAGTTCCAAAAGATGAGAGCTAATGTATTTTCTTTGTCTAGAACAATCTGATATCTTTTCCAAGAAAATCATGCTTTTAGTCTGGGATGACCTGCTTTTTAGACTCATTTTCTATCTACCTACATCTCTCTAATTACTACCTCTATTTTTTCCTTTAATCTGTTTACTATTGCACTCATAGATATAGAAGACTTTTGGTAGGTGTTTCTGTAGAGTAATTATATATATACTTAAAATTAAGCAATTAAATGATTCTGCATGATTTTACTCACTTGTTCCACCACCAGGACTAGTTAGAACGAGTGAAGGATGTGGTGCTTCCATGCTTTTATGAAGTGTAGCCACAGCAATAATTTTCCTTTTGTGGATGCATAGTTTGGTGACGTCTTCGTCCGCTTTAACATCTTCAGCAGTTCTCTGCTTCACAGCAGCTCCAGGATCAAAATTAAAGACCTGAGAGTAAAAATGCCAATGTTTAAAATAATGATTATAGGCAGAAAACTCAACGAAAATAGAATTAAAACAGAAATGTTACATAAAATTAAATTTACTTCTGTGTCTTAGAGGTATCTGACTGCGTTCTCAAGAGATGAAATAGAAGTCAGGGTCTTGTTCTGATTCTCAAGTGTTTGCACGATGCTGTTGATGGGTAGGTTTCCAATTTAACAGGAAAATGTTAAAACATGACAAAAACCAACTCAGGTCTTCTCCATGAGGGAAGAAGGCAGAGGGAAGATTCATTTTGTATTTTATGGTAAATCTCTGGATGTATAGTGCTTATTTTATATACATGATCCGAACAGAGATTAAGTCATGGCACAGCACATCAGCTGATATAACTGATAAGGATGCAAAATGATGCTTTTTACCTTGGGAAGAACAAGAGGACACTCTAGGCCACACTTGCATGTTCCATCAGTCAGCAAGTAAGTCTTCACCTGCTCCAAGCAGGATAATAAAGACCCACTGGGACTGTAAAGGAACAGAAATGATGAATACGAGCTATTTGATAGGTCATGACTTCTATCTGCCATTCTAGCAGCTCACACAGAGAGTGGTTAAAATAACACAACTAAGATTTCATGTTTTGTTTCACAGTACTTCTTGCTTTTAGTCAAGAACGATACTATATAAAAGAGACGATACTTATAAAAAACAGCCAAAAAAATTTTTAAGGGAAGCTTGTATTTAGAAGAACAAACACAGTGAGCGCAGAGAAAAGAAAGTAACTGAGTTTATTGATATTTACTATTCACATTACAATCCTGCTTGAAAGCCTTAACAACACTAAGGTTATTTTTCTCCCTTTTCTTTCCTATAAAGTGTAACACACGGGCAGAGCCCAGTCCCCACTGTCCCCAGTCCCCACTGGAGGGACCTCCTCCCCCCTCCATCACATCACTCAGCTCCACGCAAGGATGACGCTCATCTGCACTTTTTAGGACCGGGACCTAATTTAAGAAGAAAAAAACCACACCCAGAAGCGTGTTTCAAGAAGAAAGAGAACAGGGGGCTCAGTAACAAAACTGTTGCGGCCGGGTCTCTTGGTTGCATAAACAAATTTGGTTTCGTTCAGCTAAAATTTCAACCCTTTCCCTGAAAGTGAGAAATATTCCACCAAGAAGCCAGTCCAGTGAGTTTCTGATAAACTGCACTCGGATTTCTCTAACTCCCACCAGAAAATCATTATCTCCATATCCAAAAATAGGACATTGGAAATTCTGTTACGGCAAAATCACTAATTCATAAGATGAAAAAAAGTTCTTGTGTCACAAGGCCCTGCATTCCAGATTGCTCTTTATTACTTGGCCGCCTAAAGTGTTTATCGGGGAGAGAATGCAATGATTTATGAGGACTGGCTAAACCACCGGTTCTTAATGGCAGCTGTAAACAGCCCTTATTTTAACAAAAACAACTTAAGTGGAATATTTAACAAAAACAACTTAAGTGGCATAGTTTGGATCATGAAAACAGCCAAGAGTCAAAACTCCAAACCATGACGAACTTTTGTAGTTAAAACCCAATGTATAAACACTTAATTCTGCACAAGGACTAAGCCACGCATAAAGCAACACCTTCAAGTGACATTTAGTTATGCTGACAGTTTCAGTAAGTAATTTATTTGCCAGACTTGTCCTGAAACAGTTATTTTAGAGAGAACTGCCCAGGTCAAATACGCGCAACAGTGACAGTTCTGAGGGTAGAGCAAGATAAAAGAGCAGTCTAAAAATAACGGTACAGGTTTGCAGTGGTAGATAGGTCAGAAGGTCAAACTTTCCTTAAATTGAAATACTTGGGGAGCAAGGGGAAATTACTCTTTATTTTTATTTATTTTCGTTTCATCTATAGACTGGTTAAATGATAATTATCACATTTTAACTCAGTGAGCATCATTTGTTCTCTACTTTGGCTCTGCATCTCCAGCGTTGGCCGATGGCTTTGCAGCCCCTCTGCTGGGAGGACAGGCTGAGAGAGTTGGGGGTGTTCAGCCTGGAGAAGAGAAGGCTCCGGGGAGACCTTCGAGCCCCTTCCAGTCCCTCAAGGGGCTCCAGGAAAGCTGGGGAGGGACTCTTGACGAGGGAGGGGAGCCATAGGAGGAGGGGGAAGGGTTTGATCCTGAAAGAGGGGAGATTGAGATGAGATGTGGGGAAGAACTTCTTTGCTGTGAGGGTGGTGAGACCCTGGCCCAGGTTGCCCAGAGAAGCTGTGGCTGCCCCATCCCTGGAGGGGTTCAAGGCCAGGTTGGAGGGGGCTTGGAGCAACCTGGTCTGGTGGGAGGTGTCCCTGCCCAGGGCATGGGGGTTGGAACTCGATGATCTTGAAGGTCCCTTCCAACCTGAACCATTCTATGACTCTGTGACTTTCCCAACCTGTCCTGCCCTCGCAGGCAGGAGGCCCACACTTCAAGATGTTCTTCCCACCACAGAAACTCAGATTTGCTCTGCGTTATTCCATCTACGCTTTCTACAGTGCTTAAAAACTCCCATTAAAAGGCATTCCTGGGAATAGGCTCCGGAGTTAGGACGCCTTTTTATTTGCAGACCTAAGTAATTGCAAAGTATCTTTTGCGTGCACAGATTTTCTCGCACTTCTACACTGCAAAGGATAATCACCTTTGTAAGAAACTACCAGCTTTTTTTTTTTTTGTCACTGAGGTCATCCAGAGGTTTCCAGACCCCAAAGAAACAAAAAAGAGCAAATTACAAAATATATTAGGATCTGTTTCTGAGAGTTCTGGCATCTTTTCCTATTATTAAAGAGCTTTTCTTAGTTTATTCCACTGATGATGAAGCCGAAGAAAAGATCTAGGTCCTACTTTAAGGCTGTAGCGCTGTTTTACTAAGAAAAGCACTGAGACTCAACTCAGTGCTTTAACCAGGTAATGAAAACTAGTTAATTAATGGATTTAATCCAAAGCAACTGTTGACAGTTGACAGAAAACCATCCATGCTTTATAAGGAAGCACAAATAGAATGAATCCTTATCCAGCTGGGATCATCTATTGCAGTTAAATCATGTCAGATTTTAATATATACACTAATTTTCCTTTAGATATTTCTCTGAGACAATATTGTTTGACCTTTCGTTCTCTCAATAAATGCTGTGAATATTTTCAGGGTGGTTGTTCCGTGCAGCACTGGAGCAGGTAACCCAGGGAGGTTGTGGAAACTCAGTCCTGGAAGATGGTGCTGGCGAAACCAAGGGCTGACCCAACCGAGTGCTGCGGATGCTCCACATCAAGCAGGAGCTTGGACTACTTGACTTCTATCCTTTCCAACCAACATGTCCTACCCTGTGCCTTTCACCAAATAAGAATGGAAGAGCCATGGACCACACCAAGGGCATTGTCCAGCCTTCCCGTTCATCGGAACGGCTTAAGAGAAAGCAACCAGGAAATTAACCACTGGATTAAAGGGGAAAAATAATATAGAGGGGCAAAACTTGGGAAGGGAAACGATACAAGTCTCCCCAAGCTGAAAAAGGCAACTGGCAAACTTGATTAATAGGGTCAACTAGAATAAAAACAGAAAGGCATAAATAAAATTGCGTAAGGCAATTCCAAAAAGAAGTATTAAGGAAGTCCCCCTGAACAAAAAGAACATATAAAAAAAGGAGACAGAAAAGTGAGTAACCGTCAGAATTATACCAAATTTTACTAGTTTATAAACGTGTAAGACACACGCTTGAAGCAGCAGCACAAGCTTCGTGGCCTGCTTCTTCTAGCTGTGGGAAATGATGTTCAAAAGCAGCTAGGATCGTCAGGTAGCTAAAAATCCCAAAGCATTGGATGTCCTGATGCCTGGATACAGAGAGGATAGGAAAAAAAAAAAGCCCAACCCACAACTTTTTCTTCCTCATTGATTTTTTAACTAAGGCAGAGGCCCAGTAAATTATAGCTGTAATGAGAAATGTAAGGGGAAGGCGATTTATCTCTGACGCGCGTATCACTGACATGGATTTTGTGTGATTCTGCTAATTGAGAATATAAACAAGAAATCCTTGTTGGGACTGCATTTGATCTTTTATGGTAGTTCAGTGTAAAATTGGAGTATGCTCTGACTCATTAAAGAACTTTGTGTTGGTAATACATAAAACGTTGTGAAGAAGTGGTTATTTTAACCACAGAATAGTGGAATAAGATTAAGCAAATAACAGGCTGATAACCGTTTAGACTTCTGTGATGTAAACCTGATGCACCCATATTTTGTTAAAGCTAACTTTGATCTTTTTTCCAATAACAATTAATTTGTAGTCTGTTTGTCTGAACGCATTCAGTTAATAGTGATTTCAATGCATTTCTTTTGTGACTGTTCCAGGGTGAAGCAAAAAAATCCAATAAGCTAACCAAGTAAACAAATAAAACACCTAAAACTTTGGATTTCGCTTGTGTTCCTGTTTTTTTTTCTACGTGAGAAATGTAGGGAATCCACAGAAATAAGTCTTGCTGGAGAACGTCAGTGAACACAGAACCTTCACAGGGCATATAAAAAGTGGTATTTTCTGCAGCTACTAAGTATACACTGATTAGATTTTCTTTCCGAGAGAGTTAAGGAAAACACAACAGTTCTGTGGCTGACAGAAGCAGCAAGTCTCACCCTACCTTACCTGCCATGAAGTGCCTGCATCCCATATCTCTGCTTCCAACTCCACCAGCAAAGGCTCTTATCAAAAGCCCGTGTTGGGGCAAGGAAAAGGCAATGCCTACGCGCCTGGGAGCAGGCAAAAGACAGCAGAGATTTCTCCCCATCCCAGGTGTGGCATACCACTAAACCTCTGCTTAGTCTCATTGTAAAAGGTTTGAATAATAAAGGTGTTAAGGAAGGTTAAATCTGCTGCTGCTCAGCTTTAAAATCCGTATGACAATAAGTAATAAAGAACTATTCGTGCCTAAAGCAAAATGTATAGTAAGGATTATCAAATTTTCAAGACCAAGCGATATTAGATTTGAGAGTACGTTAAGGACATGCAAATGGCACAAGTGACATAAGTGGACTCCACTAATACCAGCAGAAAAAATGATCTCGCGCCTCCAACAGAACAAGCCCTTGAAGTTTTTGAGTACAAAAGATTAGCTGAGTCACGACTTCACCACCCGTTCTGGCCAAACGGCAACGAAAACGAAATGAGTAACCCCCTGAGATAACCTTACCTGATGTAGAGCACTCCGCTTTGGTCCACCCGTCGCTGCCAACCAACGGGAACTTGCACTGCTGGTGGCCCTCCATCCGCGTCCCCTCCGTCACACTCCTTTCCACCATTCATTTTTCTGTTTCTGTTTATGAGTCTTCAAAGATATCAACAGTAAGATGATATCCTTTTACTACATGTCATCATGGCCTCCCAAAGAAGGCCATTCAGAACACCTTTCCCCAAACTGTACAAAGTGCATTGGGAGGCTCCGGCTCAGTTTGAAACCAAGTCCTTAAAAGTGGCCATTTTTGTTAATGAGTCACTTTCCCATTATAATCCACATTAAATATGCAATGTTTAACTCCTTATATATTCATAAGGATGAACTATATAGATAAAAATTAGTGCTTCCAACTTGGGAAAATCATAATTCACCAATCCTTTGTTACCTGTCAGAAAGGAGAATGGGGAAAAGGAGAATTTCTAGTTCAACAGCATGGCTCCAAGCTTGATGACTGTCTAAGATAACTTGTATTTTGTGAAAGCTCGTCTCATTTTTATAAATATGAGTCAGATCTAATACCTCCAGGTATTATACCCTTTATATGCCACATTCTTTTTGTTTTCTTTTTATCTTCCGTTCATTATCCAAGTTGTCTTCTTGAGTTTCTTTCATGACTCCCTGGCTCCAATAAAACAGCCTGAAAAATACAGATATAGAAAACACATGAGCCATTTGCTGAAGCCTTTCAGCCCAGTTCAGTAACTCATGAAGATGTATACAGCTGCATCCATTTAAAGAGCTTAGAATCAAGATTTTAAATGTCAGTGAAACCATGAAAATAAGGCTGAGGGTAAATACAAACCTGCTAGCAAATTCTATTTATATGTGGGTGCAACGGAGCTACATGTTAAAAGCTAAGAGAGCACAACTGTTATTAAATAGTTAATGTACAGTTTGGGGCAATTAAAGGATGTATCTTTTAACTGAATAGTTTCACATATGCTTCTGTTCAGAATTATCAACAGATGACTAGCTCAATTAATGTCCTTTAAAAGCTATTTAGAAAACTGAATGAATTTAATGTGAAGGAAGCTGCTTCTAGGGTTGATAATATCCATAAAAATGGAAACCCCCTGCATTTAGACTAAATTAAAATTATTATTTCTTACAAAAATTTTGTGTAATAGAAAGGGAAAAGCTAGCATTGATGCACTGATCTCAGAATACCTATGAAAAAATTTGAACATCATAAGTAATTATATATATAATCATACAATTATACTGTATGAGCAAATCTTCAAGAAAGAAGTTCAGAATGATGGAAACCATGTTACTCCCCCCAAACAATTTTTCAAATTGACCAAGTGAGACTTAACTCTTTAGGTTGGACGTTTTATTAAGGTGAGACAAACATGGAATACGTGATTCAAATAGTAAATACATCAGAAAAAACCCAACAATTCTAGTACTCAAATGTAAGGTGCCGTTGATGACTACTGTAGGAATGATGCTAATGGGTTTTATTCGGTATCGCATGTCAATTCTGCTTTATTCCTATACTAATGTTATGCTAATATTTTAAGACATAGTAAACGTTACTATAGACACGACTGATTTTGATAAGAAAAGGTTTTTTGAGATAGAAACGGAACATAAAGTCTTAGGATCCCACAACATTTCTGCAAAAACAGTACCAACAACACGTTACATCTATATATAACAGTAACAACAGCTCCTTTCTCCAAGACCACTAAAGGAAGACTACAGATGCATAAATAATAGTCCTCGCAAATATTCCCTTAAGTAAACTTAGTACATTCTCTTTAGATGTACTATCATAAATGCAAAGTTCAAAAGGTGACATAAAGGAAAAAAAATATAGCCACGGTATTAGCAAGAAGGATGTGGACGAGAAAGGAGCTGGTTGGACCTACCCCCTTGACTAAGGCGCTGAAATCGGAAGAAAAAAGGGTGAGATTTTCAGAATGAAGAGTGCAATTTTCAGAATGAAAAGTGGGATTTTCTGTAGGACAAAGCCTTCTAGAAGAGCCTGGCACTGTTTTGAAGGGATCTGTTTCAACTATTCTACACTCTGGAGGACTCCAGTAGGATGTAACACTTGGTTGGCCAAGGGATGGGATGGGAAGAGATGAGGAGGGATGAGGAGACCCTGCTGAGAAGGGAAGGGATAAGGAGATCCCACTGAGATGCTGGTCACCACCAGTGGAGAGATCACCCCACACCAGTGAGCGAAGGTGAGAAGGAATGTCACACCAAACACCTCACCATCTCTCGTATGAAAACAATCCATCCTTTAATCTCTAAATCTGCTACACAGGAACAGGATTTGGAGAGCACTTGGCAACAGCCTCTCGAGTCCTCTCAGGTTTGCAGTTTAGAAGTTTAGGGGTTTGATTGGTTTTAGCCTGATTAAGAAGGTATCAGATGACGTCTCATCAAAACCAAGGCAGAATTTACCTTCAAGTTTCGGCATTAGTGCTGAACGCTGCATTGGCATTTTTACTACAGGTCCCATGTAAGGCTAAAATAGGGAAATAATTTCCCTATTACTTTTAATGAGAATTAACTTTATGTAACACAGTAAAATCAGGATCAGAAAACATATACTTGAAAAACTGGAAGCACATAGCGTAAAGAAGGTTGCTCATCTCTTAGCCCAGCCTTGCTGTGGCTCATGTTGCTATTTAGGGCAATTGCACGGGCTCCATTACGAGAAAATAATAGCCATCAATTTCTTTTTTGCACAAGCAGCAAGAGACACTCTGAAGTAACCTCGTGTTTCTACTGGTTCTGCCATGCCCTGTCTCAGCCAACGTCCCATTCCATCACCAACATACTACTTATCATCATCTAGTCAGATAAACCATTTTTTTGTTGCACGTAGCTTGAAATGCTACTAAAAGAACCAAAAGAATTCACTTAACTGCTTCTTCTGTGGAAAATACTTAAATATTTTTACTCACTACAGCAAAATGGAATTAAACGACGGTTTGGATCATACACCTTCGGTCAAAGTTTATTATTTGTACGACTTTGTCTTGAGAAGTTCTAAAGAACTGTAAACTAACGCAGGATTTGTGTGATGTAAAAAATAAAAATGAATCAGAGCACGGGTACGATGATCCATTTTCCATTCCACCCCGGGTACAGAAATACTTCTATCGCCACAGTCGCCCTAAGCAGAAAACAGTGAACAATGCTGTTCACAGCATGGAAATTTGACCTTTTATCTCATGATTTCCTGTGCTCATTCGCCAGTTGGGGTCTGTGCGGACGCGCCGATGTCTCTGTGTGCAATGAATTACAGGACAGAGGGCTGAGGCTCCCTGGAAGCTTCTTAGTACACGGCTAATTGGTGTGTAACTAACTAGCCACGTAGAAGGAAGAAGCTGAGGCTGTCCCATCCCTGGAGGGGTTCAAGGCCAGGTTGGAGGGGGCTTGGAGCAACCTGGTCTGGTGGGAGGTGTCCCTGCCCAGGGCAGGGGGTTGGAACTGGACGATCTTTAAGGTCCGTTCCAACCTGAACCATTCTGTGATACTATGTTTCTATGATTCTATGATCTTCCAACTCGATTGCAGAAAAATCCCGTCTCTTTTGATGTACCATTTTTCCCCTCTCCATCAAAGTATTCTATCTGAAGTACTTTGGATTGGGATAGAAAGCATTTGGATTCTGGACCAAATCCAAAGTATTTTTTGGATGCTGGATTCTATCCAAAGGCCTGATTTTCATCAACCCATGTAATAAATACCTCTTCTCTGTAATCTCATAACAACTCCAGACAACTCATGTTATCTCACCACGAGTAACACAACTTTCCACATCTAAATCAATTACTCCTTTTTTTTTTTCTGCGCGCCAAGACATGCCGTTTAGATTTGTTTTGCAGTCCGGTTTCATTACAATACGCTTAAAAATATTTCACTGGAGAACTATGCAAAACTGCACTGAATTGTTCCCCCCCCCCGCCTTTAGCCCCCTCAAACCCCTCCCTCCCATGGAAAATTTCTCCTTAATTTCCATATGCTGAAAGTATGTTTTCAATTTTTAATGCAACCGTCTCACTTTTTGAAATGTTGCACTTTAGGAAGCCTCTTTGCACACTCAGCTGTTCAGGTTTACTTTAACAGTTTTTTTTAGTCAAGTGGTGAAATAGAAAACTTGGTACAAAGTAAAAAAGAAACTTAATTTAGATACTAATAGTCCGGATTCAGATCTATCACGTATGAGAGGAACACTAATCTAACATTTCTTTTATTAATAAGTGGACGTAGAGCCACTTGAGACAAATTCTGACAGTTTAATATTGCAAAGATGCTCCAATACTTTTTTCTTACATAAACTTGTAAGCGTGCCTAAAAATTCCAGGTATGACAGAGAAGGGCTGCTCAGAGGTCCGAGATCGATGACTGTCTCTTATGCACAAACCCCAGGTTTTACTTATGGAATGACCAGATTTTGGGTATAAAGACACTCAGAAAACACTCAGAAACCACTCAGAAAGCACACAAACCACTGCTTATAGATAAAAACTGCAATCTCACTTCCCAGACTTTCCTTTCTATCCCAGAAAAATCTACAAAATACATCAAGAAACAGAAATTAGAACTAACAGGAAGTTTTAGTTTCTTAAAAACCGTTATTTTCAAACCAGGCAGAGGTAAAATGTGTTTTTATTTAGTTATCGCTTGCACCTTATTAATCTGTTTAAGTCTATCAAAGCAATTAGTTAGGATTCTCCTGTATCATCTAATTAGATACAAACGTTGCATCACTTTTTGGGAATGCTTTTCCGTTTTGAAAAGAAGCATTCTCTTGACTAATTAGATTGGTATTGAATACTTTATGAAGCCCTATTTTTAGGCGAGTGATTCAACAAACAAATGTGCCTGAAGTATAAAGGAAACCTTTCTTCCTTCAATCTTACCTCATTGTATCCGTATCCGGGACCATAATACACTCTATACGTGATATACTCCGGCCTTCGCTCTGAGAAAGATATCTTCATCCCACTCGTAAATACAGGGTATGGAGAATACAGTGCAACAACCACAGAATTGATCTGCACTGAATGACTTAATTAAAATGATCCATTTTAAATTGCCCCAGTGTCAAATCAGTTTATACTAGTCCAACCACCCCTGGTGTTAAATGATTTTGAACTCTATAAAGGACAGTTTTATTATGTGCTATAACAGGGCTTATGTATTGCTAATTTATACAACTTTTGACGCTGTAGAACTTCTTAGGATTGCAAGACTCCAATTTAATCACTCTATAAAATGATATTTATTTGGATGAATTCACTCATAAGTAGCAAGAATGTCAAGAGTCCAGGACACCGTACATATCCCTATGACCCCAGCCAGCACCTTTACCAGTAGCCCATTAGACATGCCCCAGCTCAGGCAGCCTTGCTTACCTGCACGTGGATGGACAGAATCCCATACTATCTGGTTCCTATGCTGCCAGACTACATAGAATCATAGAATTATAGAATTGCCTAGGTGGGAAAGGACCTTTCAGGTCATCTACTCCAACCATCAACCACGGTCATGATCAAAGCAATCATTTCACACCTACTCTTTAGGAATCTACAGTAACAAAACGATAAGGAAAAGATTCTCATGGAGAAAGATTGATTTACGTTCCTGGATTTCAGCTGATCCTTAAGAGCACACAATATGAATTTCTTCTCTTGGAGCATTTTGGACCTGTGTGCTGTTAACTACTCAGAAGTTGGAACCTTACATCCGATGTCCTTCCTACCAATGCTCGGAGCGCAAGTAAAAAGCTGAGTTCATTGAGCTGCAATATATCCTCAATTTAGGAGATTTAACGGTGTCATTACAGTTGTCCAATGGCTGAACTGGGAAGGAGCACCATTTTTTAACATCCTTTATTTAGTGTACGTGTTGTACCCAGATCTGAAACCTTCTCTATGACTGCCTTTTACCACATCTATCTGTGCGACTCCCAGAGTTGGGAGCGATCGCGGTTTTCCTTTCCGATGAAGGAATGGAGAACGTACACCCTTTGTGCACACATGTGCACGTATGGAAACACACATCTCTCAAAGGGCTTTGACAAAAAACGACAATCAAAAAAAGACGGCAGGAGACAAAAGGGTTTTCTTTTCAAACCTCAGCTCTGCCTACTCAAGAAGAATTTAATAAATACAAGTGTCACCCGACAGAGTCCACAGAAGAATACAGAAGAGTCATAATGCTCTTTCAGACTTTCCACCACATTAATTTTTTCTTTACAAGGGAAATAGGTCAAAACTGTGTGTGAGATAGCCCTGCTTTACTGCCAAAATAACGTAAGCACTCAGATTTTTTAAAAATAAAGACCAATAATTGGTATGTAATTTAAATCAACCAAGTTATTCTGGAGATAAGAATCATGTTACCATTTTCAAAACCTTTCTTAGGGAATATTATGAAATACAATATTCCTAACCTATATGTTAATAAGAAGTGAAGAAATGTTATTACATCCACTTTGTCACTTCAGGGTAACTCATATAAGGAAATGAGGAACTTCTATAATATATAATGTCCATCTTCAGCAACCCACAAATCTAGGAAAAGCAAACCTGCACCTGGATGTTTTCTCTTTTTTATTTTTTAATGGCCAAAACCCATTAATATATTTACTTCTCAGTGGTCTCTAATAGCAACACGCTGTTTATCATTAAATGATATAGGTAGGAATTAGCTAAATAGATATTACAAGTATTTATAAATAATTTATAAATATTATTAAATTTATAAATATTTTAAAGTTTCAAACTAAGTTAAAATTACTTCAAAAGAAGATCCAATAAACAAATAAAAAACTCTTCTTTCAATTCTCATGTTTCAGGCTTCCAAATTTCTGAAATGATTAAATATATTTTTGTAACAATTTTATAGTGAAGATTATATGACTTTCAGGAACATCTGATACAAAATGTTCTTAAGGTATCTAATAAAGAGATGCAGAAACCAAATAGGTAATAACCATTTATAAGTGTTTGGTTCTAGTTAACAGCTTTGCTGTACGTTATTGACCTACTGGTTACCAGGGAAATACAAATTTGTGGAAACAAAAAAGTTAATTTTAAAAGAAAAGAATATTTAAATGTAACTATCTCACAACCTGAACATGAAAACTCCATTAGATTTTAGATGTGCAGTTAAAAAAAGGAAAAAAATCAGATTGCTGGAAATATGGTGAACGGCTCCGAGCTGCTGGCGTAACAATTACCAGATTAGCCCCAGATCTCCATTGACTGTGCATTGCAAGATCTAAAATTAAGCAATAAATGGCAAAAATGAAAATCATACTCCCATATCTCAAATGCAGAGGCCCCAATAAACCATACAAACCTCCTTTGTATTAGACACCTGAAGTTCAGGACACAGCAATATTTAAATCATTTGAATAATTCAGATTCCGTTTCTGTGCAAGAGAATGTCAGAAACATAGTAGGATTGCAAATTAAACCTGTAAATTATGCTTTTGTGCCAAAGTAATAAGTCACATGACTCTACTATTTTTAGACACAGGGAATTTTTTCTCCAAGTGCAATTTTTTAAATTGTTTACTGAATTATGTATCTCTACTCAGCAATTTCCCTCGTGAAAATACTCTCGTGATATTAAAAAAATATGATAACATAAAAATCAGCTATTCAGACACCTTAATGCAAAACTCTAGAGCTTTATCTGGCGTAAATGCAATAGCGCTTGAGAGCTCGGGCTGCCTATTGGAACCGGGTACGCTACAAACCTGGACAATATGATAAATTCATCTCTAGCATTAGTAGATTATTACTGTCTTCCAGTGATACACTAATTGAATGTGGGAGCGTTTGGAGAATTTGGCCCTGCTGTTGTATTTAAGAGACAGCCAGTTCTCTCTCTCTCTTTTCTACAACAGGACTCAGAAGTTCAAGGATATTTAAAAAAAAAAAAAAAGTGGGTGATTTTAATCCTTTTAAATGCTTTCACTCCACGAATATTATGACAAATATGTCTTTCTTGATATACAAGAGGTCCTTTAATTGTAAGTTTAATCATTTTTAAATGAATCTTTATGAAGATTTGTATACATGACCTTTCCTTCTATGGCTTCTTTTTCTACTTACACTGGTCTGAGTCAGCCGTTTTATGAATATACCATCCGATTTAAAAATAACCTTCCTCACCCTCATATGAAAACTTCACATTTGGGTTGTTATTTAAGATATACGAAATAAGTAATGCAAATCTAAAGCACGTTTTAATATACTAATTAACAATAGGGCACAGGATTTAAAAAAGAATAAGCCAGCCTGACCTTTTTCCTCATTAAGCATTAGATCGAAGGTGGGGATGTTCATCTTGTTCATTCCGAGCTGAAAAACAAAGAATCGGTTGAAACAGAAGATAAGCAATAGTAAGCAATACAACCCACTCAAGATTTCAGTATGAAATGCTTCTTAATTATTCCTTCATATTTATTATCAGAGAGGTTCCTTAGAATATTAATTCTCCTTTGAAACTCTGAAAGAAATACCCGTTTCCACTTCTTATTTTGTACGCGCTTCATTTCCGTAAAAAATCATGAGCACAGAAAAAAATAATCTAATATTTAAGAAAATGCTAATGTGCAACTTCTTTTTAAAAAAAAATCTACTCTACTAAAGTTTAAGCTGTATTCCAGCAACAAAGATGACAAAAGTTCTCGATTGTACCCATGCCACTGGTTTCAAATAAGATTTGGTGCTTCCTGAGTGAACCCCCTTTCTCCTGTGTGGCTGGCCCCTTCCCTTCACTCGGGGACTGACTGTTAAGCAAGCCAAGGTATTTTTAGCCCACTAAAACCAGCAAAGTACCTAAACGTTAGTGTCCGTGTATTTTGGGGCTGAATTTTTATACGACAATTATCAGATGCATTCACACTGACACCTTAATGAGGATAAATTTCATTGTCTAATAAACTGTGAAGACTGCAGTCTGGCTCCTCAAAAATGAAACATTTGTTTTTATGGTAATAAAAAGCCTTCTATCCTCTACTTCAGTACCAGGGGTTGTGAAAGTCTCCTCGGAAGCGTTTTGCCAGCCAAACATGACATCATTAGGTTTAAGGCAGAGCAAGACTCATAGATTCATAGATTGGTCCAGGCCGGAAGGGACCTCCAAAGGTCATCTAGTCCGACCTCCCCGCAGTCAGCAGGGACACCCCCAACTAAACCAGGTTGCCCAGGGCCTCGTCGAGCTTCACCTTGAATATCTCAAGGGAAGGGGCCTCAACCACCTCCCTGGGCAACCTGTTCCAATGTTCCACCACCCTCATAGTAAAGAACTTTTTCCTAATATCCAATCTAAATCTCCCCTTCTCCAACTTAAAACCATTGCCCCTCGTCCTGTCACTGCAGGCTTTTGTAAACAGACCCTCCCCAGCCTTCCTGTAGCCCCCCTCAGGTACTGGAAGGCCGCTATGAGGTCTCCCC
The DNA here is from genome assembly GCF_964106895.1 of Numenius arquata. Taxonomy (NCBI): domain Eukaryota; kingdom Metazoa; phylum Chordata; class Aves; order Charadriiformes; family Scolopacidae; genus Numenius; species Numenius arquata. The sequence continues at coordinate 3,035,986 of NC_133578.1, forward strand.
GGAGCCTCCTCTTCTCCAGGCTGAACAACACCTGCTCCCTCAGCCTGTACCTGGTGATGATGCTCAACTCTGTCCTGCCAGGCATCCGGGGCTTTGCTCGCTTGATGCACTATAAAATCTGATTTTACTGCATGTGCGATAGACTAAGCTAGACAAAAAGGGTTTGATTCTCTTCAGAAGGAACTAAACAAAAGGGTGAATCACATTCAAGCTTGACAAGTAAAAGAGAATTGCACCAGCTCGTCCAAGCAGAGAAAAGAAAGATGAGAGGAAGGACCACAGGCACCCAGAAATTAAACCCATGTGTCCCTTTAAGGATGCAGCACATCCAAGAGTTTAAGAATAAAGCTCCAAAAAAGATAAAAACGCACTACTTCATCCCAATGGAAGGACAACGCGTTGTGCCAGATACTCAGTTAAAACTCAAACAGTCCTTTATTCTCTGAATAGGCTTGAAAAACGTCTCTGGGAATGCAGATGGTAGGTACGTCACGCAGATATTTAGCATGTTCTGGCACCACGCTCCTAAAAGTGAGCTACTGGAAAAAAGGTGGGCAAAGAACCATTTAGCGAGCTCTTCATAGAATCACAGAATGATATGGGGTTGGAAGGGACCTCTGGAGATCATCTACTCCAACCCCCCTGCCAAAGCAGGTCCACCCAGAGCAGGTCCCACAGGAACGTGTCCAGGCAGATTTGGAATGTCTCCAGAGAAGGAGACTCCACCAACTCTCTGGGCAGCCTCTTCCAGGGCTCTGGCATGCTGAAAGTAATGAAGTTCCTCCTCATGTTTAGATGGAACTTCTCATGTTCAAGTTTGTGTCCGTTCCCTCTTGTCCTGTCCCTGGGCACCACTGAAAAAAGACTGGCCCCATCCTCCTGACACCCACCCTTGAAGTATTTATAGGCGTTGATCAGATCCCCCCTCAGTCTTCTCTTCTCCAGACTGAAAAGACCCAAGTCCCTCACCCTTTCCTCATGAGAGAGATGCTCCAGGCCCCCATGCTCAAAAGAAACTCATTTAGTATGCAAACATATTCTGTCACAAAACCCCCTCCATAAACAAAGCCATTAGTGTCACGAAGAAATGCCATAAACTCTTGGCAAGAGAAATCTAAGAAATCCAAATTCAAGCTACAGCCAGGTACGACAGCTTCCCACGGTTGGTCTGCGTGTATTTATTTCTTACGTTACATTTCAGCCTACCATCTCAACGGAAATCTAAATTCAAGGAAATCAATGGCAAACTTCCAAAGGCTGCTGAACCTGAATTTCACTCTATTTCAAAGAAGAGCTTTTCAAAGCATTTTATTTAAGAAAAACGTCCTTTGCTTCATCTTGTTGTAATGAAAACTGCCGTAAGTATAGACTTTAAATACCATATATCTCAAACTGAATTATATTCTCAGTAATAGAAAAAGTTTGCAGGGAAATAAAACAGAGCTAATCCCACAATTAAGTTGATAGAATTAGAGAAACTGAGGATGTGAAGAGGGATCTCAGGAGAAGGGGGCGGTTATAGGGAAAATATCCCATTTTTCATCCATATTTGCAGTCAGATATGAGGTAAAACAAAAGAGTTGGCACTGTATTATTTTCAATGCATTTTCTCAAGCAAAACACGACTGCAGAAAGTTAAGAGACACTTCTAAGAAATTAAGAGATTCTTATGGAGGGAGAAGCTCAAGAAAAGAAGGTTGAGGGGAGATCTTGCTGCTGTCTTCAACTAGCTGACCCGGTTAAGGAGAAGACGGAGCCAAAATCTCCTCTGAGGTCCAAGTTAAAGGACAAACAGCAGACACATGCAACATGAAGAGTTTTGAATAAATATTAGGAAAATAAAGGCTCTGCTGAGGGTATCTTCCCAATGCATATGAAAGAAGATGGCACTTTTCAGTAGCGTCCAGTAACAGGACACAGGTAATGGGCACAGATGGAAACACAGGAGGTTCTGTCTGGACATCAGGAAACATTTCCTTAGTGTGAGGATGATGGAGCATCAGCACAGGTTGCCTGGACAGGTGGTGAAGTCTCCTTCTCTGGAGACATTCCAAATCCGCCTGGACACGTTCCTGTGCAACCTGCTCTGGGTGGACCTGCTCTGGCAGGGGGTTGGACTAGATGATCTCCAGAGGTCCCTTCCAACCCCATATCATTTTGTGATTCTATGATTTTGTAACTGTCTGGACATAATCTTGGGCAACCTGTTCTAGGTGACCGTGCTTGACCAGGGCGGTTGGACGTGATGATCTCCAGAGGCCCCTTCCAACCTCAGCTGGTCTGCATGAACTCCAGATATCCCTTCACACCAGCATCACTCTATGGCTACATCATAATTCTGTCTCACGACATCCCCAGCTACTGGTTTTGCTAACTTCAACAGGAAACACTACCCATCCTTTCATCCAAGATTATGGAGAAAAGAATGCTTTTGCTTTATACACTCGACAATTATCTCTTATCTCACAGCCCGGGTTTTTTTACAGACTCTTCTCTTAGAACCTGTTCACATCGCAGATTCACCAAATTCAATTACAACATGAGAATAACATCCTCCCCGGAACGCCACGGAACCTGAAAGCCTGCTTTCAAGAATTTAGAATATGAATTGTGGAAGCCAGAAAAATGAAATTTCTAAACACAGCCACAATCTTGGGTTCCATAGGTGGAATTTACAAATGTAAAGGGAAAAAAATATCAAAAGATTTCCCAAATTTTCATAAAATCCTATCAAAGAAGATTGTTGTTCTCTTAGCTCTCTCTACTGAAAGGGACAGCTCTAAATAACAGAGATTCAAAATAAGTTGTGAATATCAAGTGTTCTGTGTGAATGCTATACATATCAGGTCAGAGCTGCCCAGACACAATTCTGTATTTTCTCTGTAGAAAGTATTGATATGAATGAAAATGCACCACTGTGTTTAAAAACCTTATTTTGAAGCAACGAATACAGTACAGATATTACACTGACTCAATTAAGATGCCCAAACAATCTATTGTAGATTAAAATAAATTTATTTAAAAATAAAAACGTACACATTTCTTCAACTGGGGCACTTCAGATTAGGGATCTCGTCAGTCTTTTCTGGAGGGATTTAAAAAAGCTTTGGAGAAATCTTAAAGCTATGGAATTAGCCTGGTATTTATAGCTCAGTTTCCCAGTGTGTTCTTTGAGCTTCCTAGGACGTTCTTTTTCTCCATCTGCTGGTTGTTGACATGGTATAACTGTATATTTTGATTATGGAAATGTATAAGAATAAGAGCGTTTCATTTTACATTTGACTGGAGAGTTGTGGCTTCATCTCAGGGCAAGGCTTTGCTACTACAATATAATCTAGGTCAAGAATGGTGCTGAATATTTTCTGATACAGATAACCAGAGTTCTATTGTTTAATTATGTCAAAATATATTACTACCAATTATGACTAATACTCCATATGAATCACCCTGTCACAAAATGGTAATTTTATTACCATTAAAATACTGTGCTTCGTATGCTGTTTCAATACAATCTGTTAAATCTAGGTCAGGAATGCTTTTTATTTCTTTGTTCTGTTATCAAAAAGGTCCACGTATGGATGCACTGTCTATCTCATACAAAGATATGAATTGCTAAATTGTTTACTCTTCTACTTCAGCGCCATTAAATGTCGAAGATGTCTGCTGTTCTTCTGATTAGGTTTTTTAACATTGGCTCAAATCTTTTGTATTATACTGCTTGAAATACAGTCTGTAACCAGCTTTACAACTGCAGCATAAAACTATCAAAATAAAATCAAAAGTTTCTCAGCTTAAGCAAAGCACCGATTTACTTTTGAATACTCACCTACATTACTCCTCATGGTCTTGCTTCTAGTTACCTTGGGCGTCTTCAGGCTTTTTAAAATTCTTGATGCGCTTTCAGCTTTGCTTTAGAGAGTCTCCTGTTTAGATCTCGATAATGGGCAATGTCCATCGAGGCTGGCTCCTTGTCTTCCTACACCCCTCATCTGAGGAACTCCTGCACCCCACGTTACATCTGCTGAGACAGTTGCATTATTCAAACTAAAGAATGAGCGAAATGTTTTTATTTCACTTTTCTGGATTGCTTTCTAAGCCCTTAGCCAATTACTTTGTAGTATAAACTCTAATAATATTTGCTTTTAAAGAAGGGTAGGATGGCTCTGACCAGAACTGATAAAAAAAGATACCTTTTACTCCATTATGGTAGTTTGCTGGCCAGAAGAATGAGCAGTTTCTATAAAAATGAGCATGTGGATTTTTATGACGGCACTAATATGCATACAAAAAAAGGTCACTTCTTCAGACAACTTGGGTTGTACCGATGCATGCTAAAAACCTTCAGCGACAGAGTCTAGGCTGTGAAGAGTTACAATACCGCAAATGGGGTTCGTTACGCGAAAGGTTCCACTGGTATTGCTGATGGGCCATGAAATTAGTCTTTACACAGGTCCACACGTACCAGTGAACCCCCAGCTGAAACCCAGCCTGGGTCATTCCGTAACATCTGCCTGTTCTCCAGACGTTTCCTTAAGAATCACCCCCAAAAATGTACCCGCAATCCTCCACTCGCTCAGGCTTCGATGGTGCCAGTCTCAGTTTCTCTGACGCTGAAAGGAGCTACCAGTCTTTGCAGGACTCTAAGTCAATTAATTAGTTCTTTTAGAGGCGAAATGGATTGGAGCTCATTAGGTTAAAGGCATATCCAAAAGAGTTAATGTAGGCCTTTACAGCTTTACACCGGAAAGCCTGAGGACTCAGGAAAGGCACAGTTAGGGCTTAGAAATACACACTTAACCAATTCAGAATTATTGGGGATTTTACTTTTTTTAAAAAAAAAAATCTACAATTAAAACAGACGTAACACAGCCAATCAATGTTTTTTGAATCCTACAGGAAGTCTAATGAGTTTATTCTGATTTACAGATCACGTATTCGGAATCTCTTTTAAGTCATTTGTCATCATAGGAAAGGTCTTGGTTCTTGTTAAAAACTTCTCCCCTAAAAGAGAACCCGTTAATACAAAACGCGAATGAAAAATTTCAGGCAAGCCAAAAAACCAGGATATAAGCACAGAAGTCACATAAAGTACATTGGCTGCAAATCCCAAATAGAGTATTTACTATGATTATTAAAGTATCTTAGTCAAGCTTATAAGCAAAACCTTTTTTCTTTCTTGGTGATGACCTGGTGCTTGGCTTCCACTGTCTTCATTAGTACCACTAATTTACCTGAGTTATTAGTTGATCAGCACTTCCCAATTTAAGGGCAAAATTGGGGCACAGAGTTTTGCAAAAATGGGTACCAGAGAGTCTTGGTTGTTCCAGACTGCACTCACCAACCCAGAAGAGCCTTTCAGCGAATAGTTTTTTCATATTACTACTTAAGATTGCTAAAGTTCTTCCCCAACCAGTATCACTTTGAAAATTACGCCCCTATGAAATATATGTCTAGATTTTCTTAAAGATTGGGGCACTAGAGAGCTTCCATGTTTAAACACCATACATTTAGTGCTTCCGAACATCACGGGGCTTACCTGTTCTTAATACGGAATGTTTTTATGTATCTAGAGTGCTAACAAGGTCCATTCAGTCCCATGGATGTACCCATGGAGTTGGAGACACACTGAACCTTCTCCTCTGAAGCATCCACAGGACCCACAGGGTTGGGCTCCTACCACTGGGCCTCAGCCATTTGCTTCAGCTTAGAACTGAATGCCAACGTTTGCTAATTTGCTCCAGAAATCTTAAAAATCTTAAAATCTAACATATAAATGGCATAATTGAAACATAAGAATTTATTCGTCAACTGTAGAAATGACAGGAATTTTTAACCTGTTTCGGCTGTATATAAGGTGCATGAAATATTTCTAAGAATGAACATTTTTACGTAGGTTATTCATAAAATTAGAGATAAATAAGGATCCATGGCTTCATAACATACCTTATCTTTACAGTAACAAAACAAATAGAAAGATGGCATAGCCCACCATTAAAGAATTTGCATACAAATATATTTTAGATCGTAATTTCACTATGGATATTACATTCTTCAGATAAAATTATTTATTAATGTTTAAACACACTGAAAGGTATTGATAAGAGACATTTTTATGAAGAGCTTCCCTTGAGCATATAATGCTAATCACAGCAAACACTGTAAAACTAATTTACTGGAAACAATTTCAATAGATGGATGAAATAGCCCAAGAACGAAAGCTAAGTCATACTGGGGCTTAAAATAACTGGGTCACATGGACAGGGCTAAGCATTGATGTAGCATCAGGAAAAGAAGCCTCTAATAAAGGCCTCCAGAAATCTACAGAAAAGCGTTATTAAAATGAATTCAAATAAATAACCAGATTTTTAACTTGTGTCTAAATAAAATAGTAACAATAACTGAATGATCAAAATTGTCCGTACCGAGCATACGGAAATGGAAACGTGTAAGGAAAGATGTAATTAAAGCTCCTGATAAAAAAATAAACATTACTTTAATTATGCATCTGCCATTTACAAATTTACTAGCATCAAAATACTAGCACCGCAGACACAGATGACCAGCTACGGAGTATAGTTTTATAAATGCTAAGCTTAGACTACCGGGGATCATCACAAGGCTCCTATACGGCGAGCCCAGCGAATCTCTGTGGCTAATTCAATAGGCTCCGCGTTGCTTTTCCCCTCCTGAACGCCTTGGGCAAATCCTCCTTTTCACCAGCCTTCCTATTTTCTTTGCCGATTAGGAACTACCAGTTTTTGTCATAAAGAATTCGAAATAAGCGTTTGTAAAAAATCTGCAAAGGATTACTTTTTTTTTCTTTCAATTAAAAAAAAATGGACACTTGACATAGAAAAAAGTACTTCTGCTTCTATAGTCTGGTATTTAAAACAAGAAGGTGACAGTGACAGGCTGTCCTAGCTGTTATTAAATAGCACGGCACCATGCGTGAAAAAGACCGGTTTATTTTTATCATTCAGAGATAAGTACAGGACTTACACGGTGACTACAAGATGTTTATTTTTCTACCACGTACATCTCCATAACAATAAACTTCCCGATGAGTTCTCACCAAGTTGCAGGAATCTAATGGTGTATGTATTTCTGGACAGAGACATCTGTTTTTCAGTGCATGTGCTGTCTCATTCCCTTTGTGAGCTTTCTATTTACATAACAAGTCTGTGCTAACAGATTAAAAAAAATCCTGTCCCCATCTAATCTCTTAAGATACATGCAATATTCTTACAACTATGGTTATTTGATGTATCTAAAATTAAAGATACTCTACTTTTCGTAAGGAAAAAAAAATGAAAAATACCAAAAAATGATCTTCCAGTAACAGAAACAAACTCAATAACTTTGCCATCATTGCTGTCACAAAAGACTAGTGAGAGAGGATGGCACTCAGCCAGTTCCCTCTTTTCTGCAGGTAGGTTTTAAATTTATATCTTGATTATTGGCTGTTTCTCAGGTCCTTCTTCCTATTTATCCTGTAGCGTAACTGCAAAACACTCCTCCAAAAGAGTATATTCCAAATCAGAGCCATGGGCTCCGTGCTCGGAAAAAATGGCAAAAACTCAACCTCTTTACAAGCATCCGGTCTGATTTTATTTTCAATAATTGCTATTTTTATTTTGTTAAGTGGAAAAGTCACACAAAATGTTATTTAGCAATTGCATCATCCTCCATAATACTCCAACCAAACACAGTATCATTAATTTCTAGCGGTGGCATTACATTACCGCCAGAGAGACAACACTGCCTCTAACACCAGCCTACTGAAATCCCATCATTATCTCCTGACGCATCAAAGAAAACACAAGAAATAATTTTAAAATTGGAAATCACTGTGTTTACTATCCATATATATGTCACAGGAAGAGTGACAAAGAGCAAATTCACCTACCTCAAATCGGGAAGACTGGTGGAGGTGATCCACCAGGTTTCGGTGGGTCTCGGAACTTCTGGAAAGAATTAGAGAAGTGCTGTTTCTTCAAGTCTTTACGGTTCTTGTGTTTTGTTGTGATAAAGCCTCTTCTTCCTGCAAAAAACACCACACGTTGTACTAAACCAAGACTTGCAGAAAGACAAGTTATCAATACCTGTGCTTCACGCAGACCACAGGGCTCCTCTAACAAAAAACATGGGTGTATTCACAAAAGCAAACATTGAACTCGACCGGTGAGTTTATCCAGGTTCTCTCAGTACTCAGTGAAGAAAGGCAGAGTCCAAACTGTGATTTTAACCAAATTAACCTAATCTGATCCTAAATGCAGCTGTATTCTGAACTGCCCTCTAGAAGGATCTCAGAAGACCACCCTACTGTCCAAGGGTAGGGTCCAACTCTGGCCACAGCCTCTGCTGCTTTACACGTCCACAGAATTTAAGGCTCTAGAAATAGAGCCTACACGGCTGGAGAAAGGATAAAAGGACTTTTTAATGACATATTCTTGAGAAGATCCACCATAAAACTTCAGAGAACTAAAATTATAAAAGAGACACGCAGTTTTCCTTATTTATATCTAATTTATATATGCACCTCTCCATATTTATCCACTCACAAACACACACACATATATAAATTAACATAAAAAACCCGAAGTAGCTTCGAAAGTAGCATTGAAAGTAGATTTTAGACTTGTAGGGTAGATTTTTCCCCTGGAACAAACACAGCTTTAACTAATTCTGTGACTTGAACATGTGATGGAGAATCGTGAACGCAGCCTAACCAGAGCTTTGTACTTAATTTTGTTCTTATAACCAGCACAAATAGTTGGCAAAAATATCTTTGCCAGGGATAACTACAGGGATCAGAGGACTTTCAGGTTTCCCCAATCTAGACCTGGAACCTCAATCCATCCAGAAGACCTGGCTCAAATCAGGGCTCTCCGCTCCTCAGCGGAAAGCTATGGGGACATCAGATTTTTTTCCCTTACTTCTTCATTTTCTTGGGACCCTTCTTGAGAAGAAAATCCCCTACGTGTAGCCCCTAATTATATTAAGAGGGCACAACTCAACCCTCTGCTGAAAGGTTCCTCCTGCTCCAGGCGCTGCAGTTGGGGGCTGCTCCCTCTCCTCCGCGGAGGCCACCACTGGCCCAGGGAATCAGATAAAGGAGCCGATTTGTGTATTTCTGATGGATTAGTCTTAACCTAGATCGGTTCCCTAATCCCTGCGGCTGGAGGGATGCTTGTGCTGGACGAGACGCTTAGGAAGGCACGGCACGTGTACGGGAATGAATAACCCGGAGTGGAAAGAGCAGCGGTGAATTTGGCTCACGCCAGTTCAAAGCGCTTGGGGAAATTCACTGTATTTGCTCATTTCATTTTATTTTAGAATACTGCAGTATTGAAAATATCTTCTCATCTCCTGCTTTCACAGAAAGACTTCAGTATATTTCACTGTTTAAATAAAAGTAATATTTAGCTGCCTACATATTCAAAATGTACGATCCTAATTCTAAATTTTAACTGTTGTAACACCAAAGAGCAGGTAAGCATGTCTAAAAAAATCTATTTTGAGTACCCGACTAGTCATCATAAAGCTGGAAATAATAATCTAGAATAATAATAAGAAGAATTTCCATAAAGTTGGAAATAATAATCTTGCTTTCCTTACTGATTAGAATCCACACCTATTATCCGACTATTTCCTAGACACGGTGTCTGGAGCAAATGAAGTTACAACAGATGACATTAAGAAAACAAGACGCAAATATCCTACCTGCCACGACTACCTTGGCACGAACATATGGCCTTTTCCAAACGTACTGTTCTTTTGTATGACAAGTCGCCCGTATTATTACAACTTCAAAAATGCCTTTTTAACTGCCTGACAACCCGCTACACTGAGCGAAAAACATTAAAGCGAAAAGAAATACAATAACAACAGGCAGGTCTTTTAGAGAAGCTCATTTAAAAATTAGCTATAGGGGGTAACATGCTAACACATCGGTTTCCCTTACGTGATATATAGCTCTACGGCTGACATACTAACATATTTGTTTTACGTATGTGATATACAGCTATAAGGCTGACACACTAACAGTTTTCAGATTTGGCAACGGTGTCACTTGAGTGGATGGAGCTTTGAAGAGAGAAGATGCAGGAAGGGATACTTGCTAGGGGTTTTGTGTGTGTCTCCAGTTACAGGAAAAAAACAACAAAAAAAAAAAGACAGCAATGGATTTTTAATTGCCAAGAGAAGAAAATCAGAGGCATCCATTTAATCAATAGTCTCAATCCTATAAATCCCGCACGTGTGATACTTTCATAAAGAAAGTGCCAAGTACTAATAATATATCTTACAACTGTGAAAAGACTTTTATTTTATAAAAAGCCTGGGTTTTGACAGGGAAGGCGCATGCTACTCTTCAGAAGCAGCATACATGCAATCTTCACCTGGCAATTTAAAAATGGAAGGAAAACAATCAAATTGACAAATAGATCAGTTGCCGACTATAAAGAAAATCATTCCCGCGTACGAGGCTGGGTAATAAAGAGGGAAGCAGAGTGCAGGCCCGGGTACCACCGCACTCCTCGCACCGAACTGCTGGTTGCTATGGCAAGCAGTTCCCCGGGTTTTTCTCCGTTAAACAGTAATATGTTTTCTGCTTCCTCGTTCTTGATATTTTGATGAAGTTAATAGTCGAGATCTGGACCTGGAAGGGAGGGAAACTAAAGGTTCTCTCCAATAAACACGCGTTCTGATTTATTTTGGTTTTGTGAAGCCATCTTAGAAATCAAAATTCATGGATAACTAAAAAATTATTGTCGTTCATCTGTAACACAGCATTTTAAAAACTTGTGATTTATTTCCATTAGCCGCTTTGCATACCTGTTGTACATGCATTTCTGTTCTCTAGCTCACAATGGAAATGTAATCTACTTTTCTCCTTCACTGATCTTTAATTTAATATAGAGATAACTGTGAAACTGATGAGAACTGAGATGATAAACAAATAATTGTAATTCCGTATAATACCAATTTGTCTTTTCCCTTCCTTTTTTTTCCCTAAGCAAACGTTGTTAGAGGTACAAAAGAATGAATTAGTGAAAAAAATTATTTAGCCATTACTCCTGTAAACTAATAAATAACTGAATTTCTTTCTGTAGTTGTCTCTACCTGGAACACAGCGGTATTTCAAAAGGTGGGTAAGAGCCAGCTGTCAGCACAAGAGACGCTCTAATGGGGAGAGAAGGATGTTAATCCATGTTCTTCTTGATTTCTATGGCTACCGTAAAGCCTTGACATACAAAATACAAATACGTTTGATAAAACAACCGTGACAGACGAGAGAAACAATCCTCTCCCCACCAGCCCAACTGCAAACTCAGCTGTCACCCACTTGAAGGAAGGTCCATGGCACAACTTCATAACAGTCATATACTTTTTTTTTAAAAAAAAAAAAAAAAGACAAAAACCCGATCTTTTTCTTTTGATTGGAATACTGTCTTCCACTATCAGCAAGAGCACACAGTCCTCTTTTTCTTCCTACACGTGAGAGTACAGAATTTGTACATGGTTTTATGCGTCCGTTGCATCGTTTCTTGAGATTGGAAACTAATAAAGAGAATTCATCAAGGTGGGCAGTGGTCCTAGATCGTGGCTTTTAACCTCTCCTGTACTTCGTAATGCATACGACTTGCAGAAACAGCCTCAAAAACATATTCACAAAGTGCGTAAAGGCCAATAACAAATGTGATCTGCATTCTATTTATATTAACGTACATTTTTCGGTGACGCTTGACGTAGATGAGGAACAAACACTGTCCCGCAGTCGCCAGAACCGCGCTGTCCTCCAGCTGCTCGTACGCCACCGTGCCGTGCCGAAACCCTTCTTCCATAGGTGAGAGCGAACTCATCCCACCAGAACATGCTCATTTCTATATCCGGATTATTTTATATAAATACAATTGTGTTGACACCAAGACTGTAAGCTTTTTGCCTCCTGAAGAACACAGCGTAAGCACCTCAGCTGCTCAAGAAATACTTGAATAAACACACCAACCGCACAAGGAGCGGAAGAAAAGGATACCTGGGCTTTTAAAATTAAACTGTTATCCAAAGCCTCCAACTCCTTAGGAAAGAAGAAATTTAATGCAGCAAGCAAGTTTATATTTTTGCCTCGTGATACTTTATCCTCACATAATAAAGTGCCTTCTTTCAGACATGATATTATGCCGTTGTTTAAAATTAAATCCTCCAAAAAGAAAATAACATAAACTTTTCTAAACTCTGTTATTTCTTATTTAAAAAAACTCTTGGCACGATTCTCCATAACTGGCAAATCTTGATTATTTTCAACTCTCACGTAAGCCAAAACGCTGCCACGGCAGTCGACGGGAGGAGGACTCAATAACTGGTGTCCAGCACAGACTCTTCCCATCAATTTTCTTCAGGTCTGGACTCAACCAATGCTGGTGGCAGAGCAATCTGTTTTCTCCTAAATCTGAAATATTACGTTGTACATCTGAAGTTCGCAAAGAAAGGAATCACCCCACCCAGGTCCACGAACACCACCACGTATAAATGTGGGTTTTTTGTTCTAATTGTTCAGGTAAGAGATAATTGGAAACTCTTAAAGAAGCAAATTAAAAAAAGAAGGAAAAAAAACCCCAAAAAGGTTGTGGCTTCACAATCCTCTCATCATTGAGCTTCCTAAGGAGGAAGTGCCTTAAGGAAGGTCAGGGAACAGCTTTCACCACTACTGATTGCTGAGCTGATAATTTTAATATGTTGAATTTTACTCTTTGCTTATTTAGTGATGTGACCAACGCCAGCACCGGAGCGCTCACGCTTTCCATATTCTTTGCTTCTATCATCCCTCTATAGCTCCAGGGTGTTAATCTCCCAGGAAAATGATAACCAAAGTCACCATACACGTGGATTCCATTACTTCGTGTCTCCGTAACGCCTTACAAGGTGTTAAATGTTGTCGTGCTGCAGAAAAGCCTGGACAGTGATTACTACAGCAAACATCCCGTCTGAGATGGGCTGAGGAAGGCTGAAAAAATTCAAAATAAATTAAGCTAGCGAAGGAATTGCCTTTCACCACCCAGCACCTACCGCGCTGCCTGCTGGAGGCCACCTCCTTCACCGTCGAGGAACAGTCACCCTCGCGCTTCCTCTAAGTAGTCCTTTCAAGCTGACGTCGCTACTAATTAGTACTACTAATTGTCCAATTCATTCATAAACTATCAGGACGGTATTTTAATAATCCCCTGGCAGAGGACTCCTGAAGCAGAATGCAGTTTCTGGAATTCTAATTCTATTCTTGCTAAGGTTAATAGATGGTTTCCCACTGAGTTTAATATAATTCACATTGGATCACTACTGAGTCTATATTTATATAAAATGCCCTACTATTTGAATCTGTTTGATCATTTTAAAATTATCAAACTTATTTATTCATAGACGGAGATCAAAATTCTCTAAAAATTTAGCCTAGGATCGAGCGACTTTTCAGAAAGCTTTGATAGATTTAATGAAGTCTGTTTTTAAGTTATTTCTAAGCACGGTGGTACTACATCATCAAACATTCCTCTGATATTTAGATATATATATTTATCTATCTATCTATCTCACCCGCTGCAAGTAGCATTAAGACATGGGAAATATTATTAAGCTGCTTTAATGACAAACGTACCAAATGTCATTGGGGAAAAAGGTACCCAACTTCTTAAAAGACTAATAAAACTCACGTCTTTGTTGCACGGTTTCCTGAAGCCTGATGAATTTGGGAAAAGGGCAGAGATGAGAAAAATACCTCAGACAATAGTTAATATATAAACGTATGTAAGAACTCATGTTGTCTTAATGAATTTACTAATTTGGAAGCTTTACGTTGACCTTGGGCAATTATTGATACATACGTCATGTATTGTTCTGGCCACTGCTGTGGTTATAAAAATAATTATACTTGCTGCAGAATTTGGCAGAGCTGAATTTTTCCAGAAATCCCACTTTGAACAACAATCTGCACTGAAATATAAAAATATTAATATCTATATAATGTTTTATACAAATACATAACATGCACATTATATAAGATAAAAAAATATAAAAAAACCTAAACAAGAATCAAGTAAAAAGGCACAAAAAAATGCAATTTTTATCTGATTACTACTACAGCAAGAATTCTAAATTTTTTAAGCAGAGAAAAGTGATTTGACAGTAGCCTACGACTACAGGGCGCAGGAACAGCCCATGGTCAATGAGACTCCAGCCTGCCCTCGGAAGGGTTTCTGCAGAGCAGGTCACCAGTCACCACCACAAACTTGCTGGAATGCTCCCAGCTCTGAGAACCTCGTGCTGGACAAGCCACAACCACCACACTCTCAAGGAGGTGGTGAAGGGATGTCTAGAGAAGTCATGGAGCTTGGTGGCTCTACCTCAGCGCCTCCCATTTGTTTCTGACATAGGAGTAGAGCGCAAATCCTCTTGCATGTCTTCCCTTCCGGCAGAAGCAGCTGTGATGCCTTCAGGGGTGGTTCCTGCACTCTCTTACCAACAACTCCTCTTGCTCCTTCACTTTTTCCTCTCCTCTCCTCTCCACACTTTTGCTCGTGGGTCCAATCCCCTCCACATACCAAGCAGCAGACGACCTGTGCTTAGAACGGTCCTGAAACTCTTCCTCATCTGCTCAAGTCCTCTCCAAAACATGGTAACACGCTGTCATGGTTTCAGCTGGGATGGAATTAACTTTTTTTCCAGCAGCTGGTGTGGTGCTACGTTTTGGATTTGGGATGGGGATAGTATGGTAGCGCACTGGTGGTTTTGGTCGTTGCTACGTTCTCAATGCCTTTTCTGCTCCTCACCCCACCCCACCAGTGAGTAGGATGAGGGGGCAGAAGAAGCTGGGAGGTGACACAGCTGGGACAGCTGACCCCAACTGGCCAAAGAGATGTTCCATACCATATGGCATTGTGCTCAGTGTATAAAGTTGGCAAAGAAGAATCACAAAATGGTAGGGATTGGAAGGGACCTTTGGAGATCACCTACAAGGAAGAGGGGGATGTTCAGAGTGATAGCATTTGTCTTCCCAAGTCACCGTTACATGTGACGGAGCTCGGCTTTCCCGGGGATGGCTGAACACTCGCCTGCCCATGGGGAGCAGGGGATGGATTCCACCTTTGGCTTTGCTTGTCCGCACGGCTTCTGCTTTACTTATTAATCTGTCTTCATCTCAAGCCACGAGTTCTTCCTCACTTTTACTCTCCCGACTCTCTCCCCCATCCCAACTGGGCAAGCAAGTGAGCAGCTGCGTGGTCCCATTTGCTGGCTGGGGTTAAACCACGACACACACCTCACCCTGACACCAGCTGAACTCACTCT
Organism: Numenius arquata; assembly: GCF_964106895.1. NCBI lineage: Eukaryota > Metazoa > Chordata > Aves > Charadriiformes > Scolopacidae > Numenius > Numenius arquata. The sequence continues at coordinate 3,051,322 of NC_133578.1, forward strand.
CCTGCTACTCACCCCCTGGATAAGATTCTCCACTTCTTTAGATTCTCTCTGTGGAGTGTCATGAGGGGAAAACTTGTCCCAGTGATTTCCTCAGCTCTCACCTAGTTTAGAGAAGCAGAATAAGGAAAGCACCTTCCTCCAGGGAGGCTGGTGACGACGTTAGAGCTGAGTAGAGAGAGCTGCAGCTGGCGGAGAACATCGCTGAGGGGTACGGTCACAGGTCACATTAAGCAAGTGATGGATACGGAAATGTTTGTAGTCACATAAGACTTTTTCAGTTAAAAACCTCAAAATAGACAAATACCTAAACTGGTAGTTTGTGCATCCAAAGCAAGAATGAGAAAGTTCTCCTAATCCACACCAAGTCCCTGCTTCTCTCCAGGCTGGCACTAAGGAACTGTTCTCCCCAGAAGCAGGCTGGACGTCAGCAGTCCCACCACCTTCACATAGCCAGAATCACAGCCATCTTCCCACCAACGTTAAAGAACGTAAAGACTGTAAGATTTCAGCCACATCAGACAGTATTTCCAAGCAAATGACCAAGCAATCCACAATCACAGAATCATAGAATGGTTTGGGTTGGAAGGGACCTTAAAGCCCATCCAGTTTCAACCCCCCTGCCCTGGGCAGGGACACCTCCCACCAGACCAGGTTGCTCCAAGCCCCCTCCAACCTGGCCTTGAACCCCTTCAGGGATGGGGCAGCCACAGCTTCTCGGGGCAACCTGGGCCAGGCTCTCACCACCCTCACAGCAAAGAAGTTCTTCCCCACATCTCATCTCCATCTCCCCTCTTTCAGGCTCAAACCCTTCCCCCTCCTCCTATGGCTCCCCTCCCTCATCAAGAGTCCCTCCCCAGCTTTCCTGGAGCCCCTTGAGGGACTGGAAGGGGCTCGAAGGTCTCCCCGGAGCCTTCTCTTCTCCAGGCTGAACCCCCCCAGCTCTCTCAGCCTGTCCTCACAGCAGAGGGGCTCCAGCGCTTGGAGCCCCTTTGTGGCCCTTCGCTGGACTTGTTCCAACAGGTCCACACACTTCCTATGCTGAGGACTCCAGAGCTGGACGCAGTGCTCCAGTACAATGGTCTCACTGGTAGACTTAGCCTGGGTCACTGGTGGGATTCCCTGACATCGCAAAAATCAGGGTGACCAAACCCAAGCCTGTTTTCCCAAAGCAGGATGCCACCCCGCTGTAAGAGTTTTAGGGAGGTAGCAGCTCGGACCGCCCTGGGACTTGGGCATCAGCGGTGTTTTCTGCCGTCCCTTTCTGGCAGGATGTCTCCTTGCAATGGGTTGCAACTGGAAAAAAATAATCCTCGAATTCTGCGGCGGTGGCTGTGGTATTAGCTACAGCTGACACAGACAAAGCAGCACATTAAACATCTCCTACAGCAAAGTTGATCATAAGAATCATCCGATAGCTGTAAGTTAATTAGGTTCCGATACTCAGTTCGATATCCTAACAAAGATGCTGAAGCACATACTCAGCATTTTGAGGACTGAAAAAGAGCTGGTATAAAGCTACCACGGAGGCAGCGAGAACCTTCGCTACACGGTTCTTAATCACCGGGGAAAAAAAAAAAAAGACTAATTCCCAAACCAAACATAAACGGCTGCTGATACCTTTGCACTCAAAAGCAGCTGTTTGACTGTTTTTAAAGTTTTTTTTATTTGTAGCGATCTGCGAATCGAAAAGTTTTGTATCTTCCAATTCCCATTTTAATGCAGTACTTTGCGATAGAGGATTATGCAGGCTCAAGGGTAATAATGAGCGGACAGAGGCATGTAACTGCTTTATGGCTCTGCTTTGCACACTTTATAATGCAAAACAGAAGTGAGAAATTTTTCTTTGATAAAATTTCACGTTCTTTTTACTCTGAGCAATTCCCCAATAAGAATAAACACGGCGGGTTCCCAAGCTAAAAGTTAAAGTTACTGAAGTATGACAAAGTGTCAGCCGGTCAAACCGCAAATGAAAAACCAGAGGAAACATCATGTTATTAAAAACTTATAAGAATTTTTCATAAAAAAACTTATTACACAGCATCATAAATTTACTATGGCTTTGGTTTACTGAGATAACCAAATAGCTTCTGGGGGAAGAGGATGAAACCAAAACTAGAAAGAATTGCCTTAGCAACTCCCCCCCCAAAACCCACTCCCCCCTCCCTCCCAAAACTTCCACAAACTTAGATGCCATGTTTTATCCCACGTCTGCTCTATTAGGCAAGAAAAAGAGGGGACAGTGAAAGCAAGCATTTAAGTTATCAAGAAGTTTGACAGTAAATCAACAACAGGAGAGGGTAAAACCCACATTTTTTAAGTTAAATACACAAATATATGTTGAAGGACTACATGGGGAGGGTCTCTTGATGAGGGAGGGGAGCCATAGGAGGAGGGGGAAGGGTTTGACCCTGAAAGAGGGGAGATTGAGATGAGATGTGGGGAAGAACTTCTTTGCTGTGAGGGTGGTGAGAGCCTGGCCCATGTTGTCCCGAGAAGCTGTGGCTGCCCCATCCCTGGAGGGGTTCAAGGGCAGGTTGGAGGGGGCTTGGAGCAACCTGGTCTGGTGGGAGGTGTCCCTGCCCATGGCAGGGGGGTTGGAACTTGATGATCTTGAAGGTCCCTTCCAACTCTAACCATTCTATGGTTCTATGACTAAAGAAAAAAGCTATAGCAATACCAACAAAACCTTTAAAAAAATCACAGATTTAACTCTTGTCTCTAAGTTTGTCACATTCCAAAATCTACGTTGTAAATTCAAAACATAAAGTGCGTTAGGTTTTTTGCTTCTAAAGTGTTTTTCGGGAAGCAATTCACTCAACAGCTGTATTAGAGCTGTCACACAGAGATCAAGAGAAGCGTTTCGTACGTTAGAGCAGCCAACAAATGAATTTCCCTACCTTCATCTTAGCCAGCTCTGCACATCAGCAGAGCACACAGACAAAAAAGGACACGGTTTTCAGTAATAGTCAACAGACAACTTGGTTACACCTAAATTTGGGGGGTTTTATTACAAGATTTTATGTAAAATTTTCTCTATCAGAAAAAAAAAAACCCAAACTCTTTCAAGCCAAAGAAGCTGCTAATATGCAACGGAAAAGACTTAAATTGTTTAAGGCCTCCAGACATTAACAAGAAGTTAAACACTTCTAATTGCTTTGCAAGTTATCTTAATTTAATAATTAAAAAATGGAAGTGTAATAGCAGTATAGCCTTACAATTCTGTATGGATCTAAGAACAGTGAATTACACAGTGTCAACTGGTCTAATTTAATGACTAGATTTTTTTCCTTCTTCGCAGAAACCACAAGGTACGTGTCCCAGTTCCTTCATTCTTAGCATGTTTTTACACTTACCTGGATTTAGGCTTAAAATGAGAGAAAATTTCTGACCCCTGAAGCTTTTGGTTTCCTTTTCTGTACTTGCAAACTTCTCTAGCTCAAAGGTACAGCTGATAGGAAGGAGTTAACGGGAGCTTCCAGATGACAGAATTCATTTCCCAAAGAGAGTACCGAGACAGCCGTTCAAGGAGAAAAAACTTTAAATTCCTACTGAATTACGCTAGATTGAAACGGATGGGACAATCGGATCCCTTGGCAACTGCTAATCTGGTAGATAAAAAGATTTCTATTCAAACCAAGCGCCGAGATACCACCGGTGAGCTGAAGCCTAAGGACCAAAGCGCATCTTCAACCTCATGCAAACTTGCTTTAAATTTGACAGCTGCAAGAGGGCACTTCCCAAATACGTGGCAAACGCACCTAAACAAAAGCTGGGACCTAAAATAACTGTGTAAAATTCTACTTTCACCCTCGCTTTGGATTAATAAGGTGATCAACAAGTGTGATGAACAGGACCTCCACTGAAGGAACTGAAGATTAGGAGTCTCGGTGTAAGAGGGCATCAACAAACCATGGCCATACACAAAGACACAAGTGCATTAGGAAATACTTATTTTAGCTACTGCTCCATTTCAGAGAACAGATGGAAACATTTCCAGTCTGGGCAACAAGAATTATTTCTTAATAATTCAATAATTTCTTAATAGCATCAAGATAATCTGAAAAACAGAAAAGAATGTCCTTAATTCTCAGTGACCTGAGATCTGTGCAACTGCTGTGGGTAGTTTAACACCCCTGATAAGATTTTAAACACTTGAAAGAGTTTTCTGCTCTATGGCATCAACCAAAGTTTCTAACAGCCTCATAATATATTAAATGAGGAATATGTCGGTGTATTCTTCTTGACTTTCTGCGTTAGCAGGTATGAATAACAGAGGTCAGGTCTTTCCTCAACTCCAGTAGCGACAATCTTTTTGAGGGTTATGTTTTTCAATACTTTCAAAGAGCCAACACAAGCACTATTAAAATTAGCCTCCAAATGTCTTGTTATAATATGAAATGTTTAATCAAGCCACGATACAGAATACGAACATTACTAAAGAAGTCGTAACGCTGTAAAAGTTCACGTAGGTAATAGTTAGCTGCTACTAAGTGAAAGTATTGAATCAGTAATTTTTAAGTAGGGTTCCAAACAGTCAACACAAACCAGACACAGTCTTCTGAATTATTTATTTTTTGAACTATAAACATGTCCTCTGCTAAACTACACAAATTAAGAATCTACTCAGGCAGCGAGATCCTCATCTTCCACTGCTACAAAGCAGTGTAAATTTACTCAAGGTCAGAATTTATCCTAAAACATACGTGAAAGTAGTAGATGGAAACCAGCATATCATTTGTCTATAGGTCAGCCCAACCAGGCGCACACTGGTAAATACAGTAGGGTAGAAAAAGTCTGTACTTCAGCACCTTCAAGTATTTTAGGCAGCAGATAAAAACAAGCAATTTTAAAAAAAGGTTTTACTTTAAATAGACTTTTGTTTTGTTCTTCCAAAGAAACCTTAAATACAGAAAATATGAATTCACCTAGACAGCAATATTACTGTAATCTAAGACTCCTCATATTGCCACCAAGAACTATTGTTAAACCCGTGTATCAAAATACTTTATATCAGTGTTTCTTCCCACTTGATGTAACCAAGTCATTTTGCAGAAGAGTTAATTTGACAGCGCAGAGTAAACTCTCCTTTCTGCTTTATCACTTTTATTCTTTGTCTTAGTCTAATTACAGACCCCACAGCAAACTCCGTGTTGCGATGGAACGCTGAGTGGGAGCCGGGGCAGCACAGGTCACAGAGATGAAACCACGAAATCTCTGTACAGGAATTAAAGAGCACGACTCTTTCAGAGCAGTCAGATTTCACATTGCTTTTCTAAACTCACTGAACCCCCAGTCATAGAATCACAGAGTGATATGGGGTTGGAAGGGACCTCTGGAGATCATCTACTCCAACCCCCTCCCAGAGCACCCTGCACTGGTCCACCCAGAGCAGGTTGCACAGGAACGTGTCCGGGGGGGGTTTGGAATGTCTCCAGAGAAGGAGACTCCACCACCTCTCTGGGCAGCCTCTTCCAGGGCTCTGCCACCCTCACAGCAAAGAAGTTCCTCCTCATATTAAGATAGAACTTCTCATACTTAAGTTTGTGCCCATTGTCCTCTTGTCCTGTCACTGGGCACCACTGAAAAAAGACTGGCCCCATCCTCCTCTGACACTCACCCTTTAAGTATTTACAGGCGTTGATCAGATCCCCCCTCAGCCTTCTCTTCTCCAGACTAAAAAGACCCAAGTCCCTCAGCCTTTCCTCATCAGAGAGATGCTCCAGGCCCCTCATCATCTTTGCAGCCCCTTGCTGTAGCCTCTCCAGCAGTTCCCTGTCCTTGAACTGGGGAGCATCCCGAACTTTACCCATTGCAGACTATTTAGCATCTCTGTATAAATTTTGCCAATATGTTTGATAGAGATGCAAAGGTTTTCTCTGCCTGGAATGACTAGAGACACGGGCAGGGACTGTCACATTATACAGTTTGAGATACGAGAGTTTTGAGAAGTAAACCAAAAAGCCGAAGAGGTAGAATTTTAAAATTTGTTTTTTATTTCCCACTGTTAGAGAGTAACACTTTTTAAAAAACTTAATCCCTGAAGCTTTTTGGAACCCTAGCAAGATAATTTAACACATTATGCTACTTCGGAGTTTAGGTCACCCACGCTGACATCATGTTTTGCATGAATTTTGAATATCCTCAGCATTATGTTATTTGACATTCATGGAATCATCTCAGGTTAAGCCAAATGGCAATACATCGCATCAGGTTGTATTTTAGCAACTGCCACACCACAAGCTCAGCAAGGAATTTGGGATTTCAGGTATTTTGTACTACTACAAAGGTACTATACGGACATTTACATACAGCGACTCTTCTATCAGTAGAAATGTTCTGCAGTGATTTACGGGCATAGCACTTAAGCACAATTATCAACTCTGAAGCCTTATCAATTTGATTTTTTTTTTCCTTTCTTTCTTCTTTGTAGCTGGCATTAGCACAAGAAGTTCTGGCATAGATTGTTTTCCAGTTTGCACACATTAAAAACCAGTGTTGATTTCCTGGGACAGCTGATTTAAAATTGCTCTGTTCCCTTTAACTGAGTAAGATTCACAAGAGAGCCCTAAAGATTTCTCGTACTGTTAACCATTTGGTGTCCAGCACCCTAGAGCAAGGCTCATTTTCTCTTTCCACTATAGACTAAAGTGCCTTTCTCTCTCTCAAATCACTGCAAAGTGTAACAGGATTTCCCAGAGGCGGTGTGTCTCCTCTCCTCTCTATCCCATACAGCCAGATCACAGAATCATAAAATGGTTAGAGTTGGAAGGGACCTTAAAGACCATCGAGTTCCAACCCCCCTGCCATGGGCAGGGACACCTCCCACCAGACCAGGTTGCTCAAAGCCCCATCCAGCCTGGCCTTAAACACTTCCAGGGATGGGGCAGCCACAGCTTCTCTGGGCAACCTGTTCCAGTGTCTCACCACCCTCACAGGAAAGAATTTCCTAATATCTAATCTAAATCTCCCCTCTTCCCATTTAAAACCATTACCCCTTGTCCTGTCACTACATTTCCCGACAAAGAGTCCCTCTCCGGCTGTCCTGTAGCTCCCTTCAGATATTGGAAGGCTGCTATGAGGTCTCCCAGGATATCTCCATGGCAAAGCACAATAACTCTTTCTAATGGCTGGATGGACAGTTGTCTATCTGCCTCCTGTACTGGAAAATACACAACATTTCAAAACCTCTTTTAGTTCTGCAGGACCCCCAGTCTGGCAGCTCAGAGCTCTCAGCCCACTGCTCAGGTCAGAGCCTTTGCAGGCACTGGCACCCTGGAGTGAAGCTGAAGCACTTCAAGAAGCAGAGTCACCATCACAGAATGATAGAGGTTGGAAGGGACCTCTGGAGATCATCTAGTCCAACCCCCTGCCAGAGCAGGTCCCCACAGGAACGTGTCCAGGTGGAGTTTGAATGTCTCCAGAGAAGGAGACTCCACCACCTCTCTGGGCAGCCTCTTCCAGGGCTCTGTCACCCTCAAAGTGAAGAAGTTCCTCCTCATGTTTAGATGGAACTTCTTATGTTCAAGTTGTGCCTGTTACCTCTTGTCCTGTAAAGACAACCCTAGAGGTATTTAAAAGATATGCAGACATGGCACTTAGGGACATAGCTTAGTGGTGGACTTGGCAACATTAGGTTTATGTTTGGACTTCATGATCTTAAAGGTCTTTTCCTACGTCAATGATTCTATGATTCTGTGAGGTACTGATCAAACTTATGGTTGAGACCAAATGATCTGCTCCCCCACCCGAGCAAAAACCCAGCCAAAGTGACAAAGAAAATGACAAGAAAAAAACCAAACAAAAAGAAGCATGTGAACCTATGAGAGAACCGTGAGTACTGCACAAAGCACGTATTTTGGATATAAGAGGGACAAGCATTTTGTCCTGTTAAACCACAGACGCCTGCTGCACCCATGATCATCTCTGCAGACAAATCCTGGTGTTGAGATCGAGTTGTGAACATGGGATACAAAGACCTACCCCCCTCTCCTGTCCCCTAAAGACATCCCTCCTTCCCTGCTCTCCCTGCGGATGGACAGTATTTCCTGGCAGTTCCACGCACCTCCGAGGACACAGAAAGCCAGGGGACTGCATCGAGGACAGTCCTTGCTCTTCATGTGTCTGCACAACCTCACACGCTCAACGCTGTTTAGCAGGGGGCTCTTTTTTTTTTGTTTGTTTGTTTTCTAATTATCAACTCACACAATTCTCTGAATTTCCTTTTTTTTTTGTGTTTTATTAAGTAGTTATTATATTTTTCGATTTAATAAAATCCCAGGGATACAACATTACTCTGGGTGTAGTTTTTGTTTTTCAGAAGGGACGAAAAAAGGAACAAGCATCCAATTTATTTTTGGTACCTTTTGGTTTAACAGCAATGCTAAACATATTCTTCCATTTTTTGCACAAAAAGTGATACTGCTGTTCAGGTGCGTGCTATCAGTTCCCAGGTAGCTTTCTGCAACGTTAATTTTATTTCAACAGAAACACGTTAAGCATAAATAAGTTTACAAAATGAGAAAGCAGGATGAAATTAGGGAAGCAACCCGAACTGACAGCACACGATGATGCTAAGGTAAAATATTTTCACTGAATTTCACTGAATTTTTTAGAGTTGGAAGGGACCATAAAGATCATCCAGTCCAACTCCCCTGCCGAAGCAGGGTTGCCCAGAGCATGTCAGAGCATGTTACTCAGGGCTGCATCCAGGCGGGTCTTGAAAATCTCCAGAGACGGGGACTCCACACCCTCCCTGGGCAGCCTGTTCCAGGGCTCTGGCACCCTCACCGGAAAGAAGTTTCTTCTCATATTTGAATATTCTTCTTCTCATATTTTGTAAGTGCTTCTGTAATATATCAGATTTCTCTACGCCCCTTGGCAAGGGCTAGTTCCATCTCCTCCCGCTCTCCGTGCTGCCAGCCCCACCTCCCTTAGCACAGGAAATAATTCTTCAAACCGCCCCAAAAGAGCTGAAAGTCTGTTAATTCTGCCTTAGTCTTGGGTAATTACCTTGTTTTAGCATCCCATATACGAGATAGAACTCACCGTGTGCCGTTACTGCTGGGCAGGTACCACTCCGAGTCCCGTAGCCCAGGTGTGACGCTTCCTCCTGCCTCTAATCATCCCAGGCATGACCTATGGATACCTATGGATAACTGTTGGGGCACCTCTACTTCACACAGAATGGAAACCTTCTTCTGGGAAGCCATCAGGAAGTTGGGGGTTTTTTTTGGTACCACTATAGACCAGAGTAAATTAACAGATTAAATTAACAGACACGCAGGAAAGCTCTTCTCGCACATCCCAAATCTCTGGAGCCATTTTTGGACATGTATCCACCAACCACCGAAACAACAACAGATGAAGAGACAGTCTCATTCCTGAAAAGGACTGGCCAAAGGCCTTACATTTTGTATTCCTGTCAAAATACATCCAAAATACATCGGATGTGAAAAAAAAAAAAAAAAAAAAAAAAAATCTATCGAAAGCTGAGTGTTAAAATATTAAATCATCCTAATTAGATAGACAACTAGCCCTACCGTTCTTTATAAAGTAGTTATGAAATGCCAAAAGTAAAAAGCTCTAGAGATCACCAGCATTTGCATTTAAAACCACACAAGATCATCTATTTGATGATGAGGTGAGAGAAACTTGAATAAAATGTAAGTTCTTCTAATGTTCAAAGACGGCCTTGTAGATGTAGCATGTTTCTAGCTATTTTAGCATATTTTTTTTAGAAGCATAAATTAGGTTTGTGTTTTTATTGTCCTCTTTGGCTTCCAAGTCTTGAAGGTATTAACTCAGCTTTGAGCTTTCAGGAATACTTCTGTAGTTTGGTTTACTCTCAAGCCTGGAGCTACAGCGGAAAAGGACAAGCAAGTGGAACCCACCTGAAAATGTGCATTTTAAGTACCTACAGGGCAAAGGACCATCTGTGCGGTCTTTAAAGATCTCATGTGGGCAACTGCATGGTCAGACAGCGATTTCTGGAGAGCTCTCCTTCAGCAGGCACAGAGAAGGGAACTTTGAGGAGTATATCATAAATGCACACAACACAAATATGGACAAATCCGGACGCGTCCGAGGTTACCCCACCATTTACATTTGTTGGCCAAACCATAAATCTAGTAACTTATCGAGCTGAAATCACCAAGTTGCAGAAGTTATGGAAAAATCTACTAAAAAAATAACCCATGTTTATTTTCTCTAGGAAATCTTCACAAGAGAACCTCATAGATTTTTGGAGGAGTACTGGAGATGTTTCTTTCTCTTACCTTTTACTAGAGCAGAAGAATCACGGAAATGAATGACAGAGATGGCTTCAGCATTCTTTCATGTTGCCAATGAATGATTTTTAGATGGGACCAAATACTAGATGAGTTCAAGGGCAGACAAGAAAAATTTAACTGAAATGGAATCTGTGGTCTAGAGCCCGTATAACAAAACATGCTGCAAAAATACCTATGTGTGTCAAATCCAGAAGAAGGGCCAGGTATCCCAAATGTCTATCCAAAACGTAGCAAGGAAACACACCTCAGTCACTGTAGCTCGGTACTTTGTGAAGAGAACTGAAATGCTTTTTCAGTTCCACCATCAATTTCCACGGCAGCAGGACCTAACTGAGACTTCAGTAATTGCGTACGAACACTGACTGCATCCTCAAATCTGCTTTAAAAATCACCTTTTTATCATCACCAAGCAACCACATGTATTTCAATGCTAAAACACATAGTTCAATCCTCGATTCGTTTTATAAATTTCTATTTCTACCCAAACAAATAATTTACTGTTGTGTCACTCCAGAAGCATTTTCTATGTTGGGTTTTTTTTCTCCCTTTCAGTGAATACATCCCATTATAGTAAATATTATATGGTCTTGAATCTAGGCTAAAACATACTCTAAGGAACACAGCTCTGCTACTGTAACACCTAAGAAAGAACCTATGGTCCTCTGCAAGCTCTCTTTGCCTCCCCCCGCCTCCGGCCCAGTTCCCAGGCCCAGAGGCTAAACTGGTTTTACTTCTTATATACTTAGTTCTGGATTTCAGAATTATCAGGGGGGAGAATGTCAGACCCTTCTTTCCTTCCAGTCAAAAATGTAATCCCCCTGACCCGAACCCAAAAGTCACTTACAGCTTTAGCTGCTCCTCCAGAAGAGCTCCGTAGTGGGCAAAAAAAATAAAATAATCTCTAAATTTTATTTAACATCTCCCACGTTGTTTCTATCAGCAATTTGGGGGATAAAGCAATAAGGCATGTCAGCAGCAGAGCTGCAAACTTAGTATGCAATGCATCAATTTTATGCCAGAGAGCCACAGCGAAAGTATGCGAAGGCTGTGTTTCTTAGCACTGTTTGGTGGATTATTTTCACAGAAATGGCTTTCACAAACTTTTCCCATTTGGCATCGTTTTTGTTCTTTGCAAACAGCGCAAGAAAATGCTAAAGCACATGTACAGGGAGATGGAGAAAGTATATAATACTCCACCAACTACGAGCAACAAGACAACTATGAGAAATTTAGAAGGTATAAGCAAAGAGAAAAATCTTTAAGTCCTTCCAGACGAAAGGTAGAGCAGTATTAACTTTATATAAAGAGCTATTTCTTACTATTACAGGCAATTAAATAGGGAAATGTTTTCTAGGCGAAACGGTGAGCTCACTATCACTTCCAGGCTTTGAAAGAAGATCGGGGAGCTTTCGAATAGGCAAGCTTTAACCCAGGTTCTGCGAAAAGTGATAGTCTGAGAAAGAGAAGTCACTGTGAAATCAGTCACTGTGGGCTCTTCTGGCCTTTGGGGTTTTAATTCCCTTACAAACCCGGAAAAAAAAAAAAAAAAAAAAGACCTGTCTCGTCCAGGAAAGTAAAATAAGCAGAATAGATCTATAGATGGAAGACACAACCGAAGAATCCATGTCCAACTGAAGGCACTACTCCCATCTTCACTCAAAGATATGCTTTTACAACATGTATTTCTAATTTGAAAGCACTTTATCATTGATCAGCTGTACTTTATTGCTTTGCAAAAGGACTTAAATATAACTTTGTACATTAGGGATGCATTTGTAGAGTCTGCTTTGCTGGGGAACGAGGCGGCAGCTATGGGATACGCAGCTCATCCCTCTTCACCCTGCATCCCAAACGAGCATCATCCAATGCTGCGTGTGGTCCAGGTCCCCGGACCTTGCCCTTTCAGTCCCATCAGCCTCTTCCCTCCCCACTCCCTACAGCTGCAGCCAGGCTGATTCGTTTGTAATTATAAACCATCTTTTACTGGCTCAGATGGAATTTTAGCTTTGCATTCCTGTAGCCCAAATCAAAACTATTCACAAAGAATGCGTAATTTTATATGGTTAGATGGGACAATCCTGATAATCTAATCTGAGGGCACTGAACCTCATTTGGAAACATCTGTGTCAAACCAGTGACTTGTCATGGGGACATTTAACTTATTTTCCTTCAGTTAAACTGGGAATGACAAGCTTTTTGGGAAAATGTACCAGTGTATCATCCCAAAGCAGGGACCCATTTTGTTCACAAGAACCCAGAAAGACCTTTCTTATGTCCTAGCGGGGCAAAAAAGCCACCATTTCACAAAATCTTTTGAGCCATCAAAACAAAACGTCAATATTCTGCTCATGTTGTAAACACAAGAATCTTCTTTTTTAAAGAAAAGGGAGTATAAAAGAATAGGTGTGTTTAGGATGGTGTTCCCACCATCTTAAACAGGTAGAGAAAAGGTGAATTTCTCTTGTCAGTTGAAATTGCGTACTTATTTTTAGAGCTTTGGAGTCCTCAACACAGGAGGGACATGGACCTGTTGGAACGGGTCCAGCAGAGGGCCACAAAAATGATCAGAGGGAAGGAGCACCTCCCCTATGAAGACAGGCTGAGAGAGCTGGGGTTGTTCAGCCTGGAGAAGAGAAGGCTCCGGGGAAACCTCATAGCAGCCTTCCAATATCTGAAGGGAGCCTACAGGAGAGCCGGAGAGGGACTCTCTGTCAGGAGATGTAGTCACAGGACAAGGGGTAATGGTTTTAAATGGGAAGAGGGGAGATTTAGATTAGATATTAGGAGGAAATTCTTTCCTGTGAGGGTGGTGAAGCACTGGAACAGGTTGCCCAGGGAAGTTGTGGCTGCCCCATCCCTGGAAGTGTTCAAGGCCAGGCTGGATGGGGCTTTGAGCAACCTGGTCTGGTGGGAGGTGTCCCTGCCCATGGCAGGGGGGTCGGAACACGATGATCTTTAAGGTCCCTTCCAACTCTAACCATTCTATGATTCTGTGATTCTATTTCAAATTTAACATCATCAACAAAATCCAACTTAAGAAAAATAATGAAAATCACCCTTTTTACTTATGTACTACTTCTTCATAGTAATTTCCACTGGAAAGATATTAGAATGAAGTCTTTTAAGTATAAGGCAAACAGGCAAAACCAACTGAATTATGGAAGTACCTTTGGTAGTAACCACCCAATTTTATACCGTGACGCTGAGTAAGGTCTTTGGCTCAGGTTTTCCTCTTCTCAGTCTTTGATGCTGTAACCAACTGGTTTTTACAGGATTTCAGGTATGCAGATAAGGTATCAGGGCTATCCACATTCTTAGTATTATACATGACAGATGGCGAAATCAGCTAGATATTGGTAATGTGGCATTTTTAAAGTAGTATCATCTCAATCAGCCATTTGCCAACTTGCTACATTGGACGATACATGTTTTGCGGTTTCACAACACGAATGAATTAGCAATGTGAATAAAAATGCCCCTTTGCAGGAACAACAGTGCTTTTCTCTAGCATCACCGGTTCCAAATAATTGTTTTTCAAAGATTAAAACCAACTTATTAAAACCAACCAAAAATAAGTATTAACTTGATCAAGGCACGTGTGTAAATTTCTGTTGATATAACAGCTGAAGACAGTTAAGTAAGATTTTTACACTTTAAATGGTATTATAAATTAGAATTATATTTGACTAAAATGATCTACTGATCAATCTTCCATACAGACAAAATAAGATAGTAGGATCATCTAAGTTAACGTTGAATTCATCATGTTTTTCAGCTAGCAGCAGTTACCCAATCTTCTGCAAGTCAACAGAAATCCTGTCATTAAACCTTAATCAGGTAAAGTTTTCTTACTTTCTCCAGCTGGGAATTTTCATACCACACACAAGGTACTCGATAACTTTACCAAGATTGCTTGAATATGAGTATTTGGGGTTTATATGTCCATAGAGAGGGCAAAAGTTGGCACTCAACTAATGACCAAGCGCTCCCTTCTATTTTCGAAAAAAATCAAGGTATTTATTCTGTGTTGTTCTTACCTAATGACAGAGATGTTGTACGGGAACATACAGTGTATTTATCCACTTGGGAAGACATCTCACTCTTTCACATCTACAGAACTCGAAAGCCAAGGACTTTGACTGATGCCACTATCTATCTGTTGAATTTCCTTTCAGACTATGTAATTCTAGTTCTTCTTCAAGAGATAAAACCGTGTAAAATAACCATCTGAAGCATATGTGTCATGGGTATATATTTAATTCTGTACTATGAGAATACAATATAAACTGAAAGCCACTACATGAGAACTTCATTCAACACAAAGAGTAACCTCCAGTCAGAACACCTACATGTCAGACTGTTCCAGGCTGCCATTATGCCAACTGTCAACTGTTCATTTGCCTACAGAATCTATCAGCTCAAAATGTCACTTGCTGTCACTCAACTACTTAGACTATGCATGAGATAAAAAGAAAATTAAAGGAAAAAAAAGAACCTGAACCAATATAGATGTCTACCCTAGAAAATGTATAAAACTTCCCAACGAGAATTAGTAGCATAAGCAAAAACGCTGTGTTAGAATTATTTAGGTGAGGTTAAATTATATACATTATAATACACATAATATAAATATAAAATAAACTCTGGACAAGTTTCCTTCTCCATTTCCTGCTCCCTTCCTCAGGACAGCAATTAGGTGAGAATTCTGTCATAAGCTATATGAAACTATATAGGAGAATTCTTCTCATAAACTATTATCAAATTATACACAAGATACAGCAATGAACATTTCTACTTATGTATCAATAGTATAAAAATAATAGCATTTTGTTTTCTAACATCTAAACAACAAGCATCTCAAAGACATTACAGTTCCTTTGGAAAATTCATGCTGGGATCTATGTCCTAAATAGTTTTAGTTCCCGTATTAAGGACTCAACAGATGGATGGAGCTCATCAAAAAAGATGAGATATTTTAACTTTTCGTGATACCTTTCAAATGGATTAGTTCACCCATCCTTTTCCTAAGCTCAAGTATTTTTGGCCCCGCTCTCAGAATGGTACCTATAAACTTTCATACACTGAGGATAAAAGCCAAAAGAAATTTAATGAATCCTTTGAAGCGATGTAGTCTTAATTTGGGACACCAAGTTAAAGCCAATTGTGGCAATCTTGGTGAAAACTTTACCTCTCATTAATATTTTTCAGGAACGTGGTAAAAAATAAAGACTCTATTTTGACTGACAGCTCTGGAGTATGAGCTCAGGTTTGCAGAAGAAGAGCGGCTCTTTTCTTCAGAAACTCTGGGTGAGCTTGAATTTAAAAGCACCACTGGTTTTAATTTAAAAGCGTTTCACTGAACTGGGATCCTTCTAAGAGAAGAGAGAGAGATGTTTGAGATTGACTGAGCTGGACGGGCAGAGACTAACGGGGTAGGGATACGCTGACAGAGGCCAGTTAAGAATCTGAAAAATGACCATGCCTTGTTTAAAGTTAAACCAACAAAAGCAGGAATTAGTTAGTTCAACTCCAAAGCTCTTATTTCCCATTGTAGGAAATAAAGGAAAATCAAATCAAGGGGAAAATAAATCAAAATTAAATAGCAAAATGGAAAAAAAACCCACCTCCACAACCATTCAGGCCATCTTCATGTAAAGAAAAACAATGTTTTCCCAGGTTTTCATTAACAGCTAAATTTTGAATTTGCTACCCTAGAGCTTCCTTTCAGAAAGAATCAAAGATCTGAATTTGGTTTGGTCTTATAACAGAAAAGAATAATTCAGGTTAGCGTAGATACTACATTCTAACTACATTCTTTCTTTAAAAATTTTATGTAATTAACAAAAAATGACAGTAGTCCTATTATCTGTTATTTTAAACCCATAGATCTTTAAAGAAAAATGAAGATGATGTAGCTTTTACTTTACAGAAATTTCTTGATGTATTACAGGAAAATGTAAGGATGGATATTTGTAAAACTTTCTAACTTTCTAAAACTTTCTAACATCACAAACTGAAATAAAAAAAACCAAACCACAAACCCAAACCTTCTGGAGACATCCAGGTTGCTGTGACTGTATGAAGCCTCAGACAGCTAATTCAGAAGCTCCGTGTGTGGATGCCTAGCTTTGCTAAGAAAAATTAGATATTTAAAAAGGTTAATTTTAACAGTTGTGCTCTATGATGTTTTTAATTTTAAAGAGAGATGTGCTGGAGTATCAGAAATTTTTGTGTTATTTATTTAACTTTGAAATTACAATTAAACTACGGAGCTTGGTTAATTTGATAACAATAAAAACGTGTTGGGAATATTTACTTTTTCTTCAGGGTGCCCTGTGTCCCAGTTTCTCAAAATGGAAAGCCCTTGTTGTTTGCAATATTTATTTACAATATCTGCATCGTTCAAAACATCAGCCCATATTTTACTTGAAAATCGTATCAGAAGGACCAGCTGGAAAAGAAACAGAGACCATTGAAAACCAACTTCTTGCTCTGGTGAAATGTGAAAAACTTGGCAGAAGAGGCACAAAATTTTCCACTGAGGCAGAAAAGAATAATTCAGTTTATAGTAGATACTACAAAATTTTCTGCTCAGGCAGAGAATGTCCTATCAAATCTACTATATTTAAAACGTACTCTAAAATGTACCTAAAAATAGTGAAATGGTAGAACAACGTTATAGGAACATCCTTTTTTTTTTTTTTTCCCTACCCAAAATTCTTTAAATAATTTCTATAGAAGTAACTTGCGAATTAAGCAGGTTTCCCTTTATTAAATTTACGAAGGTAGAATTAGTTTATATCTTGCATTAGAGAAAGTAACTTGGGATTTCACAAAAACCCAACCCTTTCATATTAAAAGATGTGAGAGAGAGACAGAAAATTGACTGTTCTCAGAAAAGCATTAGAGCTTCAGAAAAGACAATTGGTTTCCTTGGTTTTAATGACAATTCAGGAAAAAATTGCCTGTCAATCCGGACTGCAGGCGGCTTGAGGGGGGAAAACTGATGCTACGCGACGCTGGTGCTTCTCTGCCTTAGAATAACTACGATCAAAACATTAGTAATGACACAGTTCTGAGGGAAACTATTTAGAGAAGCACTCTGTACGCAGCGCCAAGTCCTACGTTGTATACTTCAGCGTAATTAAACAGCCTTATAAATTCCAAAGTTTGGATGGTGAGAGGCCTGATTTGTTTGCAGCGATATCTCATGAGTCCTAGAATTACACCGTTCAGAAAGTTCTCCAAGACTCCCCGGCTTGCAGCTGGAGGTGGCACGGGGGACTAAACACGTCTATCATTTTGTCGCCCAGTATACAATTCTATCCAGCTACTAGAATTTTCCATGTACTGTTTAAGAAGATAAAACACAAGAAGCAGATGCAAACCTCACTTGTCCTTCTTAAGTGTTCATAACCGTTTTTCTATTTCATTAACGCGATACGTTTTTGCACCCTTCTATGGGATCAACAAGAAAAAACATATTATGAGGAGTTGTAATGTATCATTGTGGCTTCTTTCACATCTGAAACAAATAGTACAAATCAGTAAGTGCCACCTCAGTTTAGGGATGAAGAAAATCCACGGTGTTCACGCTAAAACTGCTATATGCACATTAAAAATACTCCCAAATTCCAAACTCAGATTTTCTAATACACAATTTAAAGCATTAGGGCTGTGTGTAACCTCCCTAGAGCAGCACAGAGGAAGATTCAGCTCCTCTGGAGCTCTTCACGGTCCCACCAAGGGAGCTCCAAGGGTGTTGCACTGGAGTTGACTTGCATCGACCGAGTCAAAAGCCTGGGGAGAAAGATGTGCAACCTTCAATCCCCGTCTGTGCAGACTAACCCGGAGAAAAAGGGGTGCCAGAATACAACTGTGATTCTGGAAAGTGAGTGAAATGAAGGAAAAGTGGCACTGTGTGAGAATAGATAATGAATTTGGAATAGAAATCGGCTGATATTAGGAATTACTTGGATGAGGGAGAATGAAAATAGACGTGCAGGATACGAGACATACGAGGAACCAGAATACAAGTAAGAATGGCTGAATGTGAAACTGAATCACAGAACTGTCTAGGCTGGAAGGGACCTCTTAGATCATTGAGTCCAACCATCAACCCAACGCTGACAAATCCACCACTAACCCATGTCCCTCAGCACCATGACTGCCTGGCTTTTAAATACCTCCAGGGATGGTGACCCCACCACTGCCCTGGGCAGCCTTTTCCAAGACTTGACAACCCTTTTGGTGAAGAAATTTTTCCCAATATCCATCCTAAACCTCCCCCGGCACAACTTGAGGCTGTTTCCTCTTGTCTTATCACCCTTATTTGGGAGAAGAGACCGACCTCACCTCTCTGCACCCTCCTTTCATGGAGTTGTAGAGACCAAGAAGGTCTCCCCTCAGCCTCCTTTTCTCCAGGCTGAACCAAGAAGAATGAAACCATGACTTCAATAAAAGAAGCCCTTTCAATTCCAGCTCTCGCTTTTCTGGCGTGAAGGAATCTTCATGGAGTGAGTACCCCAGTTCTGCAACTGCTGTAGAAAGTCTAGAAACCCCAACAGCCCATCAAAAGAGCTGCCAAGGGAAAATGCCTCTGCAAAATAACCTGGGATTCAGAGATTGGGTTTTGCCAGAAAGTCGTAGAGAAAACCTGTTGCTAAAAGGTATAGTAAAGCTTAAAGGCAAATTCTTAATTCTACCTGTAGAGCAAGGTTTGAAAATTATATAGTACAAAAGATCTGGAACCACACTTTGAACAATTAAAAATACTAGATAGCTGCATGCTGATTAAATGCCACCTATTTAACGCAAGGATTTCCTTCTATGGAGAAAAATAGCATGTTATCATATAATTAAAGACTGCACGATAATGTACAAGGTAGAAGGGGGTGAACCAAGGTCACTAAGGTTTTGAAGTATTAGACTGCAAGCACAGTAATGCGTATTAAATACAAAAAGCCCTTGCATTTAAAAATAGATCAAATGGAATAGAAACAGTGGCTGCACATACCTATACGGCTGCGAGTGTTTTAGTATCAGTAGACAAAAGGAGCGCAAAATAAAAGCTAAGATGCTGAGAATGAGCTAAATGGGTTTTTTTTGGATTTTGTAGAAGCATTCAAGAGGTTTATCCACATGTACGTATTAAAACTTTGAGGAAATAGCCAGTAGAACATTTACCTGACAAAGAAATACTTTCCCTGTCCCAGTTTTTCACATAGAAAAAACGTTTCCTCTTAATCCAAATGCAAACTTTGATACTTATTCCCTCCAAACCCTTGGTTTTCCTTTACCAAAAGTTGTAGGTCCCCATTTCAGAACAAATGAAAACATATGCAAAGGTCTATCCTTTGAAGGAAGTGGTACCGACAAAACAACCCCCAAAATTCAACCTCAACATGGCAGAGGTATAAATAACCTCTCTCAGCTCAGTAGTGTTTATCTTTTAAATGAAAAAGGTCTTCCGTTCTGGGGGTCAAAAAAAAAAAAAAAACATAAGGAAAAAGAAAAGAGAACTGCCTTCATTTCTTTCTTAATTTGCGCTTCCCTCTAACAAACATCTCCTCTTTGTTTCCTTATTTTAGCTCATGTTAAGTCAGTTATTTTTTAACTCTTTCCCACCTGCTGTTCTCTTCCAGCATCATCTGGGAGCTGAGAAAACCCAGAACGATGCAGAACCCGATGGAACCAGGGCTGCGTTAACCTAGCCACACCTGGCAGCGTCCACTGCATCTGGCGAGATACACCGGTAACGTAACATTTTAGTGCCCTTGGGGTGAAAAAAGCCTCAAAAAAGTCAAAAGGGGGTTTCATAGGTGTTGCAACACATGGTGTGAAAAAGAGTTTCAACAGGGCCACAGCATCCTAACACCACTGTGAGTTTTATTCTTCAAATAAACAGCTAATGAGAGCTATTCAACGTTGAGATTTGAGAACTAAGTAGCTCATTCATGAACTTATCCATCCCCTTATTCAACAGCGTCTTACACGCTGCGTTTTGAAAAGTCTCAGAGGAAGTCGCTGTATTCAGAAGTTCAAAAATGAAGCCGTACCCTTGTTTTGGACCTGTCTACTAAAACAAAGAAAAGCAAATATGTAAATTTCTGGTGAATTAAAGTGCCCCATTAGGAGTTCAATTATATTCTGAAATTATGTCTTAATTGCTTTGCTCGTAGACGAGCCGTACAGCTAACCAAAAATCTACTGCCATATAATCATCACTAAATTTCAGATATTGCCACACATTAAATTAACAGCAGATAATGAGTGCGAAAATTAGCTCTGTTTCCATAACAGAAAAAAACCCCTCTTCCCATATTACCTAGAGTGCTTTATATAGCTAGCTTCAAAATAGAAAAAATAATACCCAAGCAAAACTCTCCTGAATATCTAACGTTTATTTTGATCAAAAGTCCACGCATTCAAACTAAAAAGCCCCAAGCAGAGCGCACATCAGATTTGTGATTGTAATATTTAATTAAAAAGAAGTCACATTCCTAAACTTCTGTACAAACCGTCAAGAGATTGACTACTATTTCACTTTGATTGTTCCTGGCTACTTCTTTTCCACACAACTTTTGTCTTTTTGAGTAGTAATCCCCCCCTGCCCCACTACTCTGCAGATTCTAATGTATAAGGTATTCCTGGTTCTCATCAGTATCACACACAGAAACTGCAAATGAGCTGGAGTTCGAAAAACTCACAGGAAAGAAAGAATAAGGAATAACATTAAATGCAGAAAAAAACCCAAGCTAAGGACTCACATTCTTGTAACTAAAAAGAGGAAAAGAAACCCAGCTCCTTCCATGTACCTTATTTTTCACAGTAGTAGAATAAATAAACTTACTTAAAAAAAGTTAAAACTTTTGGAATCGTAGTCAGGCTCCTGAACTCCAGCTGCTGTTCAATTTTGAAGGCAAAAACCCCTATCTAACTTATGACTTATATAGCAATGCATAATATACATTGTTTTACTTACCTTTGCTGTCTGAAGGAAACAGATTTCAAAGATCTTGTCTGTAAACGATATATTCTTCAATATTTATGCCTCCAATGACCATCATCGTCAATAAGGATCTGAAGAAAAACGCCACAAAGCCAGGTTAGTTGCAAATAGATTTAGGATTTTTTTAAAAAAAAAAAAAGTATTTTTTTTATTAAGAAGGTATAAAGTAAAACAGCACGTTTCACACATTAAATTGTTAGCTGCTGTTAAAAACAAATAGACAAGCACCGGAGCCGTTTCATAGGAAGGCATTTCTCTACTTGAGGTATAGAACAATTACTCCGCATGAGTATACTGAAGACTAGATACACCAAACTTAGGAAATTCGGTTATCATACCAAAATAACAACAGCAGTAATCATCCCATGAGTTAAAGATTAGAAAAGACAAATAAAATTACAAATTACTATTGAAGTTTGTTATGCTATAAGCACTAAAAGACTATGAAATTTAAACCAACTCCCTAAACTTTGAAAAGCCAAATTAAAGGTAACTTTAAGACAAAGTCCCTAAAAATGCCAGTCCCTAAAATAATGGTTTTATTTAAAAACCCCACATTATTCAACAGTATAACCATACAGTATTAGTGTTGATTTCATATTTCAGCACTGTAACTATGGAAAGATAAATTAAAAAAAAAAAAAAAAAAAAAGACTATGCTTATTGGTAAGGTCAGCATCAAATGGACCAGCCAATGTACTTATTTCCTTTGGAATCAACCTAAAACACCCAACAGATGCATTTTTTTTTTTTACCAGGTCACAACTTTGAATGAGAAACCACTTGTCTATTTATTAATACCACAATAAAATTTCCACAGAGTAGCTGAGGTTGCCAGGAACCTCTGGAGAACATCTGGTCCACCCCACGTGCTCAAGCTGAGCAACCCAAAGCTGGTGGCCCAGGACCATGCCCAGTTGGACTTTGAGCATCTCCACGGATGGACACTCCACAGCCTCTCTGGGCAACCTGGTCCAGTGGTCAACCAGCCTCAATTGAAAAGGTGTTTCCTGCCCTTCAGACTGTCCTGATGCTCTCTGCTCTGGAGAACATTTACTTAATGAAGGAACTTCCAAAGTCAGGATAAGCAACCCTTAACGTACATACTCCACGGGATAAACCACACCAAGCCCCGCTGGTCCCCGTATAACCTAACACACGCTACAACACTTTGGAAATCTTTCAGTCCTCATTTAGCAACAGATGCAATTAACTAGAAGATTAATGAAGTCAAAAAGCTTTCGTCTTGTAAATAGTTTTTCCCTCTACTCAGTCGATTCCACTTGGTTCAGTCTTTCTCAGGTTATGGAGAATCCAACTCTGAGCAAAGGAAAACCCTTTGCCGACTCCTCCAACAGGACACAACCACAGCAGCGATCCAACTCGCGTTAACACAAGCAACTAAATAATCTCAAATACGTATTTTTTTTTAAAAAACGTGATTTATCTATTTACTCATTTATTTATTTGCAGGCCTGAAACCTCCGATTGCCAGCAGTCAGGAAACGTATGGAAAGGTGATCACATCACCAGATCACTTGGCAGCCTCTGTGGACAATTTATTGCTGCTTAAAGCCGGAATAGTTAAATACCTTTAATAGCAAAACCACTAAGTTTTTGCAGTTTGCCTCAATGCAAAAAAATTATTTCAATCTCAGCTTTATCTGAATTGTCCAGGATTTGTTTCTTTTGAAGTCAATCCAAACCCGTGCAACTTCCCGTCACCTGAGAACGAACCCCTTTCAAACCAACTTCTGCAAAAACAGCGAGTCATGGAATGCTTAAATGGATACTCTTTGCTCTTTCTAGTACTTCCAAAAATTTAAAAGCCCTGTAGAAAAAAAATAACTGTCAGATCAGTCTCGGAAATAAAATTGCATTGGCTGTACCGTGATTATGCTAACTCTCTTTTTCTAATGAAAAAAGCTGAAAAAGAAATTGGATGTACGCTGTGCCTTGATGTTTGCCAAACTGAGACTTGATGGATTGGGATGGAAAAAAATCCCAGATACAAAACGACTCTATTAAAGTATTAAAAAGCTGCTGTGTAGGACCTGAAAGCGACGCTGCCCCAGCAGACTGCCACTGCGTTTTCAGAGATGGCTCAAGGGAGGGCTGAGGGGCAGAAGAATGGGGAAAAAAGGCGTTTCCAAATAATTTAAGGTTAACGGAATACCTCAAAGCGCACAGAAGTCCGTAAAACAAACAGGCAAACAACAAGTTCTGCTGAGAAACTGCTCCAAGTCACTAAACAGCCCCATCTAAACCACCAAACGTGGCCACGTGAACATTAAACCCAAAACAATTACCTTTAATTTTTAATTCAAGAGGTCTGCACCTTGCGCAGTCGTGACATCCCCTCCTTTTGTCAGCTACGCCTGGCTCTGGCTGTACTTTCACTTGTTTTATTTGCCAAACCAATAAAGTCAGAGACACAAACCGGTACGGAAGCCGAGGCGGAATCCATCAACAGATGTGTTTAATAAGCTCAGCGTGGAAGATACTTATCTGTGGTTACAGACCAGAACGCACACCTGCTGACAGGGAGACCTTAAAATTTAAGATAGGTTGAGATCTGGAGTAAAAACTGGTTGGTTTTTTTTTTTTTTTTAAGAATCTTCTACTTCTTCAAAGTAGTTCAGAGCCTGTGACTTTTTTCCCTGAAAGCAACTTTGAACACGTCATTCGGTGTTGGGGCTTTCTCTCAACTGCCCTTCCAACTTAGCATTCGATTCCCTTAGGTTGAATCATCCCCAAATCTCCCCAGATTTTTTAAGTGCCACTGAAAAGACGTTTTTTCCCACCTGACAAATAAATCATTCTCGCTTTGTCTTTTGTTTTAATAGATATTTTCTTTTTTTTTTTTTTTTTTTTTTTTTTTTTTTGTTGGCACTGAACCGCACAACCAAAATCCAGGTATTTAAACTCCGCTCCCGCTGCAGATGATTAAATCTGATCAGAAATAACATCTTTCCCTCATACATAACAACTGCAATAACTGCAAGGGTATCATTAAATTTGATCTCAAAACCTCTAAGCCTTCTCGAAGGAGTTTGAGCATCGCATCACAGGGAAAAAGTCCCTTCTGTGTTAAACCACAGATTTCAGGGGAATCTTCTAAACCTCTTGGGACCTGTTCATTTTGCTGAAAGGCACCCAAGTGTTTTGCTATTTTTTTCTTTATATAATTTTATGATCATCATCCCAACAGCCAGAAGGAGTCACTATGATCTCATCTTCAATTACTGTGATTTTACCAACGAAATTAAAACATTTTCTTTTTAATCACACATTATCTTAATTACAATATCTGTTTCCTCTACGTCATTTGACATCGACACAAAAAAGACACAGTTCCCCGGCACTAGAAATAAATGGACAGTCATAAAGAGACTCAAAACCCAGACATTTTCCATCTTCAAGAAAGTCTATATTCTCTATTTTTTTTTTTTTTTTTTTAAATTCTCTAGCACCTTGTTTTGAATGTTGTTCCTCTAAATATCCTGGAGTATGAGGAGTTGGTTCTACAAGTTTCTGCACGCTAGTCTGGTGCCAACCCACAAAACATATGTCTCTGCTCAAATGGAAGAAGCTGTTTTGATTTTTTTTTTTAATTTTTTTTTTAATTTTTTTTTTTTTTTAATTTCTTCCTGGACTGGGGACAAAACATTTCTTTGGATACAACTCAACATTTAATACCTTCTGAGATATGAAACTTTCTAAATCCCAAATATATTTTCCTCAGTTTATTCCCAAACAGCAACTTTGAAGAAGCAAAACCATCTGAACGCATGACAATAATCATTTAAAGTAAATGCTCAAAAATGATCGGGGAAAAATAATAAATTGGTTTTAGGCATTATTTTTTATTCTCATGGGTGTTACTAAGTCTTAAAACCATCAGATTTATTTTTAACCTAAATATTTTATTGCATAGCTATGCAAAAGCATCGATATATTTTTCTAATGCCATTAGCTTTCCATTTGTTCCCACTCTAAATAGCTCTTGTGCTCTATTTTTGCATTATTTGGGAAAAGGTAGATTTATTTTTTTCCCCCCGCTATTATTGCCACAACGGCACCAAGTATGGTCGAACCATTTTACAGAAATACCTCGAACGCAGGAAACGATACGGCGCAGACCAGCCTGACGTCCCAGCTGACATCTCCAGGGGAGTCTCTGGGCCGGACCAGAGCTTTGATGGTGAAACATCATTTTTCGGTGAGTTGTGGGAACCGTCCGCATCCGCCCCACACCGGGGGTTTGCTTTTAATTACAATATCACAAATGCAAACAAGAGCCGCTCTAACCTCAGGAATTAAATATTTGCTTTAGTTTCAGCAAATTAGCTTCTTGAAAGAGCCAACTTCTGCACAGGCATAAATCAAAAATAACTTTGATGAAGTTACATGTGTTACTTCAAATCACACGGGTGAAGAACACACCTGAGCTTCATAGAGATGTTTGGGTATTAAAAAACCCACCTATTAGCTTGGACAGGTGCAAAATTTCAGAGCATTTTCTTTTAGAGAAGGGAACCTACACGAGAAATCCTACAAAGGCTTTGCCATCTCCATCAGTCGTTTGCCTCCTGGAGGTATGTTTTGCTTAGTTGTGAGAAAAAACCCAAATTTAGAGTCATATGAAGATTATTTCACGCTAAGACAAATGTACACAGAAAACGTTAGAAATTTTAGTGCATAATAGAATATCTGCATATGGCTACACTGGGGTAACCAAAAGTCTTTTCTAAATGGTTTTTTTACTGACAGATTTAAAGGACTAGAAGATTTGAGAAACACTGAGAGGATCTTTGTTTTCCAGCTTTCTATTTTTACACCCATAGACAGAGACCTACGTTACATCCCGGTGATCACAGCTGATGGGTCAAGTGGGAGAGGAAGGAAGCTCCAGTAAGAAGCACTGCCCCAAACACACCATGATTCCTCCCAAAGTTACATTCTTCTCTGATTTTAGGATCTGCCAGATGATTCAGCTCAAATTGATGGATGACCCATCCCTGGAGGGGTTCAAGGCCAGGCTGGATGGGGCTTTGAGCAACCTGCTCTAGTGGAGGTGTCCCTGCCCAGGGCAGGGGGGTTGGAACTCAATGATCTTTAAGGTCCCTTCCAACTCAAACCATTTTATGACTCTATGAAGTTGCAAAAGCCGTAAAAGAAATAGGAGGAAAATCACCCGAGTTCCGCAATAGAGCAGAAAAAGCAGCCTCACTGTTTTTCTAAATTAATAAATTTTAAGCAAGAAATAAATAACCCGTGCTTTTGTGAGAGACAAGCAAGAACTAATGAGATGGCATGACAGATGACTCTGCTCCAATATTGTTCTAAGAAAGAATTTCATCCTGCTTTTAACTGTTACTTACCGTTTTATTGACACTGATAAAACTGAACTTTGTAATTACAACTGGAAAAAAAAGTCATTTTAACTAAAAGTATGAAAGCCTCACTAATTCCATTACTAGTAGGTTGGTGAGGGCCAGTCCTCACAGCTCTCAAGTGTTCTCCAGCACCACTTGGGCCCGTGTCATTAACGAAATTTGTCATTATTCGGAGCAAAGCGGGACTTGGGGACAGAGCTCAGGGCAAAACCCTGCGCTGTGGGGCCGCTTCCATTTGAGAACTCTTTCTGTAATAGATACTTGCATATATAGACATATATATGCTATATTTAAGTCTAAACCATATGTGCGTACATATAAATACCATATTTCTAAGCATATATAAAAAAAACAAAAAATGTATTTTCTCTATGTATTAGTTACACTGATACTTTATTTTTTAATATAGTCAAAATCCCAGTACTATTAAAAGTCCTGAGAACCAAAACAGTATTTCTGAAAGAAAAAAACAACCCACAACCACCCCCAATGAGGCACTACTACATTATAAAGCAATCCCATTTCTCTTCCAAACGTGCATATCTGCATTTCTTTCCTTTCTAGGTTATTTATAAATACTGTTTTAGCAGCTAATCTCTTTTTAAAGCTCAACAGTGTAACTTCTTCTTCTTCTGCAATTAGCAAAAGCCAAATTCTCCATGGAGATCGTCTAACGCGAAACCATCTCTTGGAGCATCACACGACTTCAGGAAACTAAAACTATACTTGAGCCTACAAAAGGGGTAAAACAAACTAAAGAGAAAAAAAAAACAAACCAAACACACATTGCCTTGCTGTGAGTAGCCCAGAAATTCAGATAAGAGACGGGAAGAATCCCTCATTCCTGGAAAAACAGGGAAAAAGTGGGGGAAAAGTAAGCCCAGTGCTGCCCTAAGAAAATTATTATCCACAGCAAAACTAGGTCAGAGACGCGAGTGGGGTTTACTAAATATATACTTTCTTTGGAGTTAAGCAACCGCTGTCGAAGTAATGAGATTTACTCACATTTCACCCGAGTACTCTTTGGAATTCTGGCTAATTAAAATAGCCACCAAATGACCAGTCGCACACACCTCACCTTCCAGTGAAGATGACTCATCAGCAAATCTGAACAATCTCTCAAAAAAGAGAGATGGTTTTGACCTTTTAAAAATTTCCATATACAAAAGAAAATACTTTGCATCTCCTGTAGCTAAAATTATGCTCTCAAATGCAATTCATTCCCCAAGTCATGTGAAGATGACAGAGTTCTTACTTTACTAACAGAAAACTGTGGCAGAGTGATTTTTGTGACGTTCTCAAATTCCTGGTGTGTTGGTGACGCAGTCGGAAACAAAATGCAAAGTTCCTGTCAACTGTAATTTCACAGAATGATGTGGGGTTGGAAGGGACCTCTGGAGATCATCTAGACAAACCCCCTGCCAAAGCAGGTCCACCCACAGCAGGTCCCACAGGAACTTGTCCAGGTGGGTTTGAATGTCTCCAGAGAAGGAGACTCCACCACTTCTCTGGGCAGCCTCTTCCAGGGCTCTGCCACCCTCACAGCAAAGAAGTTCCTCCTCATATTGAGATAGAACTTCTCATACTTAAGTTTGTGCCCATTGTCCTCTTGTCCTGTCCCTGGGCACCACTGGAAAAAGACTGGCCCCATCCTCCTGACACCCACCCTTCAAGTATTTATAGGTGTTGATCAGATCCCCCCTCAGCCTTCTCTTCTCCAGACTAAAAAGACCCAAGTCCCTCAGCCTTTCCTCATCAGAGAGATGCTCCAGGCCCCTCATCATCTTTGCAGCCCTTTGCTGTACCCTCGCCAGCAGTTCCCTGTCCTTGAACTGGGGAGCCCAGAACTGGACCCAGTGCTCCAGATGGGGCCTCACCAGGGCAGAGCAGAGGGGGAGGATGACCTTCCTTGACCTGCTGGTCACACTCTCCCTGATGCACCCCAGGATGCCTTTGGCCTTCTTGGCCACAAGAGCACATTGCTGGCTCATGGTCATCCTGTTGTCCATCAGGATTCCCAGGTCTTTTTCCTCAGAGCTGCTCTCCAGCAGGTCAGCCCCCAACTGGTGCAGGGGGTTACTCCTCCCCAGGGGCAGCACCCTACACTTGTCTTTGTTGAATTTCGTTGTAATTTTGTGATTACAACACTGCAAAGAGAGTTGAAATTCTTCTGAAAATGTGAAAATAAATCAGGAAAAAATGAATGAAAGGATTAGGAATACTACCTATTGTTTATTTTCAGATTTAAGCAAGAAAACAGACAAATATTTTTAAAACTGTGCAAGTATCATCTTGCTCTAACGCAATGTTCTTCCTCTGCTGTTTAGATGGTTCCAAAAATATTCACCTCCGCTTTGTGGCAGTTACTATCACCCTCACAGCGTTTTATAGCTCCAGGGCAGCCCGTGTCTATAACAAATCTGTAGAGAACTGATGTCACAGTAATAATTTTTCTAAACATAGAACTAAAGACTGAAGGAACTGCATTATAGAACTGTAAATACAAAGCTTTACGTTTCTGAATGGCTATTTCCTATCGATACTTGCATTTAAAACCTGCAAAGATGTCACAAGTTGGATTAAAGTTCTATTTTTGGTTGATTTTGAGAAAAGCGCGGACTGACGTTTGCTGTTATAAAATAATTAGTGTTCTTGTGCCTTCAAACAGTGAATACCAGAAATCATGACACCGAATCAAACACTGAAAAGGGGAGAGTACACAGCAGATAAAACACTGACATCTCTTCACAGACTTCCTTTTAAAATGGAAAAACATGGCAGTGTTGAGCCTCAATTGTTTGAAGAAATATTCTTCTCCTCCAAAAGTAAATTAGAAACATTTAGAAGCGCAAAATGCTGTAAATTTAAGAATGTATGAATTTGTGATGATTACACAGCAAAAGAAAGAAAAAATGCTTCTCTTCAGATATGTCTCTTGTTTTATTTTCTGTCTTCTTTAAAAAACAGAAAAGGCAATCAAACGCAACAGAGAAATTGTATTAATTGGCTGATCTTGGGCCGGTTTCCATTCAACAGTATTTTTCCATTCATTTAGCTGAAGGATAATTATTCAACACAAAGTTTTCTACCACGTTTCAAATACCAACAGGCAGAACATCAGCGCTTTGCAGAAAACTGGTACCAAAGGAGGAAGGACGGAGGGACGTGGGCAGAGCCCCTGTCGCCTGTTCAGCAGAGTCTTACCTTAATATCAGGCACCAGATCAGGGATTCGCAACAGGGCAGTGCTAAAGCCTCAAAAATCCCTTTTAAACCTAAAAAGAAAACTCCTATGGAATGGCTGGATTTCCAAGTGTAGTAGATGCACCCATGGCAGATGAAAAGGGGGGGAAAGTATAAGCAAAACTATACGAATATTACCATGAGTTTGTAAATATCTTATTTTTAAGATAAGGAAACAGAAAGTCAGTCTAGAAAAAGCATTTCTCTGAAATCTTAGAATCATAGTTAGCAGGGTCTTTTCTGCATTTGGACTTCAATATTCAACTGCTAATAACTGTGGAAAATTTCCCAGGATGAGAAGCATTTTTTGTCCTTATTTTAACATCTGTAGTTCTACAAAGGATTTCTCTTTTGACAGAACTCCTCAGAATAAATTAATTCACAAGCACCCCCAAATCCCACAAGATTTAACAGAGGAATATTTCTTTATATCAGCAGTGCGTGTTCACCATCACACCGAAATCTAGTAAAACTTTTTATGTGACATTAAAATGTTTTTAATGCATGTATCTGAAAACACATAAGCCTGCCACTCACTTTTTGAGGCTTTAAATTAACGTGTATCTGTTACTCTTCTTGTTTTCCCTCGGCCCTCATGTCTGGAAAAGAGCAGGACAGAAGGGCCAAGCACCTCCCGAAACAAATACACAACCAGCTGCTGGGGACACCAAAGAGGAGGCACGGCAGGCTCCGCCGATGGGAAAAAACAAACATGAAAGGTGAGGAAAAGCAGATGAAAGCTGGGGACGTGCCCTAAATACCACCATCTCGCATTGTCCGAGCGTCGCTTTGAAAAAGACCCCTCGAACACAGGAAAGGTCTTTCTGAAGACAAAGAAGAGTCACGAAAAGCATGAATTAAACAGGAAATAAGAGAAGAAAGCAATTCGCTAGTTGGTCAGGTGAGTCACTACACATTTTGCTTTTAGCTTCTAATCTTACTACAAAAAATTGGAAATCTGCTCTTTTGAATCCTGCTGTTTATCTTAATTAAGGGAAACGGTCCTCATTCTACAAGCAACAGCCACAGAATGTTTAAGCTCAAAGTATGGGTCATTTTTACTATTTTTTTTTCTCCTCCATTAAGATAAGATTTGTAGCACTGCCATAATTACAATGCTTTTAAAACAAGTCCGTATACAAGTATCAAATTCTGATTGATCACTAGCAGTAACAATGAGTATCATCTTCCAAAACTTCATTTCTTCCTCGTGCCAAACTTAGATCAGCTGCTATTTAGCTGATGATTTAGGAGCATCCACAAAAGGCATCAGGAGCAATTTAGTTACACAGGTCTAATTTAATAAAAAATACCTTGCGAGATGATTGTATTACTAACAGAAAGGAATTTCTGTCTCTCTTCAATTATACGCCCAGTACATAAAGATCAGTCCCACGGAACCTGCAAATCACTCCAAGAAATTTCAGAATAATCCTCAAATGTAATAATTTTTTTTGTGTTTGTTTTTCTTTTTTTTTTTTTTAAATTGCAAATTTATTTGAACTTATGCCTGTATTTCTTCCCTGGTTAAATCAAAGATAAAATCCTATTTCCTCCCAGTTGACCGTGCCGCCTTCTTAAAAAGCAGACCTTCCAGATACATTAAAAAAAGAAAACCCTTAGCAGCTTTTTGCCTTTTTAGTTTTTTTTTTCCCCCTAAAATAAGGAACATCATAATTCTGGATGGACTTTGTTGGGTTTTTTTTACCTCATTTCCCCTCCAATATATTTGGCTGCCAGATTAACACCACCGGTTCTGTGTGACAAATCTACTGTGCCATTTAATCAGCTTAGCTCAATTGTAATTTTGCGCTATTAACAAAGTGGACTTAGGCATCAGGGGAGGGAGCGCTTGCTTCTGCAGGGCTCAAATCCTGCATCCAGCCTTCCGACGTTGAGTGATCCCAACCTTCTCCGGGCTACCTGTGCTTTTCGGGGCTCAGGAGGCCGATTCACACTGCCAGACACCCCAGTTTAAACCACATTCAGTTAAGACCTCAGCGCTCTTTATTCTTCTCCAGAGAAAAGATCATTTTCCTGCTACTAAAGGACTTGGAGATGTAGGGAACTTCTTCTGAATGGCCTTCCCAGCTCTGAAGATGCATCTAAGGCAGCTTTAATAATTCTGGCTTGAGCTTGTCATTTCTTCTGATCTTTCTGCCTTTATCAGTTTTGTCTCCGTCATTACTCTTTCCATCTTATCTTTACTAAAAAGAAAATCTTTCGCAGAAACCGCCTTATTCCTCCCAGGGGTTTGAGAAGCACCTCTCTGCGTCAGCGGCAGCGCTATCACACGATGACATCTCCACAACAGGCGCACGGACAATTAAGTCAGAAGCAGATAAAAGCAGTATTCCCTTCTTCCTGGCTTGAAATGAGGTTTGGAAATTTTTTTTTTTTTTTTTTTTTTTTTTGTTAAGGAAATGACCTTGTTAATTTTTTTAAGCCGCGTCCCAGGAGGACCGTCATCATCACATCCCTGGTTCACAGTCGTCAGGAGGAATGACAAGGATTGTGTTGCTTCACTTCCTCAGTAGCCAGACATATCAGGTATGCAGTTTGTCTCTCCGCAGTCCAACAGCGGCAACAGGATTCGGAGTAAACGCCGTTTTATGGAAGTAATTGATAAGACAGGTTGCTCTCTAAGAAAGGGAAAGTGCCTGCATTTCAATCAGACCCTCTGGGGGCAGCGAGGAGGCATTTGAGCCCAAGGAAAAGCTGTGTTTTAAAATCTTAAGGACTGAGATTTAACTCTTTTTGTCACAGCAGACAAAATATCACGTAACATCTCTTCTTTAAATACAGAGCAAATATAGAAAAGATCCGGAGCCAGGTTAGTCTCCGGTTTCACCCGAGCGACGCTTCATCACCAGGTTAGAAGTGACGACTGTCAAGATTTCTGAGTTCAGCTGGAACACTGCTCCGATTCAGAGAAACGCAGAAAGTAAAGGAAAAAAACCACCCCCAAGTTTACTGTTAATTACTGAAAATGATAATAAGGTGATGCTGATAGCTCTTATAATTTCAAACAATTTTAGAAACAACTTTCATCTTCAGCTACAGCACTTAAAAGTTTCTTCGAAGCACTGCGTATTTTAATAGGTTTCTTAATCGGCTTCTAACGATTATTTGGGGTATGTAGAGGACTGGAAATGTAAATGTGGGAAAAAGAAAAATCCATGGACCTTTTTGTGTGTCTATCTTCTCTAGAACCAATCCTGGTTCAGGACAAGAGGACAAGACAGGACAAGAGGAAATGGAGACAAACTTGAACAAAAGAGGTTCCATCTAAACCTGAGGAGGAACTTCTTCACTGTGGGGGTGGCAGAGCCCTGGAAGAGGCTGCCCAGAGAGGTGGTGGAGACATTCCAAACCCACCTGGACACGTTCCTGTGCGACCTGCTCTGGGTGGACCTGCTCTGGCAGGGGGTTGGAGTAGATGATCTCCAGAGGTCCCTTCCAACCCCATATCGCTCTGTGATTCTGTGGTACAGAACTGGTCCTCATCTGCATGTTTCCTACCTGGCCCTTACAGCACTGCAACTTCGTCGAGACAAATACTTGCAGAGCTACGCTGAAAATCACAGCACTGACGTTATTTGGGCTTACAGCAAACAACAAACAAATAAAACAAACAAAGAAACAAAAATTGAACCTATTGGAGGAAATTTTGTAGAATGCAGCCAACCATCTCCCCTCCCCACCCCCCCCAATAAAAGCACAAAAAATATTGTTTTACTTGCACCGTTGAGCCCCCAGATACACCACCACAAGCACTTTCAGTGGTGCAAAATAAAAAAGGGGAGAAAACCTTCATGTGGAGAAGGAATGAAGGGCCAAGAGGAAGTGGGCAGAAATTCCTCCAACCAACTTGGCTGCTGGAGAAAACTGCCTTTTTACGGCAGTGTTGCTAATGCCAGTGTAAATCACCAGTTTAAACCACCGAAGCAATTTTGATCTGCAAGAATTTTGTGACACTGGAGATAACACTAGAAGTTTTTTTTTAAGGAAAGACATCAAAAGCTTTCAAAAGCTTAGCTAAGAGTATCCGTGCCAAAATAATGATATTGTTAAAAATTGTCATCTACTTAACCCATTTAAAAGTTTAAATTCAGGATTTTGGTTTGTTATTTCTTCACCTCCCGTCGGTAGTTAACAGGCCACTAATATAATACCCGCTTCTTGCTCTTTTAGAATGATTCTTATCTCAAGTGAAATAGTACAAATTACTACTAGAATTGTCATCTAGGTCCTACTGATGGTAAATAAAGGAGCAGCATTAATATGCAGTCAGAAAAAAAGGCAAAACACTCCTATAAAGGCTTAATAGTTTCTTCCCATCGTCCTCCCTTCGTCTCTACCCACTTCAGTCCAGTTTTTACTTTCCCTTTTTTTCAACTTATCACAGAATCACAGAATGATATGGGCTTGGAAGGGACCTCTGGAGATCATCTACTCCAACCCCCTGCCAGAGCAGGTCCACCCAGAGCAGGTCCCACAGGAACGTGTCCAGGTGGGTTTGGAATGTCTCCAGAGAGGGAGACTCCACCACCTCTCTGGGCAGCCTCTTCCAGGGCTCTGCCACCCTCACAGGAAAGAAGTTCCTCCTCAGGTTTAGATGGAACTTCTTATGTTCAAGTTTGTGCCCGTTCCCTCTTGTCCTGTCACTGGGCACCACTGGAAAAAGACTGGCCCCATCCTCCTGACACCCACCCTTGGAGTATTTACTGATCAGTATTTACAAGATGAGAACTTGGTACCGATGGCAGGGAGTGCACCTTTGGGTCTGGAAGGCTCCGCAGCAGCTCCCAAGGGTGCCAGGATTCACATATTCATGCCTCAAAAATTTAATGCATTCTTTTCTATACCCATATGAGATTATTTTACATTGAGTGGTTAAGTTGAAGGAAAGAAACAGGGAAAAATAATCAGAATGAAAAAGCAAAAAAAAAGGGCCTTTGTCCCGAAATGGTTTTTTCTTTGCTTTCTTTGGAAGAGTCATCTATAAAACCGCTACTGTTGTAGAACGCTCTTTCATGACATTTAGCCTTAATCTTCTCTTTCTTCATTTCACCGCTTTATTTCTAGCAATAAGCCCCTACACTAGCCCAAATATTTCCTTTTTATCTCTAGTTGTTTACAATTTCAGATATACGTGGGCTGTTAAGTCCTGTCTTGCCTGTTCTCTTTTCTTAAGTCTTTCCGTAACTACTTCCTTAAGAGACCAGACAAAGGCACATTCAGGTGTCTCCGAGAAATAAGGCAAACCAGGATTTTAGCCCAGAAGTAGTATTAGTAAATCATCCGGCTGGAATCCCTCGGAGTGAGCGCCCACAAAGAAATGGCTCTAAGTCATGCAACCAGTTACGTTCTTTTCAGTTGATCGCACCGGGGTCCTAAAATTTAATATTTGTGTCTAGCTCTTACATGCCAAGATGCATGAAGCTTTGGTACTAAAATTCTAAGAAACCGGGTTATTTCCTAAAATCCTCTGATTTTGGTAACCCACGGACAGCAAATAAATGCAAGTATGAAAATCTACACAAATGTCATCAAACCGAAACGCCCTATTCACAGAAATTCTAAACGTTTTTGCTGTGCAAAGTAAATATACAATGATAGGGCTTGGTATGAAATCAACCCCGATAACTAGATGATCTTTAAGATCCCTTCCAACCCAAACCATCCTCGGATTCTGTGAAAGGTCTGTATGTTCGTAGATAATCCTGGCCGTGTCAAAACAGTGTTAGGGCAATAAACCCAACATTTTGGATCAAGAAACAATAATTAGCACAGAGTAAAAGTAACTTTATTATCTATCAGAAACTAGTATCCGATTTCAGCATTTTCACATTCAACTGCTCTGTTCCTGCCCAACCCTTCACCCTTCCTTCCCTTAGCACTAACACAACCAGGAGCTGACCCTTAAAATTACCCATTTTCTTGCTGTACTAACTGTAACTTGGATTAACTTCTTGATGTAATTCATCACACAATCACTTGTGCTGGCAAAAGGCAGGCACCAATAACAAGGTACCAGAAATGAGCTTCTTTTTGGCAGTTTATCACACAGAGAGCCCACAAAGGTACCCATGGGGAGATAAGGCCACGCAGGGCACTGCAGAACAGAGGTGGAGGCCTGTAAATACTGGAGTCATCACAGTCACGAGCCAGAGTCACCCACAGTAAACGTATGTTGACCTATGGCAGAGTATATTTGGCCTATACCCTCGTGTTTCACTTATTCCACAGAAAACCTATACTTCCTATAGGTTAGAATCACACAAACAGGCTGGTTGATATGGACCTCTGGAGGTCTCCAGTCCAACCTATGGCTAAAAGGAGATCCAACCAGACCAGGATGCTCACGGCCACTGATGCATCAAGTTTCACATACCTTTGGAAACAGATTTTTACCACCTCTCCAGTGGCTGACCACTTTTACGGTGACTTTATTTTCCTTACATCTAACTGGAATCTCCTTTTTTCCAACTTGTGTCCATTGCCTTTCCCTGTGCACCTCCAGGTCAAGTCTGCCTCTGCCTTCTCCATACCCTCCAACCAGGTGGAAATTCACTTTTATAATTTCCCCCTCCCTGGATGACAACCCTCTCCGTACTTTGAATAGCAGTAAACCCACAAGTCTACCTCCTGCTCATCTTACAGAGAGAAAATGGGTCCCATTTACCGTAGAAATGAAGCGTAAACACGCAGAAAGACTGTACAAGAGGTGAACAGAGAAAGTTTAATAAATCTCCTTAAATCCAACAGCTCCATTTAGTTATTTCAACTGCTCCTTCCACTATTCAGTGCAACTACACCTTAGCACGCAAATAATTTCCAGTTGCTACTGCCAGCTCAGCAGGGGAAGATTTAAACCTGGATTTTCTTGTACCATAATTTTTCATTTCTTGGTTGTCAAGGCCTGAGATATTCCGAGTTCTGTGTACTGTATGAGAAAGAGATACTGCCAACCAATCTCAATACCTCAGCAAGTTTTTCTTTTCTCTTTCGAAACAAAAGGAAATGTTTTTGAAAGCGAGTTGGGTCCTTTTATGCAGCTGAGGTTACAGCGTCAGTTTGTTGTTGAGTCACGCTGTCGTTAGCAAAAGGTACAGATGCTATGGATTTCTTAGACCTTCTACCACTTACTGTAAAAAATGTTATGATTTAATCATCATAATAATCTTTCTTTTTAATATGCTTAGAAGGTGAAGTTGCTTCCATATTAGGGAGGGAAAAAAAACCCACTGTACAGACGTACGTGTGTTCCCAAATCGACTGCTTTACCACAGACGACAGTAATGCAAGAAAAAAAATTCTTTCTCTGTCTCCGCTCATCCCGTAACCACAAATCACCACAAGCACATCATCCTCCCACCACCACCTTGCCTTCCTCCATACTCTGAGGCTCTTGCAAGGTATCATGTTTAACTGGTCTCCAGTCATAGAATCATAGAATGGTTAGAGTTGGAGGGGACCTTAAAGACCATCCAGTGCCACCCCCTGCCCTGGGCAGGGACACCTCCCACCAGACCAGGTTCCTCCAAGCCCCCTCCAACCTGGCCTTGAACCCCTCCAGGGATGGGGCAGCCACAGCTTCTCTGGGCAACCTGTTCCACCACCGTCCAGCTGGCCACCAGACCTGGATTGGGCACTGAAGTGCTCTTCAGACCTCTCTCCCTGTCAAAGGGCTTCTGGCCCAACACAGCCACATTGAAATCCCTTTGGATAAGCTGCCACCCAAGATCCAGCTCATTTAATGTCAGGCAACGTTTCCAGAGTCCCTTACTTCATTTGGCGTCAACTTCTGAAAACCCACCCATTTTCTCCCACTACCTCCACCCCAGTAACGCTGGCATTTATGGGGCCACACAACGAACCACGGCAAAGCCAGGCTGAGCACCTGATCTGACCGAAACCTACCCTGGGGGAGAGGGGAATGGGGTAAAATATGAGCTTTTACTCCTTTTCTGGTTATACAAATGTTAGGAAGCAGCAGGGGGGCAGGCAGCTGGCTCTCATGCTGCATTCACTCTGCCTGCAAACTTTGTTCCTCGGGACTGCCTTTTCATTGGTGTTAAAGTCATTAATATAAATACTTAAGAATCAGTGTTAAGGCTGTCCTTAAACTCCTGTGTTAACTTCATGCTACCTTGGCAGTTCCCCTTTCTGCAATACTAACAGTCATTTATTTTTAAAAGCCTTGACGAGACGGGTAATCCTTGTAGTATTTTCTGCATTCTACAGTTTAACTATGGTTTCTAATATAAAATTATCTCACAAAGCCCCACTGAAATACTTTACAAGAATGGCACCATTCTTAGCTGAATGGGAACTCCCCATGGAGAATAACAGAGTCTAAAATAGCTCCACGATGTAAATCTCTCATTTGTCTCTCTGGGTGCTCCCATCTCCCTCCTCCTGCATCACCAGCACGTACTGAATGCACTCCAGGTTCCCCGAATGCTCTTCCCCAACAATTCCCAGCAGATATTTCCTGAATGTCTCAAGAATATCGACTTCTCTTCCCAGAACACGTGGTCGCTCTACCAGGATATCACGCAGGCAAGAGAAGCCAGAATGGCCACAAGCCCGGAGCTTCCTAGCCCGTGTCTCCCGTACGTGGAGACTTCTGACACACTTGTCCATCTACTGAAATCCTCCCGCGTGATTTAAGGATTATAAACAGGAAGATGTTCTTATACTCTTATATACTGAGTGAGCAGAGCATCCCTAATGTTGCCATAGGAGGGTGTGGAGGACAGAGGTATAAATGCCCTTGGAAAAGGAAACAGTAGTTATGGACAATGGATCCGTTAGTAACTATTAAAAAGATATGGTGCGAGTCCGAGCTTCATTTCTAGATGCCTGATGGTACCTGAGGTTCTGATAATCGATGAAGTATATCTCTATACATCCACTTTTGCTAAGTCCCTGCACCATCCGTTGTCACAGGACACAGGAAGGGCTAGAGATGGTCCCCAGACCTGACCCTGCCCGGTTCTCCTGGAGAGGGCAACAGAGCTCCTCACACCACAGGACACCAAGGAGACCCGTAGCTGCTGCCCTTTCCCCTCCACACAAACCTGAGTTCAGTCACAAAAGCTCACAACAAGAGACTGAAGCCTTATTAATTTAATTATTTTCATGACTTTTCCTCTTAGCCTCCTCCCTCCTCTTCAAGCTTTACTCTTGTGTCACTGCAGCCTCAAACCAATCTCTTATCGCTGACCATAGTTGTTTGGGCTCCTGAAATTTCTTCATCCACAAATCCCCAAAATTAAATCACATTCATATTCACATAAGTATTCTCTCTACTGAAGTCAGTTCTCCTCATCATCCCTTATTTTCTTATTTTACATCAATAACAATCTCATAAACTAAAACTATCACGACTACCTCGTTTCAGTCTGGTAATGGTTCCTCACATTACGAACCTCTTGCCCTAATGCACTCTCAGTTCTGATGTCCAGTACGATTACATCCTCTGACTTTCATCTTCTCCGCACTTAACCAATTGTGCCACAGGTGGAAAATGAAGGATGCTCCCATCACTACTCCTGCACGTCAATGCAGTACGTACATCATTTGTTTTCCTCCACAAAATTGCGGGCAAGCTTGCATCAAACAGGCACTGGGTTCTCACAAAAAAGCCCCCATGAATAAGTAACTGCAAAAGACCAAACAAAAGACCACTGGTGAGGCCCCACCTTGAGTGCTGGGTCCAGCTTTGGGCCCCTTCCCATAAAAAAGACATTGAGGGGCTGGAGTGGGTCCAGAGAAGGGCAATGGAGCTGGTGAAGGGTCTGGGGAACAAGTCTTGTGAGGAGAGGCTGAGGGAGCTGGGGGTGTTCAGCCTGGAGAAAAGGAGGCTGAGGGGAGACCTTCTCGCTCTCTACAACTCCCTGAAAGGAGGGTGTAGCCAGGGGGGGTCGGTCTCTTCTCCCAAGGAACAGGCGATGGGACAGGAGGAAACGGCTTCAAGTTGCGCCAGGGGAGGTTTAGGATGGATATTAGGAAAAATGTTTACACGGAAAGGGTTATTAAGCCTTGGAATGGGCTGCCCAGGGAAGTGGTTGAGGCCCCATCCCTGGAGGTATTGAAAAGACGGGTTGACATAGAGCTTAGAGACATGGGTTAGTGATGGCTTTATCAGAGTTAGGTTGATGGTTGGACTGGGTGATCTTAAAGGTCCCTTCCAACCTGGACAATTGTATGATTCTATGAAAAGAACATGACAAACCCAAACTGTGGGACACCCTCGGTCTGCTGCAGGGATAAAGCTGGAATGGCGGGTACAGATAGTTCGAGTCCATATGATTGCCTGAATGCCTGCAAAACCTTCCCCCAAATCTTCCTTCACATGTTTATTTTCATCTCCCAGGCAAAGTGTTTGGCAAATACTGCTCAGAAGAATATAACTCTTTCATTG
Source organism: Numenius arquata (assembly GCF_964106895.1). Classification (NCBI taxonomy): domain Eukaryota; kingdom Metazoa; phylum Chordata; class Aves; order Charadriiformes; family Scolopacidae; genus Numenius; species Numenius arquata. The sequence goes on from NC_133578.1 coordinate 3,091,698, forward strand.
GTAACTTCACCAACGCTTAGTTAAAGGTCTGTACAGCAGCTACCACACATCCTGCAAAGCTGAGATGGATAGATGGGGAAAGAAAGCCTTGACCCCAGCTATAAACAAACAACAGAAAATTCTCTAAAAATGAAAAAAAATAATGTTAATGTTCAAGAAACAGTGGGCTATTTTTAAAGTTTTAATAGGCAGAAGCCTTGCTCATGAGTTATCCCCTACTCCCTGATAAAACAGAACAAATTTTGAGGCAGTAAGCCCAAGAATGTCACAGTACTTTGAAGGTTCTGCTTCACCTCAAGATTTTACAGCCATAGCTCAATCCCAGCCTTCCCACAAGGCTGACTAAATCCCAGAGAAACAAACATGACACAGAATACTAAAATTTTAAATTAATATTTTGCAATTACGTATTATATGTGTAAAGCGTAAAAATATTCAACCCGAGTAAAACATTCACAAGTCAAAATCATCCTTGTGTAAAGCACAATACAGTTACTACTTCATCAGTTAAAAACAAGATTCATCCACCTCGAGATGGAGTCAAAAACTTCACCCTTGGTCTGAGGGGTCAGACCACTAAAGTTTAAAATCTGAACTATTTCATAGAATCATAGAATTGTCTAGGTTGGAAGAGACCCTTGGGATCATCGAGTCCAACCATCTACCCTACCCTACAAAGTTCTCCCCTATATCATATCCCCCAACACCACATCTCAACGGTTCTTAAACACATCCAGGGATGGCGACTCAACCACCTCCCTGGGCAGCCTGTTCCAATGCCCGACCACTTTTTCTGTGAAAAATTCTTTCCTGATGTTCAGTCTAAACTTACCCTGTTGGAGCTTGAAGCCGTTCCCTCTTGCTCTGTCATTAATTACCTGTGCGAAGAGACCAGCACCAACCTCTCTACAGTGTCCTTTCAAGTAGTTGTAGAGAGTGATGAGGTCTCCCCTCAGCCTCCTCTTCCTCATACTAAACAGTCCCAGCTCCTTCAACCGCTCTTCATAGGATTTGTTCTCCAGGCCCTTCACCAGCTTCGTTGCCCTCCTCTGCACTCGCTCCAGCACCTCGATATCTCTCTTGTATTGAGGTGCCCAAAACTGGACACAATACTCCAGGTGTGGCCTCACCAGTGCTGAGTACAGGGGCACAATCACCTCCCTACTTCTGCTGGTCACGCTATTTCTAATACAAGCCAGGATGCCCTTGGCTTTCTTGGCCACCTGGGCACACTGCCGGCTCATATTCAGCCGCTTGTCAATTAGAACCCCCAGGTCTCTTTCTTCCAGGCAGCTTCCCAGCCACACTTCCCCAAGCCTGTAGCAATGCACGGGGTTGTTGTGGCCCAAGTGCAGAACCTGGCACTTGCCCTTGTTGAAACTCATACCATTGATGTTGGCCCAATGATCCAATCTATCTAGGTCTCTCTGTAGAGCTTCCCTATCCTCCTGGGAATCAACACTCCTCACTTAAATCAATTTCCTCACTTAAACTCTAACAGTCTTTAGGGGAGCGAAAAAAAACCCCATCAAACCAGAGAAAAGTAGAAGTTTAGATCCCACTGGTACTATTTTAAAGTTGATGAATATTTTCAGGACCCCTCTTTTAGGGGTATCTGACAATTTGGTTAAGAAGTCACTAACTACTGCTGCATTTGGGAAAAGAACCTCCATTCTCATGACTGTCAAAAATAAACATAAATAGTAAATACCAAAGTAAACTAAGGTAATTATGTGGACTAATAATTGCATTAATTGGTATTTTAAGAGATAAAACAACTTAGAGTTGTTTAAAATATGTAAATATGTACATTGTAAATGTGTACTTAAACTTGTAAATAAGAAAGTAGATTAATGGGAATAAAGACAAGATGTATTTATTACTATTATCTGGTATATCAAAGAATAGGTAAATAAATGTAACCCAGGTGTTGAAAAAATCAGAAAGTCAAGGCTTTGAACATAAAGTGAGCGTAGCACATTGGGTAAATGAGGGGAAAAATGTTATAAATAGGCAATAATAAAGATTATCTAGTAGCGATAGTGAATTGAGAGCACAGAACAAATGACTTCTAAGTCTAGATATATATTATATACATATTCATAAAAGCTTCGGAGACTTCAGGCAGATGCTATACAGGCACCAGATATCTTAAAAATGAGCTTTTCAATGAGAAGAAGCTGTAGGACCAAAATTAACCAAGAACTTTCATAAAAGGCTGCAAGACCACACATGGCAGGAAAAACAGCATCAGGAAAAAGGTAAACATTCCCCAAACCAAAAATCACAGAGCCGCCATTCATCAACTGCTAAAAAGCTGCCGAAACCCTAGAAATAGAATTGTTCTTCAGAAGAGTCTCCTAAGAAAAGTTCAAATCAGGAGCTCCGGGGACAACCCCCCATGGGAAATCCCACGTGAAGAACTACAAAAGACAACGTCAAGAGATGACAAAGCACAACTTCCGTTGCATTTCCACTCCCTTTGTTTTTCAAAAGGGGTTGAATCCCTGAAAACTACATCAGAGGAAACCCCAAAACACGCAACAAACCCGTTTACCATCTGCTGCTGACCCTACAATGGCACGTGGGATGGCAGAACCGCATGGATTTAGGCTGGCAAAGACGACAACCCGTGTAACTCCGAGCTCCTTTCACTCGGAAACCCTCTGGTGACACCAGGCCAACACTGGGAACCGTAATTCCACCTTGAACTCCAGTTTCTGCTACTTCGAGATCAGACGGAGAGATCAGTCACTGCGAACTGTCAGGAGGGGCAGAACACGACTTTCATAGTATTTAAATAAATTATGGCTTCAAGTAGGCTAAGGAGGCTGGAAGCTTCACAACAAGCACCTCTGAAGTGGTTCTGCACGAAGGGAAAGCAGCTCTGTCTGAGCAAGCGCATGCACCTACAGCAAGGAGAGCGGGGAATTTTCATTCATCAACGTTTCCTGTTATTCAGAAGCGAAACAGTTTTGTTGAAGGGAAAGCAACGCGAGAACTTTGCAACTACGAAGTCGAAGAGTCTGCAGTCATTTTGAAAAATCTGAAACTTTTCACAAAAAAAAAAAAGAAAGACTACAAGTAGCAGCAATCGACAGCTCTTCCTTATTTTCAGAAGGTTTTATAAGAAGGTCTGAAAGATCTCCCATCAGCAGCCGCACACTCGGCATCATTTACACGTGGAGGAAAGTAAAAAGAGAAGGCAGGTTTCTAGAGAATGCAGATGGAGCGACTCCTCGTACCGCATTTAAATGCAATCTCTCACGCTTGCAAATGTCAGCACATACTAATACCAGAAATATCACAATATAGGGCATTACCTTGTTTCTAAGGCTTATTAAATTATAGAATTTAAAAATCAATCTAAAAACGCTTTGGCTCTGCAAGAATTCCTGACTTTAGTCCATGAAAAATTCAATGAATGAACGAATGGATTTCTTCTAAGCAAATATTTGAAATTTGGTAATCACTTTGTGATTGGCAAAACGTTGTTTCCATGCTGCAGGAAAACCAACTCACTTTCAAAACCTACTTAGAAACTGTGCAACTTTCCAGGACGCTACTCCAGATATACTCTCTTCTGTACCACCACATCTTCAACTCCATGAACGCAATATTCTGTTTAACTTTTCTAAGAAATGTTCAGTCTTAAATACAAAAAAAAGGCAGTTAAAGGGTTGGTTTGGGGGGTTTGGTCTTGGTTTTGGTTTTGTTTGGTGGTTTTTTTTTTTTTTTGGTTGGTTGGGTTTTGTTGTTGTTTGTTGTTGTTGGGTTTTTTTAAAATGTATGAACAGTCATCCAACCACATTTAGATACCTCAAATATCTTTCATGAGATTACTCCAATATTCTTTACCATGGCCACTTTTCAAGGGTCGTCATACGTGAGAAATTAAGTGCCCGGTTATTAGAAACACAAAAGAAACACTGATTCATATTTCTAAAAATGGAAAAGACGTTTACACATTTTTTGATACACCATCTATTTTGATACTAAACTACAATTAAAATAATTCAATTCTATGAAGCAGAACAGCCTTCACATAAAAACCTGAAGGTTCAAATTTTATTATATGCAGAAAAGGATGAAGCTCCTACGGAACTGAAAACATCCCATCATAATACTATGGGTCAAAACTCAACCACCACCCAAGACTCCCGACCCCAAAATAATGTGGTTTTGTATGAGGCAATGGAAGGACACGAGCTGTTCTGCTTTGTATATGGCTGGATACAGCCCTATGATTTTAATTACAGATTTTTCTTTTATCATTGAATGTTTTAATTACTTTTAACAAAAAGTTAAGCAGGAGAACCGAGGTGATATCTGTAGGCTAAATCTCTCTTGGCCTGCTGAGTGCTGACTGGGCTTTCTGCCCTGAGCTGGGATGGATACTCATTATATAAAGGTATATCTTAACAGGTTTGATTAAATCATCAATGAGTTCTGGAAAATGCCCCATTTTAATTTGTCCAAGCATACCGAGGAGAGGCTGGAAGGAAAATGCAGTCTTCAGACAGCGCAGGATAAGCAGCCGCCATTGACCACACTTTTTCTGCTGCTGTCTCTGCAGTTGGCTGTAGGCAACAATCCCGTGTTCCACGTCTGACAGACAGGAGGTAAAAACCCAACAACAAACATCACAGCTTCTTGTGTTCTACAACTAACGATTTGACTTTAATTTTTATTTGATTCTATCCTGTAAGTTGGATATTGACTTAATAGAACAAACTCAAACCGTGTTTTCTATTCATCCCCTCCAGGCCACGGAGGTCTCCTCCATGACCTGAGGAGGTCCATGTCAGACACCCAGAACTGAGATGCCTTTGACCAGGATTCCATGGCACTGGTCCCGCATCTGCTGCCTGAATGAAGACACCGATGGTTTTTAAGGAAAGTTGACTTACACAACTATAATTTAATTGAAAGAAAAAACATGCTTTCTAAATTCTGAGGGCTGTTAATTCTGAGGCTACTCAATCCAAATAGGATCCTGTTTCAATTTCCCATACTAACTTCCCGCATCACTTTTATATCTGCCCGATTAAATCTGCGCAGAAAGATGAATGCTGTCAAAAAAAAAAGCTATTTAAAATGATGCTTTATGATTAGCCATAAGTGAAACTACAAAAATAACTACATGTTTGGACTGTACAATCAATTAACATTTTCTATTATTTATTTGCACCTCTATTAGTTTGGTTTCTTGAATCAGAAACCAATAAAGAAATTTTTTTCAGAACTTTTCAGAATTGCACTAGACAACATAAACACATAGAAGAGATGTTCAGTATATTCATGCTTTCATTTTCTATTTCTTAAACCCACCAGTATTCCCTAAAATGATAATATATTATGATAATGGAGACAGTGTAGACCACGTTTTGAACAATGCATTCAAGAAACAAGTTTGGTGCTGGAAAAGCCCAGGCTGGGTATTCCAGCTGGGATTACAATTCCCTTCTCACCTTTAAGCGTATCACAACTGCTCAGGGTGGGATACAGCGGAAACGTGAGCATCCAAGGCCATCTCAAAGACCCACCAAAGCCGGCAGGGGCAGCGACGGGAGGCCAGGCAGGAGACAGACATTAAAAAGCCCCCTCCCCTTTACAACCAGGCACCCGCATCCCCCTCTCAATTCTGCATTTCACTACCAAAAAAAATAAAAAGCATCTTTTTTTCTTTGTATGCGAGAACCATTTTGAAAAGAAAACCTAATGTTTTGTATGTGGACATACAAAATTAGAAATTCAAAGTGGCTTGCAAGAGCTAAACCTTCTTAAATATAGTATTAAAATATGTTTAAATGAATGTTTAACTGTATATTCTCAAACAAAGATGCCTGGGCAGGTCAGTCACTTTTAGGGCTCGATCGTGTTGTTGATAATGTTCCTTTACGCACATTTTAGTGGAAGCTCGACACTGCATTTAATCCTTAACTTCTAATCAGCTGCGAGAGAAGATGTATACAAAACATCTATATAAACCATATGGTGGCGTGAAAACCTGGAACCGAACTGAATGAAACGCAAGCTCTTGCCTTTTCTGAGCACATCTGTTGCCGTGGCTTCTGAGGGGGTGGCACCACAAGGGCTGCCCCACAGGCAGGACAGACAGACGGCAGGAAGCATTTGACACATGCTGTGCGAGGCCGCAATTAGCAGATCCAGAGGCCACCTGTCACCGGCCCGAGTGGCACCCGATTCCAGGGAACAGGCTGGGGGGGGAAAAAAAGCTGGATTTTTGGTAGATTTGAGGCACGTTTCCTTCGCTGACAGCAGTGAAATAGCTCCTTCCTTCCCTCGGTTCTTCCCAGTATAATCATTACACAGGTGTCTGCTACCAGATTAACTGTCCTCAACGTATTCGACGGGGACGGCCGCATGCTAACATTTAGACAATTTATTATTTAAAAAGTTATCCAGAACTGTAGGACAAATCAGAGTTATTCTTCTCAAGGCACGTACCATTGAACCTTGTCTTCCCTTCATCTATAAAAAACCCAACTCCAAACAAATCACTTTGGGACTTCTCTAAATACATAATCAAACACAGAATTTTTACTTTACTTTTTTTTAACATTTTTGGTATTTGCAAGGATGAACTTTTGCAGCACATTCAGAACGTGATAGAAAAAAAAAAATAAAAAAATCGATATGCGAGTCCAGAAGCGATGAGCTTCTACCCTGTTTTGGCACATTTTAGCTCTGATAGCCGTCAATTTTTCCCCTCGTTATAAATGGGAAAAGTAAAGGTATCACGAAAAGGCCACTTCAAAGCAAACCAAAATAAAGGAATGCAAATTTACGTGGGAGTTACACGACTGCCGAGAAGAATGCTCAGAGCCTACTAATATTCTGTTTGTTACTCGGATGTTCTCCTCTCTGCCTCACCAGCGCGGATGCAACATGGGGAAACTTCGGAAAAATGCATTTTAAAAGCCGACTCTGAACGCCGCGAGCGTGAGTCAGACATCGTTTACGTGGCTGAAATTTCACTAAATAACTTGGAAATGATACCACCATAAACCTTGTCAGGAATACTTATTTTCAGCTTCTTCATGTGTTCGGTTACAGTAATCCCGGGCCCTCTACCAACGGGAATAAATTTAAGGTTGTATTAAGAGTGACGCTCTTTAAAAGCACAGATGCCGGAGAGTGTGATCGATACAAGGGCCCGGAGGAAGGCGGTGACAGCGCTGGGAACGCGGCTCAGCCCTTTGAGCCCCGGACCTTTCACCACACACCATATGCTCCCCTGGCATCCCCACACGTCTCTAACCACCAGACAACCTTTTCCCACACTCATTTTGTTTAAGCCAGACTGCTCCAAACACACCTCCTGGGTGGTGGGGTTTTTTTCTTTTTTTTTTTTTTTTTTTTTTTTTTTTTTTCAATTAGCCACACAAACAGGAGAAAGTGGTCGCAGGCTCCCGGTGTCTGTTAACAACACGCTGAAGAAAAGGGCTGGAAGCTCCAAAAAAAAAAACAACAAAAACAAACAAAAAAAAACCACAAACAAAACCCCACAAAGCTCTTCCTTCTGATTAGGGGACTAGAACATCTCTCTGATGAGGAAAGGATGAAGGACTTGGGTTTTTTTTTTTTAGTCTGGAGAATCGTAGAATGGTTTGGGTTGGAAGGGACCTTAAAAGAACATCTAGTTCCAACTCTCCCGCCCTGGGCAGGGACACCTCCCACCACACCAGGTTGCTCCAAGCCCCCTCCAACCTGGCCTAGAACCCCTCCAGGGATGGGGCAGCCACAGCTTCTCAGGGCAACCTGGGCCAGGCTCTCACCACCCTCACAGCAAAGAAGTTCTTCCCCACGTCTCATCTCAATCTCCCCTCTTTCAGGGTCAAACCCTTCCCCCTCCTCCTAGGGCTCCCCTCCCTCATCAAGAGTCCCTTCCCAGCTTTCCTGGAGCCCCTTGAGGGACTGGAAGGGGCTCTAAGGTCTCCCTGGAGCCTTCTCTTCTCCAGGTCTTCCCCCAACTCTCTCAGCCTGTCCTCACAGCAGAGGTGCTCCAGTCCTCTAAGCATCTTTGTGGCCCTCTGCTAGACCTGTTCCAACAGGTCCATGTTGTTCCTGTGCTGAGGACTCCAGAGCTGGACACAGTGCTCCAGGCGGGTCTCACCAGAACAGAGCAGAGAGGCAGAATCACCTCCCCAGACCTGCTGGCCACACTTCTTTTGATGCAGCCCAGGATGGAGTTGGCTTTCTGGGCTGCCAGCGCATGTTGCCGACTCATGTTGAGCTTCTCATCCACCAACACTCCCCAGGCCTTCTCCTCAGGGTTGTTCTCAAAAGAAGAATGGGGGGGGATCTGAACAACGCCTGTAAATACTTCAAGGGTGGGTGTCAGGAGGATGGAGCCAGTCTTTTTTCAGTGGTGCCTAGGGACAGGACAAGAGGTAACGGACACAAACTTGGACATTAGAAGTTCCATCTAAACATGAGGAGGAACTTCTTTCCTGTGAGGGTGGCAGAGCCCTGGAAGAGGCTGCCCAGAGAGGTGGTAGAGTCTCCTTCTCTGGAGACATTCAAAACCCGCCCGGACACGTTCCTGCACAACCTGCTCTGGGTGGACCTGCTCCAGCAGGGGGTCTCCAGAAGCCCCTTCCAACCCCATCATTCTATGATTCTGGAAGATCCAGTCAAGCTTATGGGTCACAGCAATATGGAGGAAAGTGTTCAGAAAGAATCTGCACCATTTTCTCTCCCATTAACTCCTCTGAGCCTCCTGCATCATGAAACACCGTTCCTCTTGCCCACTGGCACAGCAGAAAGGACCACCAAAAAAAGCTGTTCCCAGCCTGACGAACGCTGCTGCAGATGACACAGCGGTGGCTTTCAAGACGAATCAAAGAGAAAGAACTTCTGTCCCACTCCAAAGGGCAACTGAAGGCTACGTTATTCTTAGGAAAGTCATGGAGATGTGACAGGGATCCATTGCTCTCTAGTGAGGTGCAGACAACGTACATTCAGATGACACGTTTGTACTTTTTAAAGAAGTTATTCTCACTCTAGGAAAAGCATGGATAGTACTTACCTGTCAAGAAGAGGAGACCCAAACAATAAAAGATATTTGTAAAGGATGAGTTGACTCTGAAGACTTGAGGAAAGGGCAGAAAACCCCTTTCCCCCCATTTTTAAAGAACAGATGTGTTTTATTACCTATCGTAAGGTAAGAATTAGTACTGCTCTCAAAGGCAGGCAGACAAACCTGCGGAGACTAGAGTTTTTCACATCATGACCATTCACTCTTTTGACAAACTCAAAGTCCATTCAAAAAATTACCAACTCTCTATCCATTGAAAAAGTAAACCAACATGAATTTGGGTTGGCTTCATTTTTCCTTGGTCAATCTACATTGACTGACTTATATTTCGATATGTTGATTTCATATTTTCATCTTTTTAATGGAGTTGTACATGTTGGTGTATAAGTTTACTTTTATTCAGGGAAGACCAATATTTAAAATATGTTAAAATAAACCCCAGCAGTCTAATTCAGTACCTTAAGCACCAAAAAAATAGTATTCAGTAAAGTATTCATTTCCAGAGATGCTAAATAATCTTACTTTGAGACTAATTTTTTTTCAAACTATGTTGCTATTGTATTATATATTATTTAGACAGTAGTGAGAACCACACAAAACGTGTTCTGCTTTGAAAGTCTTTCCCTTAGACTTACATCCTATTCACGAAAAAGTCTCCTGAATTGTCCTTCCTTACTCTATTTGTAACACAAGAATTATAAAGAGCAGCACAAGTCAGCCGTATGATTTTTTTGCTGTTAGTTCCTCTCATGAATACAGAAACGTGCACGATTAGGGTATATGTATTTGCCCAACATCTTTGTTTAAAACGGTGTCGAGTCCAGGCTCATGGTTCTAAAGAACGCCAACAAAAATTCCCCCTCACCTTTAGTAGACCAATTCGTATTGGTCCTTTTAGCTCTGACAAGGTAGTTTTCACACAGAACTTAGTGATAAACGCACAAACCAACATGGGTATAACCCTCCTATCTCCTAAATCCATTTCAAAGTTCCCACTAAATTCATCTACATGTTCCTGTTTCTTTCCTCTGCTTGTACTCTTCCCCGTACACACAAATCACTAACGAAAGAGTACGAATCTCTTACATGACTGCAGCATACGGAGGCTTGTTACTGCTAATAAAGTTGGAAATGCTCATCCATGCTCATATTCTTGCCACTTTACCTTCTAGTTCTGATCTATGCAATGGTAACTAACAGCTTACACATATATATCCATATCAGTATTAAAATATCAACATCGTCCATACCAGTATTAGAATATCAACAGGAAGCTTTAAGGGAGTTTAGGACATTTGCCCCCTTTCTTTAGCATTTGATTTCTTATTTCATGCAGACAACATTACTTCCAAGCCCAAAGTAAAAATAGGTATATTACAATTACTTAGATATCTTTTAAAATGGGTATCTTTATAAACTGTTGTTACATACGTACAACAAAATAAATAAATAAATAAATAAAGAGTTTAATTGCTGAACAATGAAGGATAATTGTACAGCGGCTAAACATGGGCGATAAATCCTGCTCTTCAAAGATTAAATTAGATATAAATAACAGCAAGATGACACACTTGCCATAGTACCTTCTAAAAACTCTTTCATTAGACTATAATTCAGGACAGAAATAACAACATAATCTAGCGTTCAGAGACTACAGCAGGAACAGATTTCTAATCCCAACTCTGACACTGACTTGAGCAAGTTATTTAATCTCTCTCAGCTGCCACTGGTCAAGTGACATATTTTTTGCTTGACTCTTAAGTCACTATAAGGATGCACCAATAGACCCGGCTTTGAAATCGTTAAAAAGAAAAAAAATCTATAAAAAGATAAAAAACAAATTAGGTGCTCTGAAGGTATCACAAAAATAAAATAATTACAGCAAAGGATAACAACCTAAGCATATCAGGATGGAACTGGAAAAAAAAATAATCCATAAACCAGACTTTAATCATCGTTGCTATCTTGTATTTGTGTTTAAAAATAAAAAAGAACAAAGTGAGTGTGTTTGGCCCGCACACCTAGCACTAGGGACAAACCTTTATCTACATTTTTTCAGGTAACAAAGAGCAACCCATTATAAACAATGAAAAATGTGGAAGTTGCTTCTCATTTCAGCCAAAGATACACAGAGAACATAAAAGATCTAAAGAGTTAAGTGTAAGGAATACTCAGAAGCAAGGTATTACGCTCAGCACTAGCAACTAAGACCTTATCTATCCCAGTCAAGCACTGGAACCAGCTCCCCGGGGAAGTGGTCGTGGCCCCAAGCCTGTTGGTGGTCAGGAATTGTTGGGTAACGCTCTTAAATACATGGTTTAACTTTTGGGTCGCCCCGCGTGGAGGCAGGAGTTGGACTCAATCCTTGTGGGCCCCTTCTAACTCAGGGTATTCCACAATTCTATCACTATTTTAATAGCAGTAGCAAAAATCATGAAATCCAGAGAAGTACAGGCATTAGTCGCCGAGGAAGTGAAACTGCTATTCCTACGCAGAGGATTTTTCCAAACAGTATGAAATTGAGATGTTTGTCTTAATTTTTCTGTTGCCTGCAGTGCCCTGAAGAAGAAGAAGAAAAAAAAAAATCTAACACTCTTACAATTTTTTTTTTCTTCTGCTGTTGCTTTTCCATTCGGGGAGGTTTGAAGCAGCAGCACCGATTCTGTTTGTATTCCTGGAAACCCTGCATTGCATTGGCTCACCTTTTAAAGGTTATCTTTAAAACCAAAAAGAGTTCAAAAGTGAGCTTTTCAAGGTAATATGTGGAAGATTCTTCGTGGAGGGGGCTTAAGCTCACGAGAAACTCCACTGTTTGAAAACAGAGAACAAGCAAATAACAGGTCTGAGCTTCTGCTCACGGAGGTTCCACTCCCTGCTTCCCTCCCTCCAGTTTTGTGCTTTTATGTAAAAGAGAGCCCTGGCACCCCAATATATTTGGCCAAAATGAATTTTAACATTAGGTAACTGTTTTCTGTGATTTTGGTCATATAAAGTATCATTTACATAATGTTTAATTAAACACGTGACTACAGAAAAGAATCCAGATTTCTCCATTCCAATATTCTACAGAATTATTCCTCTACTGGCACATCTAGATAATTTATGAAAACTTACAGTCGATTTATTCCATGTGACACTGGTAAACAAATTAATGTAGAATTTAATTGCTTTTGTCTCTTCAGCTCAGAATTGCCTTTTTAGTGATATTCATCTGAAATTATGATCTACAAAGAAAATAAATTGTAATTGAGCTTATAAAATTGATCGTATTTAGAAGTTGACAACTGTCACGACTATTAATCTGAGTTTTCCTTCTCAGGGCAGAGGAATACTTGATCAAATGTTTCTGCAAAGAAGGCTGGTTTTATGCTGTCTCATGTCTCCTGCAGCATTGTACTCGCATACATTTTTTTCTCGATTTATTTATTTATTTATCTATCGCATTTGTATAAACTATTCTTCTTCTTTCTTCCAAAGCATAGCAGAAACCCTTTTTTAAGCAACCTTTTTCTGAGCGAAATACCAAATAATCAAATCCTCCTAACACCTGATCCAGAACTAACGCTGAAAAACAAACAAAACAACTGAAGAAAAAAAAAAAAAAATCCTTAATCATTATTATATAATGCATTCTGCCTCAGCACTGCTAATACAAATCATTAAAAAAAACAACCCTAAATACAAATATTAGTGTACAAAACTAACAATAACCCATCTGGCTTGCATTAACTAAAACAAAGTTTGGATGGCGGTATGTTGAAAAATTATAACATGAACTATGCGTTCCTGAAAGACCCATACATTTTCAAAATTCCTATCCTATTCACACACGAAAAAAAAACCCCTATATAGGTATAAACCAACGCTGCTCAGACATTTCCTTGCTGAAGTAGCTTTAGCAGGAAAAAAAAATAATAATTGTATATTTTAAACTGAAGATACAAATAAGGAATGAATGCCCCAAACAGGCCAGAATTAGGTTTTAGGTTATGATTTTTACCTGAAGGTCTTCCCTTCGTATTTGTTTATTTTGAGATTTACAGCAATAAAAAGTATTTGAATCTGGAAGTGAAAGTTTATTTTCTTGAAAGAAAATAAACCTGCAGACTGGAGGATGGGAAAGGAAGTAGGCAAAAAGAAGGATATCTGGATATTTGCCACCGTGAATATGAACGGACTTTGGTAAAACTTAGTTCTTTTTGCCTAGAAATATTATTTTATTTTTAGGACATAACTATCACAGCCTAGAATTACTGTGGATTATATATATGGGCATGAGAAATGCATTCTTAGGCTTGGGACTTGCGCCCAGAGTCTTCAGAGAAGTCCATGCAGGGACAGAACAATCCTGACCATATAAAACAGGACAGCTCAGCCTTTCGGACAAATTCACCTATGCTAAAATAATCCCATAATTGACATCTTGTAATTACGTATTTTATGAACGTACGCATTCACGCTAATTTTCCAGTTTCCTAAAACCAGTAAAAGGCCATTTCTTCTACTTGCAAAACTCAGGAAGAATCGCAGCAATAAATTAATAAATTCCTAGTGTTATCAGATGAAGCAGAAAGCCCTTTTCTCGGATCTCCCATTGGATTCATGTTTATTCTCCCTTCTCTGGGGTGGGGTTAGAGGAGGGAGGACTCGCCGGGCAGAGGAAATCCAGCTCCAGGTACACAGGGGTGTAACTGCAGACAGACAGACAGACGTGACCTAGTTTGAATCTGAGGAGCTTGGGTACAACCAGCAATGAAAAAGCGCCTGTGAGCGGCTGGAGCGTGTCGAAGCCTGTTCTGCTGCGGGGTTGCTGCTTTTTGTACCCAAGCTGGTTTGAGTGTGCCTAAACGTGCTGCGGTCACACCTCCCGATACCCGTTGCCGTCTCTCACCCCAATAACCGGATGATGATTAAAGAAACGAGGACCCCACAGAAGCATGGCAGAAGTGGGCTCCTGGCAAAAGCACAAGCTGCACGTTCCCACGGTTGCATGATCCCTACAAAGTCATTCGAGCACTCTGCTGAAAATAGGAGATCCGTCTCCTAAAGGCTCGTGTCAGAACTTTTCTGTTCCCATTTCCTTTGGAGACGTGGCTCTGCTCCCCATGAACTACCAAGAGCACTGACAAAAGCAGAAAGTCACTGGCAGCTTTTTTATTTCCTTCTCTCTCTCCCATCCCCAGCAACGATCCCATGCACGAAACGTGTAATTGCTATCTCCGGCTGATGAATTGTGTACTGACAAGCACTAAAGAATGCCAAGATGCTTAAGCCCTTTCCTTAAAGTATTAGTACAACGTTAAAGTTTCTGGGCCAGGAAAGTCAAACAACTAAGAGAAGGGAAGATAACAGGGAAGGAAGAAGCCCTCTTCTCCCTTTAGAGTTTAGTAAGCTTACACAGGGAAAATTAAAATTAGTTCAATGCAAATTTCACTGTCCTGAAGACATCATCAGCTGTTTGGGACAAAGCTCTCCCAGTTGATGAATTCTGTCATCCTAATATTACCATGGAAAAAAACACAAATGGGCTGATGTGCTGTTACACCAAAGCCTTAGGAATTGGGTCTGTCTGGGGCATCTCTCTCACGGGTTACAACAACAGCCAGAAGAGATTTCACACGGGCCAAATCTGAAACTAGAGTCATACAACAGATTGACAGGGAACTGCCAGGTTAAAAACCAGCAATACGCAGACTAGGAGAACAAGCCTGATTTCAAGTAAACCCTTCATCATAAAACCAGTGCCTATTCTTGTCCACACGGACTGAAGGAGGACTTGCAGTATCAGCACAGCAGAGTAAGGACAGGAGATTCCAGTAACGATGGCAGTTTTCATTCAAGCACTCTAAAAAACCAGCTCTAGGTAAAGAAGTGATCCAGAAGAATTTTCGTAAGGTATTTAATAAACCCCAGAAGGTGGACAAATGAGGGTTACTTCATTAGCACATCTGAAATTTTCCTGCGAAAGGAAAATAAACAAACTACCAAACAGGAAAATCCCTCTTTATTCCTTACAGAGACAAGAGAAACCTGCTTCATCTCAACCAAAGCTGTGTTTACAAAAAGCCCGCATTCAGTCATTCATCCGGCGGGATACATTTCCAGCTAAGTAAGGGACCACAGCACAATGCCAAGTTATTACATTCTAGCTTTTTAATCAGAAGTATGGATGTGGTTAAGAATCAGACCCACCAGGTAATAAAACGTAGCCACCACACCTTCGGTTTCACAAAGGTTCCGGCACAGAACGCCTCTGGGTTTACAAACACATCTCTCTCCTTTTCCAAATTGTTGGGTCTTTATGGACAAATTTCTGTTGGTGCCTCACACAGGACTGAGCACCCCACCGGCAACTGAAAAGTCTCGTCAGGATCTAATTGTATCTTGTCACGCAATTACATTTATTTTATGACTCGAGGTGTTACAGGTGAAGTTATTTACCAACCACATCAGGCCGTGTTTGCATCCCGGCTTTGCTGGGGCAAAGGAGGGGCTCAGGTGGTGTTCTTGTATCCTCAGAAGAACCTACTTCATCCTCCATCGGGAACATCAAAACCTTCTAACAGGCAGGTGAACTTCAGACAGTCTTGCAGAGTCTTTTTTTAAAGAGAATAACACATATATGTATCCTGGGCAATAAATACTAGTGGAGGCTGGAGAACTTCCAGCCTGCTTCCTCAGGAGTTCCTAATTCCAGCTCTAATCTAAAGTCAGACCTTCGTTCTCCTCCGCATTCTCCTAGAACAGGCAACAGCAACTTTCTACCACTTACAATCTCTACACCCTACTTTGCTGTATCTGAAAAGTACTACCCTGGATAGTAATTTTTTTAAACTCTGGGTGGGTACCCAGCCATCCTTCTGTACGTGCATCCTGATTTTAAAGAACTTTTCCCTAACATGTCTTTTGCAGTAAAATCTTTGGTTTTAGAAGGAAAAACTCCAAATTGAGACAACCTACTTTAATGCCAGAAAAACTTCCTGCACTGTACAGAAAAAAACCCCAAAAAACCAGAGATGAGTAATCTACTGTCTCTAAATATCCACACGTAAAATAAGAGAACGTGATACCATGACTGGGACGACACAGACGCTCCCCAGCTGGACCATTAAAGCCCAGGAGGTGTTTAGGTGACCCTGGTAAGGTCTGTTATCCTGGATACACCGTAACACAGCACATTCTTCCAAGTCCAGAACAGCCTAGAGCATCTTCCTTGCACCCTGCTGAGTGGTGAGACGTGCCAACCATCTTCTGGACCGAGCTAAGGATGCCCAGGAGAACAAGGCAGGTTACAGGGAGAAGTCCCAAGGAGGGACTTACAGAGCCTGGTTTGAGATGTGTGGATGACATCATGGAGACCACTCTCCCCAAGAGCTGATGGATGGAGAAAAGCTCCTAACGCAGCTGTTCGTCAATCAACTCCTAAAACCAAGTTTTATCATAAGGCAAGGTTTCATTCCAAGCTTACCGCCAACAAAGCAGGCTCTAAAGGATGACAGTTCAGCAAAAACACACATTATTTATGAGAATTGATACTAGGACTTTTGCAGAACACAATCGTACCACGAAATATTCCTAAATGTTACCCTGAAATCCTAGATATAGACCACTGAACCACATCCACCTTCCCTTCTGCCCAGTGTCCAGAAACAGCTGCAAATATTCCGAAATTTTTAGAAGCTGATTTCTGGGTATTTTTCTGGGGGGAAGGCAGAGGATAAGCCTTATTTTCCCAGAATCCTTTTTACAGATGAACCTGAAAGCAGCAAAGCAGGATGTCCATCTCTGCTTGCTAAGGTTTAATGCAACGTTTCACATCAGTTTTTGAACAACTAGTGAGAAAAAAACCAAAACCAAGTGACATTTATCCTTTAACTGATGGATTCCTCGCTGTAACGTACTTCTGTATTTACTACACCGCATGTCACATTACGAAGGAGCAAAGCGGCCCCAGAAGATAACATGCCAAGAGCAGAGAGTGTGCAGCCCAAATCCTGACACAGTTTGCTGCAGGAACAGCTTCCAAGGGTCGGGAAGTTCCTTGTGAGCAATCACTCACCTTCACAGCCACAGTCAGCTCAAATCACTGCAGCAGTGAGTGGTCATCGGTTACCTCACTGGAGTTGAGCTACTTGGGTTAGCCCCAGGAAGCAGAAACTCACAGCCAAAACCAGAGCTCAGGGTGGTTTGATTGGCAGCTGAGGAATTTTGCTAATTAATGTAAATTGTGCTAACTCGATACCTGGCTTGTCGTTGAATTCCCATTTAGAATATGCTAACAGTTTTACTCGCACACATGTTTTGCCCCAGACTTGGTATCATCAATAGGTAAAATAAAAGCATGTGCAAACACGTGGTTTGGATTAATGATTTTTGCACAAATGTGTGTGTGTTACTTGGTATGTTGAAGTATTCCTACGATGGCCAAGATGTTCTAGCTTTGCTATCTGCTCATTATTCCCCTTTTCTTCTAATGCTGAAAACCAGCACTGCTTACCTAAACCTCTTCACCACTCTGCATGATCTATATGACTCAGCTGAACTCCCAACTGCCTATTCTACAGCCAGCCATTGAGAATAACGTGTCCAAAAGCTATTAAAAATGAGTGACTTTGGGAGAACCATCAGAAATAAACATTTGCTTACTTAAAACAGGAACATAGGTCCAGGCTGATCATACTGCTGTACAACACTGAAAATGCGTTTACAAACCGAAGGGCCTTTTCTGTGGGGAAATGACAAGTCTGGATATTCCTCCTCTTCCCATCTCTACTACGGGCAGTTTGAAAGGTTCCTCCTCGATTTCTAAATATAGACCTCGTGATCAGATTCTGTATGATAGGTCTGTGAACAGGAGCAGTACGATCTCAGACTGGAACAGCAAAACAAAACACACAACAACTCACAGTTATTCCCCTAAGTCCTCTTTAAGGTCACCACCCGTGGGGACGCAACCCAAGACTCTGAGTCAGCCTAAAGAACAAACCAGAAGAGAAGCAGCCAGAGCCACAGCTGAGTAAGTGGGAGCTGAAATCTTTATTACGATGGGGTAAAATAGGGGAAGTGACTTCATTTTTAAACTATAATATTACAGGGATCTTACAAGTAACAAGTTGGATGTCCTTAGTTGCAAAGGTATTAGTGACACTATTTTCCTGATCTTCTCTGTAGCAACTAAGATGGACTCAAAGCAAGGGCAAATAACAAATATGTAACTATCAGTTGATTTTATGGAGCTTGCGTTTATTAAAAAACCCTAGAAAACAAAACAAAAAACCCCCAAAAACCAACCAACCCCCAAACTAGATTGACAGGTCTAGCAAGTATTACTGCATATTTCTGTAAACTTCCACGCTCCTTGTAACTCTATCACACCGGTAACTCAATAGTGCCATATAGTTATTAGCATCAGAGGAGCCTCTCAGTTAATCTGAATATGTCCAGTTGCTGAATTAATTGAAGAAGGACCCTGAGGCCACCTGTGTTTGGGCTCCTCACGCTGAGCAGCATGGCCAGGCTTGGGGAGCTTCAGCAGGGCAAAGGACTTCCGCTGGCAAGTCTCCGAGTCCTGGTGTGGCACCCCGCTAACCTTAATTTTGCTCATTTCGGTCAGATTCCATGAAATTCCTGAGCAGAGTAGTTTACTAACCCTTTGTAATCCCCAATAAACAGTTCAATCATTAACAGCATTAACAACCTGTGCAGCACACAACAAATCATTTATGACCCTCCTTTTCTTCTTCCCTCACTGGTTGTGGCTTTTCACCTTTTCTGCTTCTGTTGGTGTCTTAGTTCAGTTGGACGCTTTGTTCATTTATTCCTTCTGTTGGGGGTGGGGAAGAATCGGGAGTATTTTTCAGTTAGGAGATAAAAAGAATCCTTTTGTTCTTCTCAGATTGATATTTTATAAATTCAGCATGGCCTCCCTTCCATATTTATTCTGGCCTTATAATCCAAAATGGTCAAAGGACAAATGTTGCTCCGCAAGATGCTCCCAAACCCCTACGGCAAAAATTTAAGATATCACTTACTTAAAAATAGAAACTAAGGTCTAAATTGGTAGATTATATCATTGATCTGGGCCCTTTTATCTGTGCTAGAAAAGCTGTAGGATACATAAATCCAGTAGAAGTCTCAGTGCAGAAAAAGTTACTATTCTGGACTCCTTGTAGTATTTTTCCAAGGGCACAATTTTACATCCATTTTTGTTTTACTACAGTGTTCTAACTGTGAACTCATCAGTGGACAAGAAACCGGAATACTTTTCTGTGTGCGTTTGGTAAGTTTAATGCTTTGTTGTATTTTAATTGGCTTTTCAGAAAATACAGTGTGTCACTTTTAAGTTTTGTAAGAAGAATCAGGAAACTGCACCCAAACTTCTGGTGTCGTTATTGAAAGGTCTAAGGGTTTGTAATGCCAGAACGTAAAAAAAAAAAATAAACCAAAGGCTATACAAGAGAAGAGCACATTCTCCCTATCACCGCACTGGGTGTGTTTGTTACTGGAAGAGAGTTAATATGGTGAACCAAGACCTGTGTTACCAGACAGCAATCTTCATGAGCGAAATTTCATGAAGAGATATGAACACCATTAACAGAGACAAGACCATCCTCTCCAAAACCAGCTATCACTTCCGATATCTTTGTTCTGTTTGTCATTTGTCAGCAAACTGCTCAATAAATCGTGTATTGGATGTGACGTATTTAACGAGCATCTCCACGACGGCAGAAACGACAAGTTCCCAAAACACGAGGTCTGATTCCCAAACCGCTGCAGTCTGGATAACATCCACCTGCTTCCAGGCTGCTGTAGTATTTCTCGTTTCCCTGGCTGTACAAAGGACAAGTGGCATATTCTCAGAAGAGTTCCATGTATGACCGACCTCCTCTATAAAAGCTCTCAAGAATTCATATCTGTGTGATTCCATCTCGTTTCCACCGCCTTACATCAGGAGCAAGCTATGGAAAATACGGAGTTCTCCAGCCTGCTGGAACAGCTCCCCTCTGAGAGGAGCCAGCGCCTCCTAGAAGTCAGAAGGAGCTGGTGGAAAATAGTCCGTAATTCTCAGAAAAGTCTCTGGTTATAACCTGCCCAAACACCAGTTCAGGCCCGAGCAGGCACAGCCCATCCCACAGTGGCAGCATCGGGGTTTGGCACTGGCTAGAAAACGGCAAAAGTGAAGGATATTATTGAATCAGCTGCACTTGAGCTTAAAAAAAAGGTGATGGCAAGTACTTGTGCAAGAGGGCTTAAGGAGGACAAACATCACCTTTCATTGTGTAATAACTCACAGGCTGGCTATAGCGGTTATGACTTCAGAAAGTTAGCAACAATAAAGTGCAAGATATAGCTACATACATCTGGGTGACAGACAGCACCGCTAAGGTGTGGGGCTCTGCAGGCAGGCTCCATACGTGTCTACACTTGTAAAAATCTCTGTATAGGCAATTCCGGAACACTATTATACACTGATACTGACCCTCATTATCCCAGAGCGTCAGTATCAGGCAAGCACCTTGCCAGGCCGATGCTCCGCACCTAAAATAACAAGCAATTTTCTGTGAGAACGGCATCTGAGAGAAGGATCATGCTCACGACAGATGCAGGTCGAACGCAAGTCTCAACTGGCAAGGACAGGACTGATCTCACAGACTTGACAGCTTCAGCAGAGCCTACCTGGCTCCACCTGCTCCACTCTCCGATACGTACACACCCCGCTTTCTCCAGCCTACGTTCCACAAGCATTACCAATCCATAGGGTTGGGAGGACAGCTAATTTATCTATTTTTTTTTTTTTTTTTTCTCCCAAATGTTGATGTCCTTTTGACAAATTCGGTGCTGGAGACAAAGTAAAACCCGGCGGGGTGCAGAGCGGAGCACCCGTGGCACAGGTGGAACGATACACGGTGCCTCAACGGCCAACTCACCTGCCAGAGAGAACCCAGCTGAGAGATTATGACCTGAGCCCTGTGGCCAAATGACCCTTAACTAATTCTATTAATGCTCCCCGGGCCCTCAAGAAAAGGGCCAATTCTCAGTAAAATGTACATGCATGCAAACAGCAGCATGAGGAGGAAAAACACCCCCCAAAACCAATCAGGCGCGCGAAGCGTTACATTGCTCCAACTGACCTGTTGTGTTGCTATCGCTTCTCCTTAATGATATATTCACTCTAAAAAATAAGCCAAAAGCCTATTAAAAATGTCTATTTCAAGATATACCAGCATTCACTTTTTAATCTGAGTGCTCCAAACTCTCTCTCACGCTGTAGCTCAAGAGCATGAAGACATCTAAAGCAAACCCTGTTCTGAAACAGGCTAATATCTCCAATTTCCTTCGTGCTGGTAGTTCAGTGTTCCCTTCACATCCTGTCCTTCGTTACCTACTGTTGGCTGAAGATAATCTCTTCCAGGCTTCTCAAATGCTGACACAGGAACCTCTGCGAGCACACTGAACTACTTCCTTTTCTCCTTGAAAAGATTTAATAACCTACAACTTTCTTCTGTGCCCTACTTGTACGTAGTCTCTCGTTTTCCTCCTCCTTGTATCAAATCCGCTAAAATAAAATTTTATAGAGTGTCAATTCAACAAAGGAAAAACTATAAAGTTAGTTCTGACAGCTTCCTTTCTCAAAAAATTTAATCAAAAAGAAAGAAAAAAAAAACCTTTACCCTTGAAAAGATGAATTGAATAGCCTTAGGTATTCTATAGCTGTATTTATGAAAAAGTTTTTGGACACTAAACACACAAATCTCTACAGAAAAGGGGAAAGTGTTTTGCCCGAGTCATAAACTTAACTTTTTCCATGGCACGGAGAAAAATATGCTGCACTCCATCGTTAGACATAAGCTTACCCCTCGGAGAGGTAAGAGTCCCCCCCATCTCAAAGGGCAGCAAAGCCTAAGAGATAATACCATCAAATTAAGTAGCCTCAAAAAAACCCCACACAAACATATGCTATTCAAATTTAGGAGAGCAATTATCTCCTCTACAGAAACACAGTGTTCTGTCCAGACACTATTTTAAAAGTTTTCTTACCAAAACCACGTTATTAACACTTAATATTCTGATGGTAGCAGCAAGTCACAGCACTTAATACCTTAAATAAATAAATGAGGACAGAATGTATGACTGTTATTTTTCTGGGTAGAAAAGGCATTCTGCTTGAAAATAAAAGTAAGAAGTCATGGTAAAAGTCATGTAAAGGTAATGTCAGGCTCCCTGGCTATAAAAGAAAATGAGGCCAGCACATTTAACATCTCCATGTATCTCCCATTTAATGCTTCATACGGGAATGTTACAGAAACGCATTATTTTCCTCACTTTTATCCGAAACAATTAGATTTGATTTTAAAATTTTGTATTTTATAATAGCGAGAAAAACATCTAACAAGAGAGATTATCAGAGATTAATCCAGTTGCTGAAGACGTATTTATATTTCATGCAGAACAGGCATTTTCATTTTGTTACATTCTCCCCCAACCCATCTGAAGTCAAAGCCAGTTGACCAGTGTATTACTATATAAAATGTAAATAAACAACAAAAAAAAATCCGCTCAAATCTGGTTTTCTAACCGAAAGCAATTATTTATTAACATATTATTCATCAAATGCTGAATCATGGGGATAAGTAACTCATTGGTACTTTGCAGATAATTTTATATCAGCTGATTGAACAAATCCCTTTTTCTTGTTTTTGGCAGTACTGTATCAGAATATATTATTTCAAACAATGTTGTACAGCTGTTGTAGTTCAGAGAAAAACATACATTTAAGGTTTTTTGGACAGGTTTGGTTTTTTTTTTAA
Organism: Numenius arquata; assembly: GCF_964106895.1. Taxonomy (NCBI): domain Eukaryota; kingdom Metazoa; phylum Chordata; class Aves; order Charadriiformes; family Scolopacidae; genus Numenius; species Numenius arquata. The sequence goes on from NC_133578.1 coordinate 3,114,570, forward strand.
TTTTTTTTAAAGTCTTGAACAGAAAAAAAAGGAATTTAAAAATTAAGTTTATTTCTTGTAAGCGCAAAGATATTCCCTTGTAGCCAAGCTAAGAAGCTAACATGGAATAGTATCAATATTTCGAATTTAAGCTACGCAATAGAAATTAAATTTAGAAATCAAGTTTCTCTCATTATAAGAAGCCTTTTCTACTGTTCATGCCAAATTATCACTTTTCTCTTTCTATTGTTTATTGAACTATGAAAAATCACCCTCCTGTATTAGGTCCAAAAGAATTTTCACAGAAGTCAATGGAAAAAAAACAATAAAACCCTCATTATTACTATTATTCTATACCACAGTAATACCAGGGCTCCAGTTATGATTGACAAATACACAGAAAAACACTGTCCAGAAGAGGCACATGAAATAATTTAGTCAGTCATTGAATTCAAAGGGATCAGAGAATAATACTTCAGATGCAGACTGTTTAATGCTTACAAAAATCAACACATCTGGTTCCCACTGCTCAGGTTCCTCAAAAAATTTTGTTCCCATTTCTGTTGAAATACTTAAGCATTCCAAATACACAGAAACTGATGTTATTCAAGAGATGCTCCTTTCCTCACTAAGGTATACTGAATTTATTTCCCATAGCACAGGCTGTACTTCAGACCATTATCTTCAACTAGAAAATGCTAAATCATACCAAAGCTCCTGTTCAATAAAAAAAAAACTTTTTCTGGCTGTATTCAATGAAAGAACGTTTGTCCCTGAATGTGTAAGTCCAGGAATACTAATCTGAAGAGGAAAATGCAAGCAATTAAAAAAAAATAAAATCATGTTTTTTATTAATTGTAAAACACACGCTTCTGTTTTTCTGGAATAAATTCACAGCCCTAAAACTCCAAAGATAAGAGTTAAAAAAAAAAGAAGTTAAATTCTCTACCAGAATGCATTTGCTCAAGTGTAAAGCTAACAAATGCTAGAATTTTTGGCAACACTTCTGCATTTCTGAATCATTAGGTAGTCAAACTATTTTTTGATTTTGCTTGCATGATGTTGGATTACAATAATCCATATAAATCAGTAGTTTCCCCTCACTAGGAATACTGTGTTTACTTCTGGTCATCTGATGTCAAAAGGATGCCTAAAAAAAAAAAACTAGGGAGGTTCAGAAATAAATAACAAAAATGACTTGCATGTACAGCAGTGGATTAGAATTGTTTACTCAAGAGAGGAGGAAGAAAGAATATAGTCAAAGTAAACAAAATAATAGCGAGCCAGAGAAGGCACGCTGAGCATTTCAGTCACCCTTTTCAGAATATAACCATGGGATGCTTTTCCTAATGAAAACTTAAACATGGAGGTCTTTGTCAGAGAGATCTGTTTATGCTACAGGAAGAGCAGAGTTCTGCACTGCTTTCCTCCAACCAAGACCTGGAGTTCGCAGCCACAAGACGGAACTGAAGGAGGACAAAGAAGAAAAAGCCAAACACGAGTCCTGTATTTAGTTGCCTGGAGACTTAACTTATGGAAACCTAAACATCCAGGCCAAAGTCCTCAAAGATATTTAAACGCTTCTTTTCTACTGATACCAGTTATCATGCGAAAACAGCGGGGCTTGGTGTCCAAATGATGATCTAGACTGCAACAACTTTAAGCTCTTCCAAGTCTAGGCAGCGACAGTGACAACTTTATGAAATTATTCATATGCCCGACAGTAGTCGGATGCCTATTTATTTCCCTTTTTCAGATCATCCCGAGACTCTATTGTATGTAAAGACTGTGATTAAGCAGCACTTTCCAGTTGATGCTGTGTGTGAAAATATAAGCAACAGGGCTTCATAGTTGTGTCTTCGGTGAGGCTACCAGGTTTTTTTTCCATGAGTTGTCACCACCTCTCCTTCCCATCACTAGCCGTTACCGGATCTCCTCCCCTCCACCACGGCAAATACTTTTATGTGCAGCCACGTGGGCCCTGTTCCCCAAACACCTCCCAGTTTTCATTACAGCCCTGATTACCCCCACGCCACCCCCCTCAACTCTTCTCCCAACGCTTGCTTTGCCTCCATCCACCTCCCTCCCAGCCACATCCCCCCCGCTCCCCATCACCATTCGCAGCCCCGCTCCCAACCACCAACCCTTCTCCTTCCTAACGTCTCGCTTCCTTCCTACGCCCACACCGCAAACCCCCTCCAGGAGCTTTCAGTTATAACCCTCCTTTCTCTTACGGAGAACAAAACACCATCTTCCCGTAAAATAAGCGTACCTAGCGTCAAACAGCACGGCGAGCAGCGGGAAGACTTATCCACAGGCAGCACCTTGCAGCTTTGGGGAAGTCTCCTCTCAGGTGAAGCAGGCTCAGCCACCCTTTGTTTGCTCAAAAATAACAATATTTCTACCTAATAATGGTGTTCTCTGAAGTTTCAAGTTTATTCGTGGCGTTCCAGAGTCGCTGCGCTACCGACATGCGGAAAGAACGCCACCAAGTTGGGCATCAAACCTCACTTCTTAGACTAACTAAGAGGTAGTAAGGTCTCAGGCATTTCTAGTAGGGTGAAATAAAGCAAGTGAGTAAAGCAAAAGTAAACAACAGGAGAGCCTAAGCAAACTGAGGACAAAACAATTACGGATTACACGGGACGGGATTAACGCAGAGATTAAAGAAGTAGTAATTATTTGCAAATTTTTGATGACCATAAGGATTCACAGAAACTAATCCGAAAATACCACCTGTCTGTGGAGCCCTCCAGTACCCAGGAGAACCCATTTTTTCAGACCCCACATTAGGACGTTAAATAAAAATCTCAATAAAGATCTTTCTTTCAAGACAACAATAACTGAAGAGGCTTTAATATATCTTCAATCTAAGGTGAACCAGGTGACTAGGTTCATTCACCACCATGGCAATGAACATTTTCGTATATTATATACAAATTTTCACTACTATCTACCAAAACAGAAATTAAGAATTATTTAATTTTTTTAGTATTTAATTAGCTCAGAAACATTCTAGACATCCAGATACTATAAATAAATCCCAGTGCATATAAAGTATTATAATTATTTGCAATAACTAGCAAAAGCTGAATATGATTTTTTTTCCCCATTTTGTTAAATGCAATAATATTAAAAAAAATCAGAATCACATGCTTCCAATGGTTCCACTACGGGATAAGTGTGTCTCAGGTTGTTGTATCGAACCCACAACTTCAAAAAAGCCTGAATAAAGTTAAACTTATTTATATTCAGCAAAGATCAATATTTGGAGACAGTCAATTAACTATTTTCAAGTAAACCAAAAAAAATTGTAAACAACAGGTTCTACAAAGTTTATATATTCATTCTCTGACAAAACAACAGTTATTGCTTTGCTAGTTATTATTTGAGAAAAACGATGTAGTTCCTACACACAGGAATACCTTTACTGGCATAAAGTATTTATATGTTCTTTTTACATTAAAAAAAAAAAGAAATAAAAATTATTATCTTTTAATTTGCCATTTATTTTTGAGTTCCAGGGGTATGCTCATTAAGTTCTACCTCACCATGTGTCTGCAGATGCTTAGCAGAATTCTTACATCAGATAACGACTTGAGTTACAAAAAAAAAAAAAAAAAAAAAAAAAAAAAAAGATGAAGACTGATTCAGAACTGTGAAGTTTTTAAGAAAAGGAGCTTGGGAAAAAGACCAGGGAAAACCACAAGCCCAGGAAGAAAGCTAAATATGTAAGGGGATCCACTAGGAATTCACATACCAGCTGATTACGACGCTGCCCTAACGACCAGCTTTTGGGATCATTACATGGTTAGAACTGCTCATTCCCCAATACCTATGTGAAGTTAGAACTCATGAAAAATTCAGGTTTAGGGCTTGATCCAGCACCCAAGGAAGTTAATAAATATTTTAGCACTGACATCAGTGAAAACAGAATAGAGCCTTTATTTTTTTTCCTTAGCGTAAAGATTTCATATATAGATTTTTAATAACGAAATATCAAGAGTACAAATACTTTATTGATACTTCCAAAAATTAAAATCGCCTTACACAGCAGTATCATAATACCCCAAATTACATGGCTAATACAAACCTATTAATCAAAGAATAACAACTTGGCCAAAGCCCGATACATAAACCACAACAAAGATGTTACAAGAGTAATGCAACTTTCAGAAAAGAAAAAAAAAAATAATAAAGCATCAACGCTACCTCAGCGAGCCCTGCAACTTTATAGCTGGTACGCTCGGCACAGATGGACAAGTCATTTTTAGAAATGAATCATGCTGCAAATGATTTTACTAATTTTAAAACAGAGGTGAGGAACCAATAGCCTACAGGCCAGATATGGTTTGCTTCTTCAGTTCAGATGGCCCACAGACACGTACGTGTTTTATTACTTAATAACGCCGAGGCAGACTTCAAGCAAAACCACGCATGTTTTAAAAGGCTCCAACAATTCACATATTTTTAAATACATAATCCTGAAACCCAAACATCAGCCTCAAGTTTAAAGTATTAAATGAAATCTATGTTATTGGACCGCTGTTTTTTTTTTTTTTAAACACACAAATCCTTGAGTTATTGTCCACCAAATAGCACATTCTTGCTACCTTGAGAAGGTGGGACCTCACAGCCCTCAACGTTTAAATTATCTTAGTAGAGAAAAGTCAATGGTACCTTGAGTTTGGACAACAGCCTATGGTTGTGGTAGCAAAATTCTGATACCTGCTCCAATCCAGAGGAACATACTCTACAGCCCTTATTTAGGACAAAACTTCCACCAAAATCAATGAATGTTTTGCCTTGAAAAGCTACAGTCCCAAATATAGATCTCCGCCTTTCACAGACAGCTTCTTTCAAAGAGCAAAGCACTTCTGAATCCGAAAGGGTACGCAGGATTCAAAATAGGAAAAGAACAACAAGTGAAAAAGAATGGAGAAAGAGAGAAATCATAGGCCACCGCTCGACTTTCATCCTTTCTGCAATTATTTGCAGCTGCCACGAACATATTGGTATTTAGTAAACTGGAGGCTGCAGCTTTAATTGAAGTTTGCCTGCTATAAACAGTTATAGCTGCCTGGCTCTGGCCCGCGCTCCAATACCATCAGCAGAACAGAGATGGGAAGCATAAACAAACCTTTTAACTAGATTACAGTTTCTAAAACGGCCAAGAATCCCTTCGGCAAGAACTCCTGTGCAAGAAAATGTTAAAGGAGGAAAAATATTTTGAAAGAGTATTTTTTTTAAAAAAAAAAAAAAGCCTAACCTTTCCTAAGATTGTATGAATGGGAGTCTTCTGAAGAAAATGACTTTACGTTTTCCAAGGGGACTATCCTTGAGAAACACAGTCTGCTCCTTCAAGAAAAAAATTAAAAGCCAGAAAACTTTAAAACAAGCAGTTTGCAAAACAGAAGGATATTTTCCAAAGGTTTTTTTCTCTTAAGACTTCAAAATGCATCAAGAAAAGTTACTGAACTTTGAAATACAAGCAGATCCTATAGTATCATTTCATATTTAAAGTAGCCATGCTCAAGAACAACTTAAAAACATGTTGCGTCACCAATTTATCCCAACTTACCTACCTCTTAACTCTGACGCTTCTCGTAATTTGCTTTAGCTGAGGTTCTTCCCCAGAAAGATTATGAGGGGACAACGTATCCCCCCTCCTGCCCCCAAGCCCATAAAAGACAAAAGGAACTTCTGTTCTAAAAAAAAACAGCTTGCTACAGACTTCTGAATACTTTGTTTCTTTAATCAATGATGTCATTTGTCCACTTTTGCAGTGTTTTCTTACAAAAATAGCAGATACTAAAAATCTGTCCTCTCTTCTAGGGGTTGGGTGAGAGGATCCAGCAAAAACTTTTTATTGTGGTTGTCTTCTACAGACCTACAAAATAAATACAATTTACCTCCTGAAGTCAATAGTATGCTTAGATATATATAAAAAAAACCCAAACCAAACAGATGCATAAATCTTCATTGTATCAGTGTCTTAAAAGTAAAAATTAAATACATTTAAAATATATATAATTTAAAAGTAGATTAGGTGCAAACACAGTCAAAATACAAAGCCAGTGCCAGCTGTTTGTTATTGTCAATGCTACAGCTTAAGTCCTACCAAAACACACAAAATTTGTACTCGTTCTAGCGGGGCTAAATATATACATTTATACATATACACACACACGTGTGTGTATAAATCTGTGTGCATGTGTATATATATATAAGTATAAAAGTATACATGAGATATACAGGTAAAAGCTCAAAGGATGAAGACAAAACTGACTGTTTTACATGTTTTTATAAAAACACGGGGTTTAGTTTGTCACAACAGATAACCCTAAATAACGTGTTGGCAATCATCTACCAGAGCTTAAAAACAAAGTCTAAAAATGGCAAATTGAAATTTCATTTACATGTTTTTGAAACATTAGGCAGGATGCATGGAAAAATTAGACTATCTGTATTTATGATATGTAGGCCTACCTTCCATTTGGCCGACTTTTACTTTTCTCCTAACTTAGGCTGCGTTTGTTTCCTTTGGCAGGGGGGTACAAGGCAACGTTACTGCGAGCCTCCCTTTATCTAAACGTTGAGAATATCACCATTTGATCCAACAGGATTTGTTGCGCAAACAATTGACAACTGTTCTGGTTCCCTCACTTGGGAATTTTTCTTAGCGAGGCCATGCTACTGATGGTGCAAACCAAGGGCCCGAATATTTAAGATGCTATTTATGTTTCAAATTACTCCTCCTTCAGTAAGGCACAGAAAAATTTTGGATTTAGCATCACTGAAAATGTAGACTCATCAAAAATTATGAAAGAAATTAATATATTTTAATCCTGGCCTTCAATTTTACCTCATATAGGAATAATGTAATTAACATATTGCTTCTATAGGTCTTAGTTACCAGATATTGTGACAAGATAATAATTTTTAAAATACTGATTCCTTACTCTAAAAATATTTCCGGCAGAAGAAATAAATTAAAAAAAAGAAAACAGCACATTGAGGAATTTAACCAGAGTAATAAATGAAATCCTTTATTCTTTCTTTGATAAAGAAAGTTACTAGAAAACTCAAAAAGAATTTCACTATTTCGTTTTTTAAGTAAATTTAATGCTCCTGAAAGAAGATTTCAGGAAAAAAACCACCCAACAAAAGCCCAAACAAAGTGACAAACGTGTCCTGTGCATCTCCATCTCTCCGTATTGCCCTCTACAACGTTCCTCAGCTCCAACCCAATGAGCCAACACTCAAAGCCGCTCTCCACGATTTGTTCCTTCGTCATTTTTTTGCGATGGGAACACCTGTCAAGCTGCAGATAAACTGAGATGATCACAAAGGTCTATGAATAGCCATCTCACGGTAATGACTGATTCCTGCCGCCATGTGCCAGATCAAAACAACAACTTGGGAGTTAAAAGGCTGGAAATACAGATCTTTGGAGCCACAGTCGCTTTAACTTTAAATACTGTTTTAAGGTATCTTTTTTTTTTTTTTTTACACTTCTTCTATATACACACGTGTTTATAAACATGTATGCATATGCACTCAATACACTTTATAACTTTTTAATCTAAGTGGTTTTGACAAATTTTACCTCAATTGAAAAATAGTGCAAAGCCTGAACTCCTTTCTAGACAATTCATAAGAAGTATCACTCCAATAAAGAACTTGGAATTTGAAGAGAGGAAAGGAGTCAGACCTTCTTAATTTCTTAACTGCTGCTTTTTATTAGCAGCCTACTTGGTTTAACTCTAGTTACATAGCTTTCAGGATGCTTTAATTTCTATCTGTCTCCAATGCTCTTCCAAAATTTTATTCCTAATACAGGCTTTGGTTCCTGTGCAGGCCTACTTGAAACCGATTGAGCAGTATTAATCCACCTAATAGTTCCAAAAATAATTACAAAGAAAAGCCAGTGAAAGCCTGTGGCTTCAAACATTCAAATAACTCTTAAAAAGAATAAGCAGGTCCTTAATGACATGAGAGCATTCAAAAATGTACCCTGTGTCTTTTTATTGTTGCAATCAATGGTAATTTTGACATTCACTTCCACGAGGATAAAACAGAAACCAATACAGGGTCCTTAAAAACCAGCCAAACAAAACCAAGCCCCCAAACAACTGAACAAGCCCAAAAGAAGAAACCAAACTCATCACTTCAGATTTCTAAAGTATTAACAGTATTTTTGAAAAGGAAACTCAGTCATTTTCAAAATTTGTGTCCTGAGCCATTAATAGATAAGAATCTTCTCCTGCAAGCTGCTTTGTGCATGTGGTCTCTTAAGCCCATAGACAAGACACACCGACATTAGTAGGGCTCCAGATGGGCACGAGGGGCCACCCACCTGGGCTACTGCTTTCCAGCAGGAACATCCACGACAAGCACTCGCTGCTGATTCAGAAACTAATTTTGTAGTTATGGACCGTATTCAAGTTACTGATCCTCCACATACAAGGAATCACCATGAATAACAGTAGGAAAACAAAAAATAAAATAATCTAGTGACAAACAAATAACCCAGCTGAAACCCAAGGCGTTCCATTTTTGAGTGGACTGTTATTTATGCCAAGATCTTCAGTGCTTTTTAACAAGGAGAAAGCCTGATCCCTCTACAGCCAACGAGGAACAGAAGGACTGCATGTGAAGAAAAGTTAAATTATTGGAAGTATTGCATCATAAAGATTCTCTTCAAACATCCGCCTACCTAGTCTAAACAAACACATCCATCTACAAAGAAAGGTAAGACAACAAACTCTAAGGAAAGACTGTTAGAGACAAATATAAGCCTGGCCTGAAGAGCACCTTTATGTCTAGCACAGCCTACACTTTGCCATGGGAGGTTCCTCGCTAATTCAAAACTATCTCTCTGACTGGGAAGCCACCAACCTGGAATACATGAAAATAATTGTTAATTTTGGCTCAAAGCCCCAAACAAAACAAAACTGTGTTACCCTTTAGCTATAGCTGTTGATAAAGCACAGTCTTCCTTAACACAGCTTGAGTCAATTCTTAGAAGGCTGTTGTGGCAGCAGCCGGGAGCCCCAAATTAACCTCGGCTCCCCTTGTGCTGGGCGCTGCAGGAACTGCCTCCGACACAACTCAGAATCCCAGTCCCACCAGCGGCTCCTTAGGAGGGACCTTCCCTACCCAATCCCCCCAAATCAGCGGTTGCCTTTCCCAGCACAGACTTGGCTGCAGGAGCTGGAGGTCTATGGAAATTGAAGGGTTTATTAGTAATTTTATCTCTAGGATGTAAAGGGAAGACCCTGAATTATCCTGCCCAGCTTTAGAATTCTGTTAGGGTATCTTACCGAGCAACCATATTACATCAAATCATACTTATTTTGAACACTAAAACACAAAGAATTAAAGTGTTAAATCCCCTGAATAAATAATACATGTCATCAGCTGTAGGCCACAGAAGTTGCAGGCGGATCTCCAGCTCCATGTATATTGGGAGCGTAATCCTGAAGCCGCTATAGGTTTGCGTGTACAGATGAAAATAGATCAATGGTATCTCGGGTTGAGAAAGGAAGCATTGGCATAAAAAAGAAGAAAACTCTGTCCTTTACTCCTGGACAGTCTTTTGCTGTCCAACTCTTGCCTGTAACAAACTATCTAAAAGGAGAGTAACACGTTTAAAGAATGGGGTTTTCTACACGTATCTGCTGATTTTGACCATGATCATCACTCTAGGGTTTTTTCACACGTTTAAAACCAAAGTAATCTTGTTTTTACAAGCTAACAGAAAACTAACGACAAACTATTAAAAAGAACTGCAGCGATGGCTGCTACCTTCAATACTTCTATGCAACATTGTTAAGGGTCGGTCCAACTATATTTTTCTCTCATTCTTTCCACCCCAGCAAATTACGGCTTTCTCAAACTCTTTCCAGTTTGATCACAAAATTGCTGCTTCGCACAAGACACGTACGTACAAATTAGAAACGGGCGATACCCCAGCGTTTCAGGAGAGCTCGCTCTTGTGGGTCTCTCCTTCCCGCGGCGAGGCGGAGATGACACAGGCTCTCTGCTGACCACCATTAAACCATGGTGCCCCATTGAAACGCACCCTCACGGCCTACTCCACGGGTCAGCCTGCTCCACGGTACTTAATAAACTCAGCACTCAAACCCTCTTTTTGAAATTACGGAGGGCATAATTAAGCTCCAGAAACAAGCAGACAACAGCAATTTTAATATAAACATCCTACTTATGTAGAGGACTCTGATTTCAACTTGACGTTAAATGCCCAAACTCTTACTTCTGGATTCTCTTCCCATATTTCCTTGAGTTGGGCATTCAGTTTGCCTTTTAATCTATTTCAGACATTTTTGACGCGTTAACTTTCCTTCTCACCGGTAGGAAAAACGGTCAGACCAGCCGACCGGTGGTACCCGACCTAACAAACCAGCACCATCGCAAGCATGGATGGAGACATTTGGCCTTCCCAGCAGAAGGCCGTGGAAAAACAGAACACGACGTAGGTATAATTCAAGCGAGCCATCGACCAAATATAGCCAGCCACCAACGATAACCACCGACTGCCATCAAACCCGCGACACCCCATCCCGACCTCGCTAACATCCAAAGCCCAGCTCTTGGATGATCCCTAGAAGTTCAGCTCCTGGGCGGCAGGGTCTTTGTACCACCGGCCTTTCGTAAGTCAAATAACGGCCCCCCCCAACCTGCCACAGAGAGCCCCAACCGGGAGGGAGCAAACCCCCCCCCAACACCCCCCCATTCCACCAACACCACTTGGGGGACCAGCCGGGGCTCAGCACCCACCTCAACTTTCCTCACAACACCGCGCCTTCAGCTGAGGCCGACATCACCCCCGGCCCCGGGGAAAGGAGAAGGGGAGGGGGGGGGAAACAGAGGCTTGAAGAACCAGGCTTCCCCCCCCCGCCCCTCACTGCGAGGAGCCGGGGGACCGGAGCATCTCCCCGCTTCTCCCCCGGGCGACAACAAAGCTCAGGCCGGACGTTTCGGGGAGGGGGGGCCACAAAGTGACAGGCGGCCGCCCGGCGCCCCCTCCCCGCCGCCCGCGGCCCAGCGCGGCCGAGCGCCCGGCACCCCCCCCCCCCCCACGACTCCCGCTCCCTTCCCGCTCCCTCCCTGAGGTAAACAAGCGGCCGCCCGCCCCGCCGCCGCCCCGCACTCACCTCAGCGGCCCCCCCGGCGCCCGGGCCGGCCCCGGAGCGGCGCAGGCGGAGACGCACACAAAGGGTAATAAAGGGGGAGGAGGGGAGCGCGGGGGGTGGGGGCTGCCCAACTGCTTGCCGCTCCCCCGCCGAGCCGCCGGGGCCGCCTCTCGCCTTCGCCGACCGCCGCAACGGGGAAAGGAGGGGGGGGGGCGGGGGGGGGGGGAAGGAGGGGGGGAATAAACTCCTCCGGCGGGGTTGGGAGGGGAGGGGGGGGGGGGGAAACTCGGGGCGCCTGGCACCGGCCCCCCGCCCCCGCCGAGCGGAACGAGCGGCCTGTCCCTTTAACGGTATAAATAACGGCCCCCCCCGCCGCCGCTGCCGCCCCCCCCCGCGCTCCTCCTCATCGTCAGCTGCTGCTGCTGCTCCGGCGGCTGGGGCTCCGGCGCTGCCGGGGAGGAAGAGGGGAGGCAGCCACTGCGCATGCGCCCCGGGGGAGCTCGGGAGGCCGCGGGGGGGGGGGTAATGGGGGGGGGGGGGGGAAGAGAGGGAGGGACGGGCTCTTCCCACCGGGCCCCGCGCGCACCCGGAAGAAGATCCGGCGGCGGGGCGGAAGGAAGTGGCGGGGAGGGGCGGAAGGAAGTGGCGGGGAGGGGCGGAAGTGAGTGAGTGAGTGAGTGAGTGAGTGAGGGGGAAAGGGCGGGGCGGGGCAGAGCAGCTTGCCGTCACGTGAGGGAGGCGGGCGGCGCGGGGGCTGCCGGGAGCGGGGCGGGGCGGGGCGGAACGGGACGGGACGGGACGGGACGGGAGCGCGCGCGGCGGTTATCCGCCGCCTCAGGTGAGGGAGCGGCGGGAACCGTGAGGGGAAGGATGAGATGGGGACGGGATAGGCCGCTTGTCGCCTCAGCTCGGTGAGGGATGCGACCCTCCTCCCCCCCCCCCCCCCCCACTGCCTGCCTTTCCCCGGAGCGCCCTGGAGGGCTCCGGTTGGGGGGGGGGGGTGGGGTGAGGGCTGCGGAGGCCCCGGAGCCGCCGCCGGCCGGGCCCTGAGGCCTGAGAGCGGCCCCCCTCACCGGAACACGGCTGCGGGGAGGTTTTGGGTTGGAAGCGGCATGAGAAACGGGAGCGGGGCGTGCTCCTCCGCCGGTAGTCCTGCTGCTCCCGGTTTAATTAACCGAAGGGCTGCGGTTCAGCTTGGCGTCCCCGTTCCCTGCGCTCCCGTGGTGGCTGCTTCGTCTATGTGTCTTCTATCAGCCAGTCTCGACCTCTGCAGGCAGAGCTGTCGTGCCAGGGGGCTGCACCTTGCTGGCCTCACAATAGACGGAGCGAAACCGGGAGAAGCGGGAAACGGCTGCCTTAAAATAAGCTTAAATTGTTGCGGAGCGAGTCTCAGAGGCTTTGTGTCAGCACAGAGAAGGAGAATGGGTTTTTACTGGTGCTGCTTATGTAGAGAAGCATTTATTCTTATAAGCTGCGCCAGCGTGACTGTGCTGGTGTGGTTTCACCCCAGCTGGCAGATGGGACCACGCAGCCCCTCGCTCGCTCCCCCTGGTTGGGATTGAGGAGAGAATTGGAAAAATAAAAGTGAGAAAACTCGTGGGTTGAGATAAAGACAGTTTAATAAGTAAAGCAAAAGCCGTGCACACAAGCAAAGCAAAAGGAGGAATCCATCCCCTGCTCCCCATGGGCAGGCAGGTGTTCAGCCATCCCCGGGAAAGCCGAGCTCTGTCACACGTAACGGTGACTTGGGAAGACAAACACCATCGCTTCGAATGTCACCCCCCTTCCTCCTTCTTCCCCCAGGTTTATACACTCAGCATGACCCCATGTGGGATGGGATATTCCTTTGGCCAGTTGGGGTCAGCTGTCCTGGCTGTTTCCCCTCCCAGCTCCTTGTGCCCCCCCCCCAGACTGCTGGGGTGGGGTGAGGTGACGAGCAGAAAAGGCCTTGACCGCCCAGCAACAACTAAAAACACCAGTGTGCTATCGACAGTATTTCTCATCCCACATCCAAAACACAGCACTACACCAGCTGCTAGTGAAAAAGTTAACTCTTTCCACCTGTCATGGTTTCAGTTGTGATTAGCCGGTTGTTCCTTAAAACACTTAATTGTGGTGATTTAACATGTTACCATGTGCCTGTAGCTTGTTTCAGCAGCAGAAACATAAATCCTTTGTTTCAAATTGCCTTAAAGGCAATTAAACTAACAAATTGCACTGGGTGGTTTGTCAGATGGGAAGGTGTACAAATGTCACTTGTTAGTACGACTTACTTGAAGGGTATCCCTTTTTGGTTGTTCACAACAATGTACCTGCAGGGTAAACGTGTGAGCTTGTGTCACTCCTGGTTCTGTGTGAGATCAGCTTGCGTGTGGCTGTGCTTGGTAAAACTTGGCATGTCATTCATACCACTTGGGAATGTTAGCGTTAAGAACTTGCTAGAAAAATTGGGAAGAAAACTTGAAGAAAAGCTTTCATTTTAGTTGTGTTAGTTACTCTGCATTGCGTTGAAAAGCATCCTAAAGCAAATGCTCTTCAGAAGTTGTATGTAAAAGTGGATTTCATCTAATGAGAAATGAATGAAAAATGCTTCAGGGTTTGGTGTGGGGTTTTTTTTTTTCATTATTATTATTATTTTTGTTTTGTGTTTTTTTTTTTTACTAGTAAGATGAACAACTACATCTTTATCAGTTAAGAGATGATGCTCATTACAACTTCAGTTCTTACAAGTGAGCAACTGCCTTGGGTTTGCTGGACTAAATTTAGTTTACTAACATCTAAATAGATTTGGAAAACAGAGCATTTTAGTATAACTTTTATATTCTCTTTCTTTTTTAAAGAGGAAAGCTTCTGCCATGAGTAAACGTAAGTCAAAGGAGAGCAGTGGAGCAAATGGAGAATGCATTTCAGAGGTTAGTAGTGTCTTCAATAGCTGACTTTCTATTTAAGTTATGAAACTTTTCTATCCTCTGCCACCTATGTCATTCTATAGTTTTTTACTAGACCAGTTAAAGGCATGTACTTGATGTAATTTCTAGGGCTGTAAATGTTTTTTGTCTTAATATTCTGTCTTTCAACTTCTCACCTGATGTTTGCTTTCTTCAAGTGTTACAGTAACGATCTGCTGTTTGGAATCTTAATAAAACCAGTAAAGGATGGTCTTGCACTTTTACAGCCGTTTGTGGCAACAGATTTGCATAGATCTATTTTTATCTAATCAGATTCTTTATTTTCTAGTTTGTAGGGTGAACTAGAATCTAGGTGACTTCTTTTTAACAATTAGGCAGGACAGCAGCTGCAAAATCAGTTTTCAAGTTTATTTTTTAATCTGCTATGGTGCTGAAGGTTGGCTGTTTGGGAATTGAAGATATAATTCCCAAACTGAAGTAACAGTTTTTAACATGGAAAACGGAAGTCAGTGCAGATTATATATAGAAGGAGATAACCCAAGCAATTCATCCCAATTAATAGTTAAAATAACTGTATTCGCTGTGCAGTTTGAAGGGCTTCAGGACTTTATTAAAACTGGAGAGACTTCATTCCATTCTTTGTAAGCAATGTATTAGTATATCATATACTAATAGAATACTATTATATTAGTAGTGTTTCAAACTACTTCCTGCCGATCCCTCCAAACTTTTAGGAACAAAGTATCTGAACTGAATCTTCAAAGAAACTATGTATTTGATACTTTTTAATGTACGAAGGCTGTAGGCTGCAACCCCCTGGGGATCTGGGTGAATAACTGAGTTACTTTTTAAGTCAGCTAATAAATGTTTTCTTGCCTGTGTTAATAAGTTAGAACCATGACTTACTGATGTAATTTTGGTGACAGGTATAACATCCCTTTGGGGGGGAAGGAAAGAAACTGTAGCAGAACAGACCAAAGACACATGTTGCTGTTGTTGAATTTAATGTTCTCTTTTCTGTTACAAAAGAACCTGTTAAATATTCTGCTTACTGCAACTTTATTCTTACTTAAATCCTGTATCATTGACGACAGTTAAAATTTACATGTTACAGAGTATTTGTAACACCACAGAAACATGTATATTTTACTATTATTTTATTGCAGTAGCTACATTCTTGGTACATTCTCATGTTTGAAGCCCCAAGCGTTCTTTCTGTCTTGTGTTGTATCCGCAGGTGCAAAAAACTTTACGTGAAAGATTCTGTCGCCATTATGCTACTGGAAGACTGTTTGGGGTTGAACGTCAGTACAGGCGAGTGAGCAGACTCAAATACTAAGGAATTTCTAGTTTAACCACAGTAGAAAAATAATCAGGTGAAATCAGTACTTTCTGCTACCTCTGTTTTTCTAAGTTATACAGGCTTAAATGACTTGCAGCGCAATGTTTCTAAAAATTGTTTGCCTCAGATGTTAAGATTTTTTTTATACAACTGTTGCTTGCTATTTTGTCAGGATCTGAGTTTTGGATTTCTTGTCCTTCTTCCTTGTCAAAAAAAACCCCACTTTTTTTTTGAGCCTGAAAGATGCTTTTAGTGCATATTCTAAGGCTACATTTAATGACCCGACCAAGCAAAAAATTAAATTCCCTTGTTGTGAATCTTTATTTTTACTTCAGATTTTCTCCTGTTTATTGGTAAGCTGTGTTAAAAGCAAATCTTAAACCTTGGATGTCTACATCATGTTTCTTGAAGTAGAGATCCATATTTAAAACAAACCTACTTCTTGGGGTCATCCAGATGTAGAGGTTAAAGTTAGGAAGGAAGGACCAATTGTGGCAATAATACTATCCTAATACTAATCCTTTCACAGCTCAAATTCTGAAAATAACAAACATATACCTAAAGAACTTGTTTTAAATAATCAATTCTTCCAAGAGTAACTTCATGCAAGTTGAATCATCTGATGTGAGCATTAGTTTCCTTTCCCTTACAGGAGGTAAAATAACATTTCAATTATTAAAAAGTGTAGTGTAATATAGATGCAGAGCTCACGTAGACATGTTTATTGTTGTGAGAAAATGTATTTCTATGTTGTTAGTATTCTACAAAACAAGCCTCCCCTCTTTGTACTGGAATTCTGAAAACCAGTTTACAGATTGTCTCCTACTTACTGTGCCGCTGTTGATGAATTATACTGGAGAGAAAACACAATGAACTTCCCAATTTTTAGTTTTTCCTTCTCAAGGTGTATCAGGGCTCTTGGCTGTGGTTAACTCTCAAATAGCGAACAAAACCACTGGGATTTGCTACAGCTGTTCAGTGATGACTTTATTACTCTTTTAGAAACGATAGCATGATGTCAATATTCTAAGTTTAAAAAAAAAAAAGCATATTAAATGTATGCATTTGTAAACAAGCGGGTATTGGAATTGTCAGTATTTTTTATAAGTACTTTAACAGTGGTATTACGTGATAAGTCTATCTGGAGATAATTTAGAGTTTTTCTTTGTTCCTTCTTTCCGGTGGGAGTAGAATATGAGCTGGAAGTTCAGTATTGCTGTTACTGTTCACAAGCTTTGGATGCCTAAATTTAGGATATAATCAGTTTTATGAAGATTGTCAAAATGAATATATTCCACTAGATTATTAATTTTTTTTTTACAGGTGTCAAGTTCTTCCTTCAATATGTTTGCCAGTCTTCCTTTTTCGTGATCTAGAGTGGTATCACAGAAAGCAATCTCTTTTTTTTTCTTTTTTTTTTAAGAAAGAAATTATTATTGAAGTCTGTCCTTTCATGGTGGAGAATTGTAGAACTTTATGAATTAGTGATAGTCCCGACTTCTCCATGTTTTAATATTTTAAAATATTTTAAGAGCTCTGATCACTCAGCCTTTTGTACTTTATTGTATTACATTTTGCATGCCCTGAGTGTTGGCTCTGAGACCAAGTTGAAACGTATCAAGTTTTCTCTTATATTCTAAAGACTTTTTTCAATTTTCCATAGTTTCAGTGAATGTTGTCTGGTTTGAAGTTTTTAACCTATTGCTGTTGTCAACACAGACATCTGCTGGAGCTGCTGAAACGAACTACTGTGCATGGAGAAAGTAATTCTGCCCTTGTTATTGGACCCCGAGGATCAGGAAAGACTGCGGTATAAACACGTATTAAAAATCTAGACAAGGTCAAATTATGCACGACGTAGATGACCTCACCGAAGTCCTGGGAGCTTTCGGAGCTAAATTTTCATCTCTGCTTGATTTTAAAGAGGGGATTGCTAACTGTTTACATAGAATTTCAAAAGATTCTAGGACTTCTTGTGAGGTGATTCTGTTGAATAACGATGTGGAGAAATTGGTTTCCTAACATTTTTCAAATGCTGAGTTTCCTAGTGAATTTGTAAAATAGAATGGCTTCATATGCAGCTGACAAAAACATGTAGCTGTCTGTCCTTACAATGACTTGCAGGAGTGTGCATGGGTTTGGAATCCTTTGCATGTCTTCACCAGCTTTCATGACATGCTCCAGGTACTCAAAACATGTAAAATGGAAATCATTTTGTCAGAACAAGTTGCATTTGTCATTCAGTGATCTGACTACATCATAGATTCTGCCTTCCTTCAGCATTTCTCCTATTACAGTTCTGTGACAGTTCTTGCCACAGAGGAGTAAATATTGGCAATTAATGCCCTGTTATTTTTATTCTTTAAAAATTAACCTGCTATTGCTATTGGGCCCCAGCTGTAAAAATGACTGAAAAGGCATCCAAAAACTGTAAAAGGAATAGACTAAGGAGTGGATTTCTACATAGCTGCTTTTACATAGAAAATGGTAAGGTATCTTAATCCTGTTTTACATGTGTCAGAGAATATTGTTACCTAAATTTCTAGCAGGTAAAATATTGTCTGGCGGTTTTAGTTTGTTTGTAACAAGTGTAGGTTTTGTATTTTTAAAGGAACTTCTTTTAGTTGAGGCATGTGAAGGGATGACATTTAACTTAAGTGTTATATACCTTAATATGATGCAAACACTTAAGTCTTTTATGTTTACGTGTTTATATAATATGATAAATAGGTTGGCTGGCTGTTACTGCAAATAGTACTCAAGATTGAAAAATTACACAAATTACTTTGGAAGTCTTCCCAAGTGCTAAAGCAAGTGGCCTTCAAGCTTTTAAATACAGTTGAATAGAAATAAATTAATAGCTGGTAAACATATCCTTGATACAGCTGACACCAGTCCTTCAGCCAATTTGTTGATGGCTTTCTTGTTTTGCATTTCAAAATCAGTCAGTATTGTTACCTTCCTCTGTCATCAAAACTCAAGACTATTTTTATTACTTAATTAAAGTTTAAATTTTCACCCCAACCTTTTACATAAGGATAGCAAAGATGACAATTTGTGATCCTTCCTGCCAGGATATAAGTAAGCAAATGGCGTACGAGAAATTAATGGCTTTCTTATTCTACCTCAAGTGAACGTTTCATCTATCTGTATGTCTTTTAATACGCATTCCTTATGACTTCTACCAAGAGCAAGTTCTTGATGGACTGTGAATTTGGGACCCCTAAGTTTTATAAGCAGTACTTGATGTAATTATGTGCAATTTAATTGTCTCATGCTTCCGAACTTCAACAGGAAAAGAATAAGCATAGTGTCTTTAAAGATTTAAAGGAAATATTTTTATTCTACAGCATCTAATGAAACTGTATACTATACTAAGTCAAGAGACAAATTCTGTCACGTCTCAAACTCTTTAAGCTTTTTTTGATTAAGGCAAAAGCAGTAGTTATTACCCCCCAAAATTAGTGACTAAAATACTGGAATTATTTTTATATTTCTTTCCCTAATAATTCAGCAGAGTGAACAAATGTGATCGCTACAGTCACAATAGTGAATGTGAAGTTGTTGTTTTAGTATTTTAGTCTTAAAAATGCTCAAAACCAATGTCACCTGATGAAACTGCACATACCATTTCCTATCTGATAATATCCATTTGTACACTTTTCTTACTGTTAATACATAAATCTTCTTGTAAAGAACTCATGGGGTTTTCTTTTTCTCCTAGTTATTAAATCATGTCTTAAAAGAGCTCAAGGAAATGAAACAAGTTAGAGAGAACCTCTTGGAAGTTCAACTGAATGGCAAGTAATACAGCATTATTCTGATGTTATGTTATATTCAGTTATATTTATTGTTATATATTTTGTGTCCTGAACAAAAATTTTCAGTTCCAGCAGTTGTTATCAAGCCTTGATCATGAACACATTTGTTTGTGATGCCCAAAACACCACCTTTTGTATCCCTCTGTATAAAGAGGACTTGTTTGCTTCTAATGACTTTTCAAAATGTTAAAAATCAGTTCAGTTGTGAATGAATTGTTTTAAGTCGCTTATTCCATGTAGCAAAATACTGCCTAGTATTAACTTTTGAAAAGGCTGAAAATGGAGAGAAGCTGCTGGGTAAGTTTCTTGTGGCTGTAGATGTGGCCTCCTGGAGTGAAGGAGACCTGCTGGTTCTTCATGAAAAATCATTTTGCTTTCAGGGCTTCTGCAGACTGATGATAAAGTGGCCCTGAAGGAGATCACCAGGCAGTTGCATCTGGAAAATGTGGTTGGGGATAAAGTTTTTGTAAGTATCAACTTTATTATACTCTTCGCTTATCTCCCTCAACAATCCTTGCCTGGAAAACTAGCTTTATAGGATGCAGCTTGTTAAGACTGAATGGACTTGGAGAGTTTAGTAGCAAAATTGCGATGGGCTGGTTCAGTCTTCTCAAAACTTTCTCTTTTAAAATTTTTAATGGTGGCAGTAGTGAACTGTGGCAGCATTTACCTGTGAAGACCCTGGTTTACAAGCACTTGAAGCACAGCAACAAATATTGGTGTGTTCTACACAAGTGCTGAGGGTATTTTGGAAAGCAGTATCTTTAGCATATTTGCCACATTTTCTATGTCAATAAGGAACTCTGTCCAGGCTTCCCAGAGCTCTCATTTTGCATTGAATTTCTTTTAAAATACTTGCTTCTATTGACCTTTTCCCAAAGATAAGAAACCCATTTACACTTGTACTAAAGTCAGTAATAAAAGGAATAATTGGAAGTGCTTCGGATTAAATTTCACTCATTTGCGTGTAACTCGTGTCATACCGATGCAAGTGGCTAAAGCAGAATTATGAGAGGGGAGAAAGGTGAAACCTCAATAAATGATGTTTATTTTCATCAGTTGTGTTTGGAAAGCTAAAGAGATAAGTTGTTGCTACTTTAGTTAAGAGAAACCTGAGAACTAAGTTAGAGGCAGTCTGGAATGCAAGATGAATTGTAGATTGTAGTTATTAGGCTTTATTATCTTTTGGAAATGACTTGCTGCTTAGGCTGTGCTTTGGTTTCTCACTTATCCCAAATGATTTTAGGTACAGAGAATGGAAAACCCTTTCTGGGTGAGCTAAAATTTCCCCAAATACAGCTGCAGTAACAAAGGAAATAGCAAGTATTTAATTTCAGCATTAGCCATTTGAATGAGTTGTCTTTTCAACAGAGAACTAGAACAACCTTTTCGGGGTCCACAGTCCCACTACCAAAAATGCTGGAGGCAAAACCAGTCTTAAAATATGCTTAGTATCCCTGTAATTTTCCCCATTTAAGTTATTATGGAGAACTACTTTAAACTCTTCGCCATCTAATCCCTTCGGTTGCACACGGGCACGGAAACATACTGATTAGCAGGAATGTCCTTATTTCTGTCCATAGAAACTTCTCCTTTTTTAGCTTCTGCAGCTCACCTTCAGAGAGTAAATTGGCTTTTCTGCTTTCTTTGACAGGGCTTGTGGTCTTCAGTTATTGTCATTTCCCATCTCACAACTTGTGCGCTTCAGAGCGTGTAAATAAATGTGTGTGTCGCTGGCGCAGGATGGTCATAGCAATTCATTGTTTTCTGTCGTGAATGTTTGATGCTTTCATCTATCGAATAAGGCTGCAAATTAAAAACGCTGCATACTGATTGTTGTCACATTAGGTGGCAGGTTTTGCATGTGTGTAGATGGAAAATGAGTATGCAGTAGCTATTTAAGGAAAGATAAAGCTACTTGTTACCTTAGCTGGTTGTAGAAATTCTTCCAATCACTAATTTTTGCCTGTCTGAGGCAATTAGTGTGGGGGTTTCAGACTGGAAGTGGATCAATGTAGAGTTAAATATCAGTTTTCTTGTCCTGAAGAGGTTATGATTATACAGCATGGAATAACGCTGTAAATTTTCAAATATGGACTGGTTTTGAAAGCAGGGTTTTAGAAGGAAATGGACTTCATTACATGCCTGGACTTGATGTAGTTACACAGTTCTGAAAATGACGTTGAAAATCTTTTGTGAAAGCATTTTCTTCTCTTTGTAGGGCAGTTTTGCTGAAAATCTTGCATTCCTTCTTGAAGCTTTAAGGAAAGGTAAACGCTGGTAGCCCCTGTTCTGAAACTGTGTGTGTTTGTCACTTCACTGAAAAGTTATCGTATAGATGTTTCTTCATCTACTTGTACAAGTGGTATGAAGAAATATAGCTCAAGAATGTGTCATGCTTACAAAATAATGTAAAAAATACGGAATAGTAACCAAACATAGAGCTAACATAACTGATACAGTAAAGCTTTGCATGTGATGGTCAGCTGTGAAGGACAGATTCTTTTATCCAGACTGAAGATATTAAAAATAGTGAGTTTTTAAAAAAAATTGCCCTAGAAGTCTGCCTTCCCTTGCAACCAGAAATGGTGCTTGGCAGAATACAAAACCTTCCTCATTTTTCAGTGTATTTTTGTTTTTACTGTTGCAGCAGTACACGTGTGAAAGGAGGGCTTAGTTAAAAGCGAAATGATAGTAAGTAAATTGTTAAAACTGGGAAGTGTGAAAGGCTGTAGAGATGGAATTCTGCTGATGTTAACATACTAACTTTGAAAATTAAATTGCTCTCTCAGGAGATCGAACTAGCAGTTGTCCAGTCTTGTTCATAATGGACGAATTTGACTTGTTTGTTCATCACAAGAACCAGACGCTGCTCTATAACCTCTTTGATATATCTCAGTCAGCACAGACCCCGGTAACGGTTATCGGGCTTACGTGTAGACAGGTAAGAAATTGCACCTTCTCAGTCAGAGTTTTTAGCTGTTTTAAAGAGACTTTTATCTTAGTTGGAATGTAGGATGTCGTAGGGAACTGTGGACACATTATGTGTATACTGTGAAGTAATGACTTTCTAACACTGTGGATGCTTTATAAAAATGTTACTGTTTTGCTCAATAAAATGCATTGGTGATGAAGATAGCTGGGTTATGACAAGAAGAAGGATAATTAAAATCTTTCATCAAAGCCTTCATCTGGGGTTGATTTGGTTTAGGGGATATTTAGCTGGGCAAATGGAAGCTAATAGACTACTTAACAGTTGATTTAGTAAATTACAATCTTTTCTTTTGCTTTATTACTGTCCTGACTCTGGTATCCTCATCACCCATTATTTAGAACCCTGTATTGCTCTACTTTTGAATGTAATTAAGGTAAAGTCTTGAGAGGCTGTGTCATGGTCATGGTGATTGCTGGTGCTTCTTAGTTTTTAAAAAAATCTCTGGTCCCTGTTGCACATGACTTTTAAATTGAAAGGGGTCTTTGTATTTTGCTCTGTTGGCTCTCTATTTACTGTTTTCACTCTCTTTTTGGTGAGGAATGTCAGTATTCTTCAAGCCTTTCCTTAGAGCAAGTAAAACCACCAAAACCACCACGCAATAACCCCTTAAAAATAGTGATCCACCCCAAATTCCTAGAAACTGGGAGTGTAATCATTCTCTCCCAGTAAAAAGTAGGGGAATAGTATTGTGTTTCTCTGAAAGGACAAAACCCAAAGCTTGTTTCTGATGCCAGAGTATTGCTTTTCTGTATTTTCTTCAACCAACAACTTGGTGGCTTCATGACCATGAGCCAGCAATGTGCCCTTGTGGCCAAGAAGGCCAATGGCATCCTGGGGTGCATCAGGGAGAGTGTGACCAGCAGGTCAAGGAAGGTCATCCTCCCCCTCTGCTCTGCCCTGGTGAGGCCCCATCTGGAGCACTGGGTCCAGTTCTGGGCTCCCCAGTTCCAGAAGGGCAGGGAACTGCTGGAGAGGGTACAGTAGAGGGCTACAGAGATGATGAGGGGCCTGGAGCACCTCTCTGTTGAGGAAAGGCTGAGGGACTTGGGTCTTTTTAGTCTGGAGAAGAGAAGACTGAGGGGGGATCTGATCAACGCCTATAAATACTCCAAGGGTGGGTGTCAGGAGGATGGAGCCAGTCTTTTTTCAGTGGTGCCCAGGGACAGGACAAGAGGAAATGGGCACAAACTTGACCGTAGGAAGTGCCACCTAAACCTGAGGAGGACCTTCTTTGCTGTGAGGGTGGCAGAGCCCTGGAAGAGGCTGCCCAGAGAGGTGGTGGAGTCTCCTTCTCTGGAGACATTCCAAACCCACCTGGACACGTTCCTGTGCGACCTGCTCTGGGTGGACCTGCTTTGGCAGGGTGTTGGACTAGAAGACCTCCAGAGGTCCCTTCCAACCCCATATCATTCTGTGATTCTGTGGCAGGTTTGCTTAGTGCCGTGTGACAATCTTAGAAGATAAATATTGGCTCTTAAGGGTTTTTTTTTAAGCTGAATTCTTCCAGTTTGACAAACAGCAGGTGAAATGACAGCTGCCAACCTCCGGATCTACTAAACAGACAACTTGTTTCAGCCTATCAGGGCTCTAGGCATCTTGAACGCAGACTTAAGTAACTGAAATATTTACATAATGTATGGAAAAATTTTGCTGGGTATCCTAGCAACTAATTACCCTGCGTGATGTAGCGCATCGCGTGCTTTGGGTAAATGGCTAGTTGTTAGGCATTTCAAGGCACGTCAATTATAATAATTAGCAAAGGTCTCGGTAGAACATTTTAAGCCTGAGAATTTAATAATTGGGTTTTTTAACATGATTTACTTTGGTGTTTTCTCTTGTAGTTGCTACTGTAGCAAAGAATGCACTAAATACATCTGCTTGTTTAAATTATGATTTTTACTTTTTGTTTCTTTTCCCAAGGATATCCTGGAGCTCTTGGAGAAGAGAGTAAAATCAAGGTTCTCGCACCGACAGATATATTTGATGAATTCCTTTGATTTTAAACAATACATTAGGATATTCAAGGAACAGCTTTCTCTTCCTGCGGAATTTTCTGATGAGTATTTTGCACAAACATGGAATAATAATGTTCAGGTATTTAAAGATCTTTATACTTGGCTTTAGTAAAACTTCTAAAGTAAGTCCAGTTTCTAAGCGTAAAGCCTTTACCTGAGGCAAGTATTTCCTTTCACTGTTTGAGATGGAATAAATCCATGTCAATGGAAGTGGAGAATCTTTGCTTATTGAAGCCTGAAGATAAAATTAAAAGTGTCACAAAAAAGACCAGCAATGAAGGTTAGACAAGAAGAGTCGTACTGTCCAGCATAAGCTGAGCTCGTTCGGAAATTTAGCTGGTATTTTTTCAGGTGAGAATGAAATTATTTGCTGAGATGATTAAAATATCACTTTTTTTTTTTTTTTATTTTATTTTAGCATCTCTCAGAGGATAAAACAGTGAAAAACATCCTGCAGGACCTTTTCCACTACACCAAAGACCTGCGCTCCCTCCATTTGCTGTTGGTAGGTATTTGGGTACGGATATAAGATCTTCTTGATTTACAATAATCTGTGAACAACACTCATGTTTTTCAAGCCAGTGACCTGAGCTTTACGTGAAACATCTTTTTATTCAGCAGCTTTTGACAGTACTAGTTTCTTGCATACTTAATCAGTCCATGCCTTACTAATTAATTTGAGTAGTTCCAATTTCTGTAGTGGTTACGTTGTGAGGGTCTACTGATTAATTAAAACGGTGGTGAGTTATTGGTATTTAAAATAACTTTTGCCAAGTCTTTCCATTTACCAAGCAAAACTGTAGGTGAAATACTTTCAAAATATGCTTTCCTTCCTGAGATTCGTTATGAACTATATGATTGGGCACCACTTTGTTTCCCAGAGCTCATTCCACGTATGGAGCAATTCAGGTAGCCCAGATGCTGTCCTGAATTCATCCTGTTACTGTGACACTCGTCCAGGAAATGCCAACTTAATCTTTTAAATCTTGAGGTGCTGGAAGCTTGAGGCTACTAATCCCTGGAAATACTGAGATGGAAGTTAATTGGCATCAAGGGCCTGGGGAAGCTTTCAGAATTGTGCTTGGTAGCTTCAGCCTTTCCCAGTTATCTCGGGGGAGAGAAGGAAGCCTTCTCACTGTGGGGAGAAGAATTAGACTCCTGCCTCCCTCTTAAGTCTGAGAAATTTCTGTATTGGGTAAGTAGGAGGAAATGCTGACAGTGAACTTCCTCACGACATTCCTATCACGACAAATGAGCTAAAGCTTAACGTGTGGTCAGTCTTGGAGGGTGTCTTTTTTTTCTTGTTTTGTTTTTTATTCTCTAATGATTCAGAAAATGAATTTTCTGAATCACTAATCTGCCTCCCTCACTCCTGTTTTTTAACACAGATAACATGAATGCGGTATCATAGAATCACAGAATGGTTTGGGTTGGAAGGGACCTTAAAGACCACCCAGTGCCACCCCCTGCCCTGGGCAGGGACACCTCCCACCAGACCAGGTTGCTCCAAGCCCCGTCCAGCCTGGCCTTGAACCCCTCCAGGGATGGGGCAGCCACAGCTTCTCTGGGCAACCTGGGCCAGGCTCTCACCACCCTCACAGCAAAGAAGTTCTTCCCCACATCTCATCTCAATCTCCCCTCTGTCAGGGTCAAACCCTTCCCCCTCCTCCTATGGCTCCCCTCCCTCATCCAGAGTCCCTCCCCATCTCTCCTGGAGCCCCTTGAGGGACTGGAAGGGGCTCTAAGGTCTCCCTGGAGCCTTCTCTTCTCCAGGCTGAACACCCCCAACTCTCTCAGCTTGTCATGAATATCATTCATTACAGAAGGTAACTAACACTTATTTAACCATCTTAAAATATCTATATGCAGTGTGAAAAGCCCACTAAATGTACCTGCTTGCTTTGCGTTGTGCAAACATTCAGATTTAACCTTCTGCTCCGTGGTGGGCTGTTCTTGGACTCTTTAGCGCTGGCAGCTTTTCCCAGCACTGAGTTTATAGACGCTGAAAACAAGATCACAGACTCCCTGCTCCAGTTGTGAAACACACAGCGTGATCAGAGCCCTCTTTTCGGTAGTCCTCTGTCGACTTGAGCGCGTTACAAGATTGCAAATTATTTCTAGTTTAATGGCAGTTTATTCTGTGTTTCTTCTGTCTGTTAAATTCTAGTTTATTCTGTCTCTGTGGTTTGAATGAATGCCAGAAGAAGAGCTGCTGGCTCTCGGAATAGCTCCGAGGTCTGCCAGAGCTGAGGCAGAACTTCCTCATTGTTTTCTTCAGCGTGTTCTGAATTTTTTCCTTTAGAATGGGGCTTTTTCACTCTTGTGAACTCATCTTCCTTCATAAAAGTACATAATACAGATCCTAGCGCTTGTGTCATTCTTCTGTATTAGCTGAAGTGTGGATTAATTGCCCTGCGGGATGAATTTTCCCTTAATTTTGAAAAATCTGTAGGAGTCTGCCATTTGCGGTGGGCAGGAGGGTGCTGGTGGTGAGTTTGGAGCTACTCTTGCTAATTACTTTTTTTTTAACTACTTGTTGGTAGCAAGGACTTGATTTCATTGATCATCTATTTTTAAATTACACTTAGTGCTCCCCATCACTCTGCATTGTCAGATGAACTCACGGGATTTCACTGGAAACAGTCTCTGTTCCATGCTGCAGCACCTCAGGGGTGTGGGGCAGAACCTTGAAAAGCTTGGGAGAATTCAACAAGTCTTTTAGCAAGTTTCCTCTCCTTCTTTCCACACAATCATAGAATGGTCCAGGTTGGAAGGGACCTTTAAGATCATCGAGTCCAACCATCAACCTAACTCTGATAAAAACCCATCACTAACCCATGTCTCTAAGCTCTATGTCAACCCGGCTTTTGAACACCTCCAGGGATGGTGCCTCAACCCCTTCCCTGGGCAGCCCATTCCAAGGCTTCATGACCCTTTCAGCATAAACATTTTTCCTAATATTCAAACTGAACCTCCCCTGGCGCAACCTGAGGGTATCTATCTCCTCTTGTCCCATGGCCTGTTCCTTGGGAGAAGAGACCGACCCCCCCTGGCTACACCCTCCTTTCAGGGAGTTGTAGAGAGCGAGAAGGTCTCCCCTCAGCCTCCTTTTCTCCAGGCTGAACACCCCCAGCTCCCTCAGCCGCTCCTCACAAGACTTGTTCCCCAGACCCTTCACCAGCTCCATTGCCCTTCTCTGGACCCGCTCCAGCCCCTCAATGTCTTTTTTGTGGGAAGGGGCCCAAAACTGGACACAGCCCTCGAGGTGGGGCCGCACCAGTGCCCAGTCCAGAGGGACCATCACCTCCCGAGTCCTACTCCCCACACTGTTCCTGACACAGGCCAGGATGCTGTTGTCCTTCTGGGCCACCTGGGCACACTGCTGGCTCATGTTCAGCCCACAGTCACCAACTCCCCCAGGCCCTTTTCTGCCGGGCAGCTCCAGCCACTCTGCCCCAAGCCTGGAGCGCTGCCTGGGGCTGGTGTGACCCAAGGGCAGGACCCGGCACTTGGCCTTGTTGAACCTCATCCCATTGGCCTGTGCCCATCCATCCAGCCTGGCCAGATTCCTCTGCAAACCCCTTCTACCCTCCAGCAGATCAACATCCCACCCAAGTTGATGTCCTCTGCAAACTCCGTTAGTGACTCGAGGCTGTTGTTTCTTCACACCTCACCTTCTTCCCTATCCCAGTTCCCTTTGGCCTTTATAATATAAACCCTCACCCTGTACCTTTGGAAGCCGGAATGATCGTGCAGCTCTTTGAGGCTGCTCAGTTGACATCTGTAAGAGGAGTGGAGAAGGCTGGTGGTAGATAGCGTTGGATGTTCTTAGGGAAAGACCTCAATTAATTGGACAAAATAAATAGCTTTTCTGCTGTATAAAGGCTTGTGGATAATCAATAGCTTTGAAAGAAAGCGGTGTCAGAGGAGGTCAGTTAACTGTGTGTTTATTAACTTCCGCTTGTTCAAAACTCACTTTCTGTGACAGGCAGCTGAAGATTGTTAAAGATTTAAGTCTTAACGAGGGGGGGACTTTAGCCAGGGTCTGGGGGGGGGGGGGCAACTCGTGCTCTGTGAACTGAGAGGTGCCATCAGACGCTTCCAGTGACACGAGGGTGTTTAAAACAGTTGTAAGCCATTCTCACAGCAATCACTGGAGTATGCTAATCCATTGAAATTAATATAAAGAAGTTAATGAGCGTTTATCGCCTCCAGTGAGATGAAGTTTTAAGCCTGGGAAACCTTCCTGGCAAACTGTAGCTGTAGCTATCGGCTATTTACCAGGTTTTCCGTATGAGCCTACTCTGGGTGCAGGGTTTATTCATTGCTGTTTCTTTCCAGTAGGTGACTCCAGGGGAAATCTGTTCCTCTGCATTCCATCTCCAAGTAGAAAGTATGTCTGGTAATTAGTAATTAAATGAAAAGTGTCTTCTGCTTTATTTTTAGATGCTTGCTGTAAGTAACGTTACCGTGCATCACCCGCTTATCACTGCATCAGACCTTCAAGAAGTGAGCAAGCAGATCAGAATGGACTCAAAAGCAAATATCGTGCACGGTAAAGATCAGCTTTTTCCCCAAAAAACGTTTTATAGGAGTGTGGCAGTGTCAGGTCCCTCCCTGAGACCCTCCTGGTGTAAGGGACGCCGTGTGGCACCGTGTCCCCTGTTGGTGCGAGCTGCACAGGGAATCCATCTGCACAAATAAGAGTTCCAGGAGGAATCGCTTCCCTGATCAGGAAAAATTAACTCAGCCCAGAGCTTCTTCACGGCTTCCAGATTTCCCACACTTGGGTTGGCTCAGCCCCGGGGTTATCCGTTGTCTCCTTTAGCACCGTGGAGCCGATTCCCTCTGACACTTCTTTAGCTTCGAATTGTGAAAGACCTCTTCACGCTCGCACTCCGTGCCGCGCTCTACAGCAGCACAGACATTGTCTTGGTGCTCCTCAGCGTTCTCTGTCACGCTGTACGTTCCGCAGCGATGGGGTTTCTTTATACTTAAATATCTCGCTTTTTGATGGAAGCAGCCTATTTCTTACCATTCTTGCTTCAAATACCTGGAAAACAAATCGTCTCTTATCTGGCCTCTCCAATTCCAGATTATTGGTTTTTTACACGATGAGGATCCGTAACGCAAATAGGTGAGGCTGCAGCGTATCAAAATGGAGCAATAAAGACAGTTATGGGAACTGCTTGTGGTTCCGATATGCTGAAGAGAAATATTTAGAGCTCTTGTCTTTCCCTCTAGGTTTGTCTGTCCTGGAAATCTGCCTAATTATAGCTATGAAACACTTAAACGATGTCTATGAAGGAGAACCGTTTAACTTCCAGATGGTTTACAACGGTGAGAGAAACGCAGGGACTTAAAAACACTAAATCACTTTCCTTCCCCTTTACTAACGTTTTTTTTTCCCTTGTTACTGACACAGAATTCCAGAAGTTCATACAAAGGAAGGCGCATTGTCTGTACAACTTTGAGAAGCCGGTTGTCATGAAGGTAAGCCTGAAATGTAATTATTTTTTTTTAACTGTAAAGTATTTAGATATTTAGATGTTGGGGTTTTCTCTAGTGCGTGGTTTGGGTGGTAGAGGGGAGTCTGGGCACCCACCTTCCCTGGGCGGGGGGAGCTCGAGGCTGGGCCCAGCTGGTCACTAATTACACGTGGAAGAGTTTAGTACCAGGAGAAGGACTCTCTTTAACTGGTTCAGGACTGGTGTTGGGCAAGAATGATGGTATCAGAAATGGCTTCCGAAAAGAAGGATTTGTGTCTCCGTGGAGGTGTCTTCAGCTCCTTCACTTCTGCTGTTTAGAAGTCGTGTCTCCAAAATTTTAATTAATCTTAACACATCCAAAAAAAAAACCCTGCTTTTCTTAATGCCAGTAGCTCTGACTGGTTTATGGCATCAATTTCATAGAACCACAGAATTGTCCAGGTTGGAAGGGACCTTTAAGATCACCCAGTCCAACCATCAACCCAACTCTGATAAAACCCATCACTAACCCATGTCTCTAAGCTCTATGTCAACCCGCCTTTTGAACACCTCCAGGGATGGGGCCTCAACCCCTTCCCTGGGCAGCCCATTCCAAGGCTTAAGAACCCTTTCAGGGTAAAAATTTTTCCTAATCTTCAATCTGAACCTCCCCTGGCGCAACTTGAGGCCGTTTCCTCCTGTCCCATCGCCTGTTCCTTGGGAGAAGAGACCGACCCCCCCTGGCTACACCCTCCTTTCAGGGAGTTGTAGAGAGCGAGAAGGTCTCCCCTCAGCCTCCTTTTCTCCAGGCTGAACACCCCCAGCTCCCTCAGCCGCTCCTCACAAGACTTGTGCTCCAGACCCCTCACCAGCTCCGTTGCCCTTCTCTGGACCCGCTCCAGCCCCTCAATGTCTTTTTTGTGGGAAGGGGCCCAAAACTGGACACAGCCCTCGAGGTGGGGCCTCACCAGTGCCCAGTCCAGGGGGACCATCACCTCCCGAGTCCTACTCCCCACGCTGTTCCTGACACAGGCCAGGATGCTGTTGGCCACCTGGGCACACTGCTTAATAGAGCTGGTTTTGCCTCAACCAACTACACTCCGAAGCGCAGACTGAAAATCAGTATTTTGGTTGCCATCCTGATCCCCAGTGGCCACCGGGGCCATTGGCCTGTCTCTTCAGTAGCGTCGTTTTGCCAGGCCCTGGCCATAATCCTGCTGCGGGTTCAGCTCCTTAACTGAACCCAAGGCCCAGCGTTCACCCAAAAGGAGCGGAATGCCATTATCTCCCCTTTCCTGATGGATTTTTTTCTTTTGTTTTTAAGGCGTTTGAACACTTGATCCAGCTGGAATTAGTG
The DNA here is from genome assembly GCF_964106895.1 of Numenius arquata. Taxonomy (NCBI): domain Eukaryota; kingdom Metazoa; phylum Chordata; class Aves; order Charadriiformes; family Scolopacidae; genus Numenius; species Numenius arquata. Next base: position 3,145,615 of record NC_133578.1, read on the forward strand.
AAGCCGCTGGAAAGGCCCTCTGTTCGCGTGCAGAAGGAGTACCTCCTCATGAAGCTGCTTCTGGACAACAACCAGATCATGGACGCTTTGCAGGCGTATCCCAACTGCCCCACAGACGTCAAGCAGTGGGCGGCCTCCTCCCTCAGCTGGCTGTGAACTTCCCGGAGCTCGGAACAACACTTTCTACGTCCGAACGTGGTGTTCCCCCACGGCAGGGGGTGCAGAGTAATAAATTTTTGCAAGAAGCTTGATTTGCTGATGGATTTCTGACGGGTGCCGTGTCTCCCTGCGCGGGGACAGCTCTGAAACCCCGTCCCAGAGCCACAGTCATTAACGCCGCAGGGTGAGAGCCGGGCTTTACAGCTGCTCGAGAGGAAGATCCCTACGGGAGGTACGGAATGCTATTTATTGGCACGATGTCTACGTTTGTCCAGGTTTGGTGCCGCACCGCTCAGGAAGCGCTGGGTCCCGCCTGGTGGCCGGAGTAGGGACATTTCAGCAGGATGCTGCTTTCTCTGTCCCGAGTAAGTCAGATCGCTCTTACCTTAAAGTCTACACTATAGAATCCACGGTTTGAGCAGCCCCGTGGCTTCAGCCGGTCAAAAAAGCTGAGGAAATCCCAGCGCCGGTGGGTCAGACGCGGGAGCCCTTTGCCGCTCTCTTGTCAAAGGCCTATTTTATTTATTTTGCTTTCTCTGCTGCTTCACAAAGCTCATTGTGGACACAACCACACAGTTTGAAGAGAAGAGCGGTGCTTTGAGAAGCAGCAAAATCACAGAGTGATAGGGGGTTGGAAGGGACCTCTGGAGATCATCTAGTCCAAGTCCCTCCCAGAGCAGGTCCACCCAGAGCAGGTTGCACAGGAATGTGTCCAGGTGGGGTTTGAATGTCTCCAGAGAAGGAGACTCCACCACCTCTCTGGGCAGCCTCTTCCAGGGCTCTGCCACCCTCACAGCAAAGAAGGTCCTCCTCGGGTTTAGGTGGAACTTCTTATGGTCAAGTTTGTGCCCGTTCCCTCTTGTCCTGTCCCTGGGCACCACTGAAAAAAGCCTGGCCCCATCCTCCTGACACCCACCCTGCAAGTATTTATAGGCATTGATCAGATCCCCCCTCAGTCTTCTCTTCTCCAGACTCAAAAGCCCCGAGTCCCTCAGCCTTTCCTCATAAAATAAAATAAGTAGCAGGATTGGGGAAAACCTTACGCTGTATTTCCTGAAGTGAGGGCTCAGAGGAGCCTCTCTCGGAAGGGGCCGGGATTGCAGACGCAGTAAAAGCAGCAGCGATTTTTGTGCTGCGATTCAAAAAAAAAAAATAATAAGGCACCTGCGCATCATAGTAGTCACATTTTTTATTTTAACTTTCTGGGGGAGCAGGGGAGAGAGAGTATACATTTTTATTTGTACAATATTTAACAATCACTTTATTGAGGGCGAGGGAGGGAGGGGGGACGGGGGGGGGGGGGTTGGTTTGTTTTCGGTACTTGCGGAGAAAAACCCCGGCGAGTACCTTCTGACAGTAGTACAACAACCTGTGCCCGAAACACTGACGAAATACAAAGAGGAAAAGTTAAAATAATCGCTTACCAAAAATCTTGAGAGGTAACGAATGAAGGATATGGACTGAACCGGCGTTAAAAAAAATAAAAAATAAAATGAGAAAAAGAAAAAAAAAAAAAAAAAAAGAAAAGAGAGAGAAGTACTGCTGGTTGAGTATCTGAGGTAAGTGATGGCCCGTGGAGGAGGGTTTTGCCCGGGAAGGTCTATCGCAGCTTCCTGCCGCTTGTACCGAGCGTTCCGGGAACGCACCGAAACAGGGTTTCAAAAAGAAGGAGAAGCTGGGAAAAAAAAAAAAAAAAAGAAAAAAAAGAGCAAAGGGGTGTGTGAGCCTGTTTCCTTCTGGCAAATGCCGACAGGAACAGGACTGCGGGGAGACTGCGGGGAGACTGTTACGCTTCGGTTCGCGCGCCCAGAGTTGGGCTTTGGGAAAGCTACACCCGCTTTTGAAATCCGAGGGAAGGGAGGAAGCGGTGATTTCAGTGTCAGGGCCCCATCCCCGACGACGGTGCCGCTCCAACAGCTCCAACTGCTCCCAAAGGACGCGGGACAGCAACGTCTCACCCTCCCACGCAACGGGAAGAGTAAAAACCTTCCAGGGAGGCGGAGAAGCGGAGCTGCCCTCGGCCTTTCAGCAGCCAAAGTTAAGAGGAGGGGATGGGATGTTCCTCAGAGGGGACTCTTTGGAGCTCGCACCCACCTGCCGCCGCTGGGGGACACCAAGGGACAGCCCCCGCTGCCCCAGGGTGTCCAGCAGCGTCACTCTGCCCTCGCTGACACCGGCAGCTTGGGTGTCTCCTCAACCTCCGCTCTTAATGCTCTACAGGTAAAACAAAGACCCCAAAAAGCCCTGCAAGAAGCTTGGACCAGAACAGCTCGGGGGGGGGTGTGTGTGTGTGTATTTTTACCCAATTAAAAGGCATTTCCGCTAACAACATCCTCCGCACAGGGCCGCTGAATTACGCTGTTAACAGCCAGGGACCTGGGAGCAGCACAGCATCGAAGCCCTTGGGGGGTATCCAGGGGCAGGTTTAGAACAGGCGGATGAGTTATCACCCCTTCCCGGGTGCCCTTTGCAGCGGGAAGCGTCCGGGTGCCACCGGAGTCCCCCAACTTCACCAGGAGAACCCGCGGGAGCTGAGGTTTAAGGGGTAACACCCAAATGACGCACATTTCATACCCGACCAATTTTTGCACGAGGAACACGTTACGAAACCATCTCATTTGTTCAGAACTCAAGAGCTACGGCCCTGTCCTGCTGGGAAAGTCACGGCCCGGGATTAAAAATGGAAGCAAAAATCAAAGCGTCAATAGAAAAAAAGTGGCCAAAAATTAAGATTTCTTTGCTTTTTCTAGCCCACCTCCAGAGCAGGGTTCCTTGGGCACCGGGGGGCCCAACGGCCAGCCGCCAGCCACCGCCGCGCTGGCGCCGCCTGAGCCTTCCTCCCTCCCCGCCCAGAGCCTCTCGGCGTTACCCCCAACACCTCCGATTGTTCCCAGAGACAAGTTCAGGTGTAAAACCGAGGGGCTCTCCCGGCTGTACAGCTCAATTACGGAGATCACATTCAGCGAGCGCCGAATCGCAACGTTTAAAGCTTCTCGTTGAATGCAGGGGGTGTAAAGCCACGGAAAAAGCTCCAGGAGACACAGCAGGAGACACGGAAGCGGGGGTTCTGCGCTCTACAGGTTTATAAAGTGTATTTTTTTTTACTTGGAAATTTGCGGGAAGGATCCAATGAAGGCGGTGAAGCGGTGCTTGGGAGAGAAGTGCTTTGGCACCTGCCCCCCAACCGCGTCGTCATTCCAAGATAAGGCATCAGCTCCCTAAACTCGGAGAGAACGGTGGAGTCGGGAAAGCGGTTTCACTGGGTCTTCCTCATTTTCTGCAAGTCCGTGCTACCGGTATCCGTCACCTCGGAGCGGTCGCTGCGCGTTCCGAGCTGTAGCGTTAATTAAATCATCCCTGAAATCTGTAAGCCTTTATCAGCTGAAAGCCGGGGCTAGGATTTTCCCTGGGATTCCGCGATAACCCAACGTCTCCCAGATGCGAATCAGGACTCGGATAAAAGGGCACTGGGGGAAATCTCAGAGCGGAGAGGAAGGAATTGGCGGGGGGGGGGGGGGGGGGGGGGGGGGAAGAACAAACAACAAACAACTGAGCTTCCTGAGGTGATCCTGAAACAGTGACCCAGAACCCACTCCTAGCGGGACAGCAGAGGCGCCAGGCAGACCTGGTCACAAACATAAATAGGAAAAAAAAAAAAAATAAAAAAAAGACGACTTTTTTTTTTTTAAAGAACAAGAATTCAGAGCTTTCCAGTGTCAGAGCTCACGGAAAATTTAAAAAAAAAAAAATAAAAAAAAAAAGTCATGCTTAAGTTTTCAAATATTCCTCAGACACAGCAAACCTAAATAGTATTCAGTTAAATAAAGGCTGGGGCTACTCTGGGAAACAGAGGTAAGAGAAAAAGCTTTAAACTCAAAGAGGAAGGAAAATTTTGTTTCAATAAACAGCACTTTCTTCTTTTTCTTCTTTTTTTTTTTTTTTTTTTTTTTTTTTTTATACACAACAAGCTAGTACAAGAAAAAGGCTAAAAACACTGCTTTTAGGAATGGCCGTTTACTGTTGGCGTGAAGCGTAGCTTAACCCTTTTTTTTTTGTTTTTGTTTTTGTTTTTTTTTTTTTTTAAATAACACAGTGACTTTGAAATACCATCATTTACAAAACACGGCTGGGGGGGTTCTTATTCCAATTGCCTTAGTGTTGTCCTGGAGGGGGCGGTTTGGCGGCGGTGGAGCTGAGGTATACCTTGTTGAGGGAGGTTTGAAGTTAATACTTGGAAGCCTCTTTGCTAGATCCCACTGGATTTTCCTTTTGTTTCTGTACACCGAAGAGCAGCACACTCGACATTCACAAGCTGTGTCATATTGGCATCACAACAGTCATTTTTATAAACAACGGCAAATGCAATAAAAACAAGTTACCCTTTTTGTTGGTGGTGGTTGTTGGTTTGTGGGTTTTTTTGTTTTGTTGTTTTTTGTTTTTTTTTTTTTCAATCTGAAATGAAATGTTTGATTTAAAAAAAATAACAGTAGTTCATTTAAAGGAATTAGTCTCTTCCGACGGGGATTAAGAAAATCTGATGTCAGTTTTTAAAACGCTTCGATTAAAGCCGGCGCGGGTCCGGATTCTTCATTTCAGTTCCTTTAAGGGCGCGGTATCGTCCCTCGGACGCGCGCCCTTCGGGTGTAAGCAGGGAATGCACAAAGTCTGACGGATCCCTCTCGGGGAGGAGGAAAAGGAAGGGGGGGGGGGGGGAAACAAACAAACAAACAAAAAAAAAATAATCGAGGAAAACCACCTGGCGATGGATGTTCCGGAGAGACTTACCGCTCCTTCCCCACGGGAACCGGGAACGGCGTGAGCGGTGCCTCCGCTTTAGCAGCTCCAGTGCAGAGTCCCGGCGGCCAGTTCCGTCACCAGTGCAACTATCATAGACTGGATTCTTTGGGAGGAAAGTCAACGTTTGTCACCATTGTGACCACAGTCACGATGTCCTCTGTCGTTATAATGTTAGTTAGTTTTTGCATCTGAATAATCCGTTCTTCTACGCAACCCGCCGACAGCCTGGCTTCCGCGTCGTGATCCCAGCACTCCTCGATGGTCTCGCACAGCATCGCCATCCCCTGCCACAAACGGAGCCCGGTCAAAAACCACCGCACACAGAATCAGGAGCAAGTTTGGTGAAGCTCTGCTGTGGAACCCTCTCTGCCAAACGGGGCTTGACTTCTTATTTATTTTGCGCTATTTAAACAATATACAGAATCACGGAATCTTCTTGGTTGGAAGAGACCTTTGAGATCATCGAGTCCAACCACAAAAACAACAAAAAAACCAAACCCCCACACACCACAAAACAAACACCCACAACCCCACACCACCCACAGACACAACCCAACAATCCCAGGCACTAGAGCATGCCCTGAAGTGCCACATCTACACGCTTCTTAAATACCTCCAGGGATGGCGACTCCACCACCTCCCTGGGCAGGCTGTTCCAGGGCCTGACCACCCTCTCAGGAAAGTAATTCTTCCTGATATCTAATCTAAACCTCCCCTGCCCCAACTTCAGACCATTTCCTCTGGTCCTGTCATTATTCCCTTGGGAGAAGAGGCCAACACCCACCTCTCTACACCCTCCTTTCAGGTAGTTGTAGAGGGCAATGAGGTCTCCCCTCAGCCTCCTCTTCTCCAAACTAAACATGCCCAGTTCCCTCAGCCTCTCCTCATATGACTTGTTCTCCAGACCCCTCACCAGCTTGGTGGCTCTCCTCTGGACACGCTCCAGCAGCTCAATGTCCTTCCTGTAGTGAGGGGCCCAGAACTGAACACAGCCCTCGAGGTGAGGCCTCACCAGTGCCCAGTACAGAGGCACCATCACTGCCCTACTCCTGCTGGCCACGCTGTTCCTGACACAGGCCAGGATGCCGTTGGCCTTCTGGGCCACCTGGGCACACTGCTGGCTCATGTTCAGCCCACAGTCCACCAACACCCCCAGGTCTTTTTCTGCCGGGCAGCTCCAGCCACTCTGCCCCAAGCCTGGAGCGCTGCCTGGGGCTGGTGTGACCCAAGGGCAGGACCCGGCACTTGGCCTTGTTGAACCTCATCCCATTGGCCTTGGTCCATCGATCCAACCTGTCCAACCTGATCCAACCTGTCCTCACAACTGCGAGGAAACCCCTTTCACCGTCCCTCGCTGCAGTCTGCTGGTTAAGTCGTTGTGGTATTTTAGAAAGCTCTCACACCAAACGAGGTTGAATTTTTCAGGGGTCACATGAAAATCCAAGGGTAGGAAAGGGGATTTCTGGCTGACAGGAGTCAACTCCTCTCCCCGGTGACACTGAGCTAATCCAGCGACTGCTCATCACAAGGAGCAGATGGGAACACACACTCCTTTTTCTTGCAGACAGACAGCATCATCTATTGTTTCTAACAACCCATTTTTTGAAAAAAAAAAAAAAAAAAAAAAACAAAAGAAAACAACAAAACCCAAAATAAAACCAGCGCTAGGAATTAGCAGTGGCGTAAACGCAAGTGTCCAGCCATAAACCAAAGCAGGAAAGCAATTCCTGCCTAACTGATCCCAGAAATTTCTCATGGAACACCGCTCGCCCCGTGTTACATCCCTGTAGGAAATCAAGACTATTATTCTTCCTTAAATATAATTTTAACATTCAAAAGCAACTCTCAAGAATATCTTTTCATTGAAAAAGATCGCTCGCTTTCGTATCACTCACGACGGGAGAGAATATTTTAAGATTGAGAACAGATCGCTTTACAGTCCATGTAATTCTTACCAGAATTGTTGAATTCTTCCTAAAAGACAGTATTATGAACAAAATGTGAAACCCAAACGGTGCCCGGACTCGGAAGCGCTTGGTTGTGTCGCTACTTACAGAATGTTTTTGCCAACACTCTCTTAAAACGGGTCTCTTCTTTTTGTGAACTACAACTTCCTGCATGTCTTCCAGGGAGGGATGCTGGCCGATTTCTTCTTCAAACGGCAACATGTACTCATCTACCGGGCCTACGGATAAAAGAAAAAAAAAAAAAAAAAAAGAAAGTTAAACCACCAATTTTGCTTTTAAAAGAGGAGGAAAAAAAATAATAAGCTTGGTCTCTGAGCAATGTAGTCCGTGATCAGACTCTTGGGGAGCAGTTTGCTCTCTGGCGCCATTAAAAGCTCGCCCTGTGGCAGGTTGGCTGCGAGCTAAAGTGTTTTTTAAAAGCTAAAAATTTTAAAAGTTAAAAATGAAGATTTTAATTGAGCAGCAGAAGCATTCTTGGGAGGTGGAAGCCTTTGCTCTCCTGCGCACGGCAGCAGAGCGCAGCTCTCGGCCCGGCTCCTTTGCGGCCGAAAGGTTCCAAACTTCCGAGGGAGGCTCCAGGATCCACCAGCTCCTCGGGGCTTCGGTAAGAGAAATCCCCATCCGCTCCCCAGTTTGCTGCCTCTGGGGGTGTCCGGTCACCCCATGGGTGTCCCAGAGGCACTGGATGTCATGCGCTCCCTCCTCCAGCCCATGCAGCCCAGCATGGAAATACCTATGCTGAAGGTTAAACGCAGCGTTTGTCCTTAACAGAATTCCAAGGGACAAGCTTTGTGTGCTGAACTACAGACGACACAGATATAGATTATACAGTTATATTTTATTGTATTACGGTCTTTAAGGTCCTTTACAATTCCAACCATTCTATGATTCTATGTCCCCAATACTGGAGAGAACTGACGAGGGGTTCACCACGATACCACCCTTGTTAAATTTTATCCCACGCATATAATCTACCTTCCCATTTTTCTGCTTTAAATACCCCTCTCACAAACCAAACGAAGTGTTTCCGCAGACCCGATCCCTTGCTTACCATCCGAGGCAGTGCAGCGCGACGCCAGTTCCCAGAGGACTAAGCCCATGGCGTACATATCTATCCTCAGAAACGCATCCCTTTGGAAGTTTATAGCACCTTCTAGTACCTCGGGAGCCATGTACCTTCGGGTACCCACCTGGGGAGAGAGGAGAGCACAGAGATTTGAACACCGAGAAGCTACACCACCACCATTCCCGCTCCGGCCGGTGCCCGTTACGGTTAATACCGTAGGACCAGTACTATTTTTTTGGCGAAGACTAAAAATAGCCGTGGTTATCCTTGTTATCCTTGCTGAGGAGGAAATCTGGGAAGTGTACTCTATCCTTATATCCAATAGTAGGAATGAGAAGCAATGGGATAGACCAGGCCCTATAAAGGATACTTAGGAAGCAGAAAAAACCAGAACATATTTTAAAATAACATATTTGCATATTAATTGAACATATTTGTCACTGCCATTCCTTGTTTTCTCCCAGATTCCAGGAAGGCCACTATTCTTATTTTTTTTCACGTCAAAAGAATTGTTAGTTTCACATAAAGATGTAAAAAATTGCTTCTGTTTCTTCCCGTGACAGAAGCAGTAACAAAAATTCCAGAGGAAAACCAGCTACCGAGGTGCAATTTATATAATGAGAAAGTTCTACGGAATCACTTACACAAAACCGGCCATTAAATGGAAACCTGGGGGCTGCCCTTTCTTTCTGACCACATTCAACGATGGAATTAGCTCATCTGAATAAATCGGAACTTCCGAGATGCCTGAACCGGATCCTGGTAACAGCTGTGTCGCTCTTCAGTTTATAACCTTATTGTACGGATTGTATTTTTGCCGCTCGACCACAAACTGTGGATTTCTGCCTAAAATTAAATATATTTCATGTTCCAGAAAGCATAACGCTGTAACCTTAAGGCGGTTGTTTTAGAAGCACACGGTACTGAAGCAGTTCCCTGTTGTGTGACCAGTGTCACACGCTGTGTGTCACACGCTGGTGTCACGGCTGCCAGTACCATTCCTCAATTTCTGAACGCTATCTCAGAACAATTAAGAAAATACAGCAAGACAGCTCGCTCTTCTCCAAATCCTCCAGTAAAAACGAAAATAAGAGAGGCCACGTAACGAGATGGGGGAGAAAGGCTGTGATCTGTAATTAACACCAGAAGGCTGTGCCGCCGTCCAGTGAGACCTGGACAGGCTGGAGAGTTGGGCAGAGAGGAACCCGACAAAGTTCAACAAGGGCAAGTGTAGGGTGCTGCACCTGGGGAGGAAGAACCCCCTGCACCAGGACAGGCTGGGGGTGACCTGCTGGAGAGCAGCTCTGAGGAGAAAGACCTGGGAGTCCTGGTGGACAACAGGATGCCCATGAGCCAGCAATGTGCCCTTGTGGCCAAGGCGGCCAATGGAAGAGTGTGGCCATCAGGTCAAGGGAGGTCATCCTCTCTCTCTGCTCTGCCCTGGTGAGGCCCCATCTGGAGCACTGGGTCAAGTTCCGGGCTCCCCGGTTCCAGAAGGACAGGGAACTGCTAAAGAGGGCACAGCAAAGGGCTACAAAGATGATGAGGGGCCTGGAGCATCTCTCTGATGAGGAAAGGCTGAGGGACTTGGGCCTTTTTAGTCTGGAGAAGAGAAGACTGAGGGGGGATCTGATCAACACCTGTAAATACTTCAAGGGTGGGTGTCAGGAGGATGGGGCCAGTCTTTTTTCAGTGGTGCCCAGGGACAGGACAAGAGGGAACGGGCACAACCTGAACATAAGAAGTTCCATCTAAACCTGAGGAGGAACTTCTTTGCTGTGAGGGTGGCAGAGCCCTGGAAGAGGCTGCCCAGAGAGGTGGTGGAGTCTCCTTCTCTGGAGACATTCCAAACCCACCTGGACATGTTCCTGTGGGACCTGCTCTGGCAGGGGGTTGGACTAGATGATCTCCAGAGGTCCCTTCCAACCCCACATCATTCTGTGATTGTGATCTAAAGAATTGTTTCATTTTTAGCCTGAGAGAAAGCACAAATTACCCCATTCCTTAAAGGTCACTGGGTTGATGGTGAAGTATCCTGGGCACGAATAACACCCAAACCATCCATTTCCATTCACACGCAGTTAACACTTGGATCATTTCTGTAAATAAACGGGTATTTACCTGTCCATGCGTATCCCCTGCAGACTTTCCAGCCTCAAACTTTAAAGCTAGACCGAAATCAGCAATACAAGCCGTAAGGTTATTTTTCAGCAGCACGTTCTTGCTTTTGATGTCCCTTTCAAGGTAAGGGAAAAAAAAAAATAAAAATTAGAGATCTAGAACATGAAATACCATATAGAGTCGTAAGGGGAAAAATAATATAATAAAACAAAGAATATTATAATATGAAAGACCAGAAAATTATCAATTTAAACAACAAAAGAATAATAATAAAACCTAGCGTGTGTACACTTGCACACCTTTATTATGGGAATATGTGAAGCAGCAACTGGAACGATCATCTTGTGCTTAGTTTTCAATACACACAGGTTTATAAGCATGTAGGATAGAAATAGAATAAATACAAGGTTACTGCGTTCTTTAAGTAGCTTTTGTTTGTTTAAATAATAGAAACAAAACTGTTTGAAAATGACCCTTGATTGTTTCTAACAAGGAGGTACTCGATTTCCTGCAGAAACGAGGGATTCTGGGCTCCATCCAGGGTCCCTCCTGCCCCGTGTGCACTTCTCCCCTCCCACATTTACTATCCGTCGAGCAGTTCCGCTTGTGAAATTCCAAATTCTACAGAATGTGTACTTCTCTCTCCCTATTTGCCTGTCTTTTATTGTGGTTACGTTATCCTTTCAGCTCCCTACTTTCTATTAATAGTTTCCTATACCTACTTCATTAAAAAAACAGCAATTACACTCAATAATAGATGTAACATTTACAGTATGTTTCTGTCTGAAGGCATCCAGTATTATTTAAAGTTATATACAGAAGTTGTTTCAAATAGCTATAATGCTAATTATTTCATATACTGGAGACGATAATTAAATAATTAACTGTATAAAAAAAAAGAACGTATGATATTAACCACGATCACCACACCGAGTTCTATAAACCATCAGATTTTTGCTTATGACCAGATTTTTCTTAGGAGGCTCTCGATAATTCTGGAAGGAAGGTATCACAGAGTAATTATCACAGAGAATGGCTGGAGAGCAGCCCTGAGGAGAAGGACTTGGGGGTGTTGGTGGATGAGAAGCTCAACATGAGCGCGCAGTGCGCGCTGGCAGCCCAGAAAGCCAACCCCATCCTGGGCTGCATCAAGAGAAGCGTGGCCAGCAGGACACGGGAGGTGATTCTACCCCTCTACTCTGCGCTCGTGAGACCCCACCTGGAGCACTGTCTCCAGCTTTGGAGTCCTCAACACAGGAAGGACATGGACCTGTTGGAACGGGTCCAGCAGAGGGCCATGAAAATGATCAGAGGGATGGAGCACCTCACTGAATTTCACTGAATTTTTAGAGTTGGAAGGGACCATAGAGATCATCTAGTCCAACTCCCCTGCTGAAGCAGGATTGCCCAGAGCATGTCAGAGCATGTTACTCAGGGCTGCATCCAGGCAGGTCTTGAAAATCTCCAAAGAAGGGGACTCCACAACCTCCCTGGGCAGCCTGTTCCAGGGCTCTGGCACCCTCACCGTGAAGAAAACCCTCACCTCCCCTATGAGGACAGGCTGAGAGAGCTGAGGTTGTTCAGCCTGGAGAAGAGAAGGCTCCGGGGAGACCTCATAGCAGCCTTCCAATATCTGAAGGGAGCCTACAGGAGAGCTGGAGAGGGACTCTCTGTCAGGAAATGTAGTGACAGGACAAGGGGTAATGGTTTTAAATGGGAAGAGGGGAGATTTAGATTAGATATTAGGAGGAAATTCTTTCCTGTGAGGGTGGTGAGGCACTGGAACAGGTTGCCCAGGGAAGTTGTGGCTGCCCCATCCCTGGAAGTGTTTAAGGCCAGGCTGGATGGGGCTTTGAGCAACCTGCTCTAGTGGAGGTGTCCCTGCCCATGGCAGGGGGGTTGGAACTCGATGATCTTGAAGGTCCCTTCCAACTCTAACCATTCTATGATTCTGTGATTCTATGATAACTATTTGAATATTTCACCTCTATCCCCGTTTCATACCTGTTAGCTCAAAGTTAAATTTAACAATCACCTGGGAATATTTCAGATCTACTCTACCTGTGCGAGATGGCAGGTTTATGCCCATCTTTCAGGCCCGGTATGTCCTCGTGAAGATAAGCCAGGCCTCGAGCCATGGTCTGAGCGATGTGACACAGCTCGTTCCAAGAAACCACATTAGCCTTGAGAAAGTCGGTTAATGAACCCTGCAGGGCAAAAATAAGAAAAAACAATTACGAGATCATTTTAATTCTCATCCGCTCATAAAGGAAACTTCTAGATGGCCTCCATCACTGAAGAAGACTATACGCCCCTCTGCCTTCCTCTCTTTTCTGACAGACCCTATAATTATACGCATCAATACGCCATCAACTGCTCGTTTAAACACCACAAAAATCAACCTTTGCATCATCTCTAGACCACGAACAGAATCAAGATGCTTCTACACATCACCTCAACAGGCAAACAGCCCAACGGACTCCAGACTGGTGCACACTTGCCGATGAACTGGGCTTAATGGTCAGCGTCAGAAATGGGAGTTGGACTTAGGCTATTTAAGTTCTTTATAAACCACCCTGATTGAAGAGGGCGATTCATAACCTTCCAGGCACAGGAAATCACAGGGTAGATGCACCTTCGAGGATCCTGCTGAACTGTTCACTAAGACCTTTCACTCATAGTCTAAGTCTTTTCTTACGGACCAGCAACAGCGAACAGCAGTTTCACAGTGGAGTTTCAGATACATACTCTGAATAAATAAAAATCCAGTCAACATAAAGCTCTTCTCTTCAAACTCACGTCTATAACCCTTCTCTACATGCACGTTTCCATGGATCCGTGTATTATCCAGTTTGTGAGATGTCACCGTGGCACGTTACCATGTCAAAAGCCAACACAAGGAAAAATAAAGCACTGTCAAAGTCCAGAGGCTACACTTTAAAAATAAAAAATTCCTATTTTCCATCAGAGCCATCTCCAGCGCTATCTTTCCAACAGTAACAAGTGTTTTAAAAACTTCGACAAAAAAACCCAAACAAACAAAAAAAAGGCAATAACCTTTCAGAAGGCAAATCAGTTTGAGATTATTTACTTGATCGCGAAGATCTGTCAAAAACGTTGACTAGTTGGATAGTTTTAGTCTAAATTATTTAAAGCAGAGGCAGAAGTGGGACAAAAATGCCAGAATGAAGACTATAACATTCACTATTAGAAATACGATCTATGACCTACCCTTAAATGTATCAACAGATCCATATTGCACAGATTTGTATTTTCTCAAATCTGCTACCACTAACTAAATTGAAATTTAAATTTATACTTATATTTGTTACAGTTACATGCACTAAAAAACCAAAACCGAGTGGACAAAATAAAACAGTGAACATATTCTTAATTACATTTACTTGTGTGTCTTATCGTGACTGTCACAATCTAATTGATGCTTATATCACTTCCTTCTTATAGACCCAAGGAAAACAAAAATAAACCCCCACAATCTCTGCAAAATGGAGTTTGTTTAATCCAGGCAGATTTAGACAGGGGATATTCAAACACACATACCCTAAAAAGCAGAAAAGTAGAATAAATGTGTTTGTTTTCTAAACCAAGTCCTCTATTAAGTAAAGACTGATGACAACTTTCTCAGCTGGCTGAAAATAAATGTAAATAAATTCACATCCAATGGCAAGAAACAAGCTAAAAATACACTTAAAACGATGTTAAATTTCATTTCTTAACTGTCTGAAGTTCACGTTTGTGACAAATTTATAAGGCTGTTCTTCCTCTACCATAACCATAGAAAAAAAGAGACTAAACTGAGAACTAAAGGTACCTTTTCGTGAAATGCTGTGATTAACCAGAGATCGACATCGATGCTGGTGCCTCGTTTCTCCGCTCCGATGAACTGCAAGATGTTGTCGTGCTTCATCCCGGGTAAGCTGTAGATTTCATACTCGTTCTGCCACGACTGTTTGTCCTGCAAAGAAAAGAAAAGGAGAATAAGAGGTACTTTCCCTGACACAAGTTTCCTCCTATAATTTTACTGTGCATTTGTAAATGACCTGTCAAAATGAGTAAAAATGGAGTTTTTTGGCAATACAGGATTTACTAAGCACAGTGGATACTATTAACATTATGAAGCTGATAATTTTCCAATTACAAATGTTTAGCCTCGTAATGATATTTGTGCTACAAACTGCTGACCTAACATATAAAAAAACTAGGAAAACCTGTCTTTCCTATGTTACATATTCACATAGAGCGGAAAATTGTCTGAAAAGCTTAAATGTCTTGTAAACAAACATCAGCTGTTGATAACAACATCAACTCTCACAGACAGGATCCATGGAAACACAGAGCTGTAGATTAGGACTGGAGTCTGCAAATCACGACAATTCCTTTAGTCTTAAGAGCATGGTTCAATTCTTATATTTTATTAATCTACAAAACCCCCGTAAAGAACTAGAAATAGGTTTTCCTTCATTAAAAATAAGGAACAAAAGATTTAATTTGCCGTGCTGATGGTTGAAACCCACCTAAATACATGCCATTTCTAGTAGAATAAGGACCTACGGCTGTATTTATTCAGCAACTCAACACTCAATTAATAATTAGGAAACACAAGCGCATTTCTTCACCTCAATTAGAGGTGGGTGCTTTTAATTAATGTAAGATCTATCCTGTTATCACAGCGTATGATCACTTTGCATTCTTCAACTAAACTGGATCTCAAAACCGTGAGTACCAGCTATTCTGAAACGTGGCTCTCAGAGGGTACTTGCTGGGAAGTAAATATTATTTCACTTAATTGAGGCATATTTAGTTGGAACAATCACCTTATGGGTTTGCATTTCAGGACATTCCTTCCAACTACGATTTAATTTGAAAAATATTAACAAATTCTTCTCAACTGATAGAAAGATGCGTGAGAGCTGCTTAAAACTATTTAAGCCAAACATGTATTTTTATGACTAGAAACAGATACAAATATCACAGAGTTGATGTTTCAATAACACGTTTGCTGCATTACAATACTTATTTTAATTCAAGAAAACTCTACCTGCACATCTTTCAGCTCAAGGAATTTCCTGCATTTAAGAATTTCTTTTTTCTATCTAGATTCACAGTATATTTTGAAAATTTTCTAAAATAAAAGCTTGCTATTGTGACTAGAAAAAGCTGGTTGAACATTATGACACTACAAGCGACGCAGGACACTCAGAACTTGCGCTTACCTGAATCGGGAATATTTTGACCGCAACGTACTCGTTTAGTAGCTGAGCTTTCCATACACACCCGAATCTCCCCCGAGCTTTGATCTCCAGCAACTGCAACGGCTTCAGACCCATCAACGGGGAAGGTGGCGGTGGCCCAGGATCCTGAAATCAGGGTAAAAGCATTAATTAGTTTTGTTATTATACATGCTATCTCTGATGACAGTATTAGAAATAAAGGCTTATAAACCAAAAGAGACTTGGTATCAAATTCCCAACCCCCTTGCAACGAATTCCCCCCAAACAGACCAGAAACAGAACAGTGACCCTTCTCCACAGAAAAGAAAAATGAGGTTGTAGAACATGCTCAGAATTCATATGAAGGCGACAGCGTGACAAGAGTTGCAGTGTAGATCTGTCTAACCAGTGTACAAGCACAGCAGAAATTAAGGAATAAAAATAATCAAGCTTTACTTGTTACTTTTTTGAAGTGACAATTAAAGCGAGGACCTTTGACATACAAGGATTGGGGTTTGTTTTCCTGTGACCTATTTAATCCCTGAGCTCCGTGGCCTGGTGACTCGACCCTATGCAGCTACGAAGTCCCTTTCCACGTGACTAAGGCTCCATCCCAGGTGGGAAGCAAAAGACACCTACACCAGCAACTGGGCAGAGCTGCTGGGAAGCCCCTCGCTCTGCAGTTCCCACCCACTGGTTGAGCTCTCACAAGCCATTGAGCCCACACCGGCACAGCTCCACTGCTCACTGAGTAACATAAGGTCACAAACCAAGACCTAGGCAGGTCATGCCACTACAAGGTCTTCCACAACATAATGAACATTTTTTCATTCAGAAACCACTGAACCACACACGCAGAGCAGACATTTGGCAGAGGAAACCAAACACCATCATCGCCACCCCTCCAAGTCATATGAAAGGTGGTGTGAGGAACCTGCAACCTTCTACTGCTCCCAACTTTTGCTCATGTAGTTTGCCAACGTGGTACTGAGAGGTGACTGTACCCCCCAAACAGAACTGGAATTAAATTTAAGAGATTATATGGTCATATCTCACAATATTTGTGCTGCAACAAGGGGAAGCCCAACAGTTCCTTTTCAAATCTGACAGCCCAAGATGGGAAGTTTTCCAGCATTTAGGAATGCAGGTATTTAAGCTTCTTTCCTACCACAAACAAATGCCTCTGCACCGAAGAGCATTACCCTGTGTACAGAACCAGAGAAATGCCATCTCTTCTGCCTGATCCCCCTTTTCTGCAGTAAAATAAGTAAGTTCTGACGTGTAGTGGTCCCCAAGCAGAACTACCAATACTGTCACCACGAGATATGGCTCCACCTTCCTTCCACACCCCTCCAAATCAGTTTAAACCACGATCTGTTCCTCAGTCCAAATTACCAATGACAAGAGGGTGGGGACAGGCCACTCCATCACAGAAGGGACGAGGATGAAAGGCTGCTCTGGAGATCATCTAGACAAACCCCCTGCCAAAGCAGGTCCACCCAGAGCAGGTCCCACAGGAACGTGTCCAGGGGGGTTTGGAATGTCTCCAGAGAAGGAGACTCCACCACCTCTCTGGGCAGCCTCTTCCAGGGCTCTGCCACCCTCAAAGTGAAGAAGTTCCTCCTCAAGCTTAGATGGAACTTCCTATGGTCAAGTTTGTGCCCGTTCCCTCTCGTCCTGTCCCTGGGCACCACTGAAAAAAGACTGGCCCCATCCTCCTGACACCCACCCTTGGAGTATTTACAGGCGTTGATCAGATCCCCCCTCAGTCTTCTCCAGACTCAAAAGCCCCAAGTCCCTCAGCCTTTCCTCATCAGAGAGATGCTCCAGGCCCCTCATCATCTTTGTAGCCTCTGCTGTGCCCTCTCCAGCAGTTCCCTGTTCTTCTTGAGCCGGGGAGCCCAGAACTGGACCCAGTTCTCCAAGTCCATGGAGACCACAAAACTGTGTCACAAGTCTCAATATTACATATGAAAAAGTAACATAGAAATAAGAGGTAGGTATTGCTTTTAAATGATATCCACACTGAGAATAAAATGAAAAAAAAAAAAACAACAAAACACCAAACCTTAAAATTTACTGTTCAGAACGTAAGTTTGGTTTCTCTGTTTTCCCCAGGCAGAGCTGTGATGGTGTTTTAAAGAGAAAGAATGAAAACCACTGGTTGCTTCTACAAAACAAACAAGCGTACTCAAATATTAAGTGCTTGAGCACTTCAGTTCGCAACCTAAGTATCTGGTGCGTGTTAAAGACACGTTTTCTGAACAACTGTGGTTTTCAGTCTACTTCACTGTTGTGAGAATGGAGACAAGTGCTTCTGCCTCCAACACAAGGTTTCAGTAGTTTAAGCACAGGAATAAATAACCATTCTCTTATTAAACAAGAAATACATCCTTCAAAAAGAGCAAGTTTCATAGAGAGGCAGATTTATAGCAATTTAAAGAAACGGTAACCTAATTCCACAAATTAATAACTGGAAAAGAAAATATGATGTTTGAAACAAATTAGAGACACAAAACAACAACTATCCTTGAAAAAGTAGGAAATCCTTTCGCAAATGTGACAGCAATAGATGCCTAAAGCTGTTACATCAAAGATTCTGGGTTTAAACTGGGCAAAGAACAATGCAAAAACGAAGTTTAAGAGTTCGGTTTCCCTCCCGTGCTGCCTTTCATTGGATGCCAAAGCCCTGCAGGAGAATCAGGGAAATCACTGCCCTCACTTTGTAATAGTTACAAGTGAAACTAGAAACAAGACGCCCAAATTTACTCCCCAAAACCTACTTGAACTTGCAAAAAAGCTCTGTTATTTTTCAGAACCCTGAGCATCATGAGCATCTGGGGATTTAACACCAGGCAGAGAAGTTTTTAAAGTTGTGAACCCGGTGACTTGCCTGAATTAAGAGAACAATTTGCGGCAAGTAAATGCAAATCTCACCTTGCTTTAATGGTAGAACTCCCTTTCCTTCCCACACCCTCCACCCAAAAAAGCTGAATTTTATACGAATTTTTTCTCCATCACCAAACAAATGACTGCTTAATACTCCTCAAGGCTTTGATGAAAAGAATTACAGCTTCTACCATGAGAGAAGGCAGTGGCTTCTCGGTAAAAACTGGCCAGTGAAAATTCACGCTTCTTACTTTCATATTAGACCACAACATTTTTCACATACTCAAATTTCGCATTTCCTAGAAAATCGTGGCATTTCATAATATTTTCCCACTGCCTTATATAGCAGCCTCCTGTGGTTCCCTGCACATTTCCCTTTCGTGCTGAAACAGTTCTATGAAGTCAAAACTTCCGGCGTTCTTATGAAGCAGCAACACACACCCACACACACAAATCAAAACAAATCCTGATTTAAAACGGAAAGTATAATTGCCTTCTGTTAACATCACTAAAAAGAATAGTTTTCCAGGTTTTTTTCTGATTTTTTTTTTCCCCCCTAAACAACTTTCTTAAAATCAAGGGGCATTTACTCTAAAACTACAGGTACTATTTTTATACAGAAACATTCCTTGACAGTATTTTTCAATTTGCTCTACTTCTAAGCAAAAATGTTTAACGCGCCACAGGGATAATTATTTTTGTATGGCTTTTTAAAAATCATCTCTGTGGCGCCAAGGATGACGATATAATGTGAGTACATATATAATGTGGATATATTAGTCTAACAGCTTGCCGCAGCTGTTAAAATATACAAGCCCAATTTCCCGTTCCCGAGTTTTCCCCGTCCCTTCCCTGGGAATGATCCTGGTGCTGGTTTGACCCCGCAGAAAATCAAGGCAAAAGGCTCTATTGCCAGAAAGCATCTATTTATTTATTTTTAAAAAATCAGGCTGGTTTTCTGAGAATTCAGCTTTTTGTTTCTGGTTTTATGGCCGGGAGCTGCAGGCAGCTGTCAGGTAGCACGTACTCGTCACGCCGGGAAAAGAACAGAGGGAAAATAGTCATTAAAGAATGGGAACTTCCAGAAATAGGTTTCCTCCAGTGTCTTCTAGAAGGGTTCTCAAGATCAGAGAAAAGCTTAACAAACATGAAACTACCAAATCCATTAAAAATACGACCAACGGAACAGATTGTTTAAAGACCTGCCCCAACACAATCCGTCAGCACTTGAGTTTATCTCCAGTCACGTCTCTCGTACGACAACTGAATCAGGGGATTCATCACGTACCACAACGGGGAGAAAAAAAGACTAATTATCCAAACGGGGCTGGATGTAGACACTTTTCTCTTTCCTGACTCCAAAATATAAACATGTCCTCAAACATCCAGAGCACATGCAAGTTTTCTTTTGTTAAACGGTGCAGTATTTCCGCTTGGTTACATTTATTCCACAGCTTATATTGTGACCACGGTTGACAAGTTCTCATTGAAAGACTCGGATGATTTATCTTGGCTGTTTCCTCCCCTTCTAGTTTGGGACTGGTTCATTTTCAACCAGATGCTCTGTAAGGTTAAGATCCAAACACAGTAAAAGGAGGCAGAATTCTTACATTTTGTCATTATTCTAAATTTGACTCTATGATTTGTATCAAACTACATTACTTTTAAATCATAGAATGGTTTGGGTTGGAAGGGACCTTAAAGATCATCTTGTTCCAACACCCTGCCCTGGGCAGGGACACCTCCCACTAGACAATTTTTCTCTTTTTCACCTTTGTTTTATTGTATGTTGTTTATATTCCTTTGGGGAATATGTTTGCAAAGTAGTTACTTGCAGGCAGGACACTTCAGCTTCTTCCCTAACTGAGATTATGTCATTTGAAGCAAAACACTAATAATACAGATAGATGGAACTCTGATAACCCTTTAAAGATGTGAGATAATCAGGGAAATATTCAAATGGCACCATTCTATTTTCTTCTAAATTGCATTTACAAGACATTTCAGCTATTAATTAGAGACCTATAGAGACAACGGAAATGGAGCATTCATATTACAACTCAAATCCTGACTTCCTCAATATCTGATTTAAAAGCCTAGCGATAATGACCAAGTTACTGAATTAACAGTTTTCAGTTCCTTGTAGGTTCACATGAAGTATCAGTAATTTAATACAAGTAAAAATAACTTCTGAACAATGAAAAGTCCATGTAGAGACACTTTCCGAGCTCCTGAGTGACACAAAACCCATCACACGACAAAGACCACACACCCCAAGCGGTTATAGATGTTTCACACGTGGGAGATGACAAGAGACACCCAGGGACAGGACAGAGGTGGTTCCCGGCCATCCCACAAAGGCTGCTCCGGCAGAGCCCCACCACCCCTCACACGGTGCCGCACCAGTTGGAACCCACCCAAACCAGTCCGTAGATGAAGAACCACAGCCTGACTACGCCTGTTGCGTTTCACCTCGATAGCCTGAGAAACTACAGCACATTTTCAGAAAGCTCTGGAACAGCAGATTTAAATCTGTATTTTTAAACCCCGCATGCTTACAAATTTCTAGTCCAAAATACTAAAAAATAAAAAAAAAAATAATGTAACTCATACCAAAATAACTTCTTACATGTCCACAGAAAGTTCCATAATCATGAACAAACATCAATGCATCTTACCTCAATCATTATATGAAAGGCGTGCTTGTAGAGAGGGGAAAAAACACAGGCAAAAGAAATTACTATTTATACCAAGAATGGGATGAAAAAGCAGCTTATAAGAAAAGAGACAAAAGAAATTGTTTGTGAATTAACAACAAAAAATATTCATGGGGATAGCAATACTTTTTTGTACTAATAACAGATCGTTTAAAATAAAAAAAGTCCATCACTGATACGTTAGCAAAGAAAAATGGGCAAAAAGGAAGATTATTATACAGACCTTTAGCTGAATTGATCTTATAGTTAAAACCAGAATTTTCCATTATAGGTGTATAAACAGTCATTTTACTACAAAACAATATAGAAACACGTGCAGAAAATTAAACATCTCTACAGACAGAAGTTATGCAAACTTATTTCTTGTTATGCTCACAAGTGCACAGTAGAGGGCAGCGTTGTATCGCTTAAAATTCACTGTAATTAGCAGCTAGCTGTGGAAAACGAAAACTTTTTAATGTCTAAGTTATAACTAAACCATCTAAACAAATAAATCATCATATATTAAGGCTATATTACTAGATTTAATCAATATATCTGGCACACTGGAGGTGTGACTAGAACAAATGAACTCGAAAACACTAGATCCAGTACATGGGAAGGGAGATCACAACATTAAAGACTCTTTCAGACCGGTCACATGAGTTTCCAGCCTGTGGAATGAAATCCATGATAAAAACCTCAAGTCCCAGAGCACCGTTACCAAAACCGAAAGCACATTTTAACGACAGTGTTTGCGCTACCTTCACCTCCAGTTTTATTGAGCCATCTCATTGCCGCTCACGCAGAGAAGCCCTGAGACACCTTCGTTCCTCCTCTATTTTTGCCACTGCCATTTTTGTTGTCCTTTAAGATTTGATGAGATACACGTTGTGAGAGCGTGAAATTCAAACACTTGAAGGATTCAGCTGCCACGTAACAGCAATCACCCTTTGTCTTTACACTCAGGATGCTACAGGGCCAACAAAAGGCTTTTCTCCACGCCCAAGAACTGTCTAGCACACACTTAGCATTATCTAAATAATTAATAATAGAAGGGCTGAAGTATTTCTTGAAGACTAGATTAGTTGAGAGTCAGATTTATAAATACTGTAGTAGAGTTTGCTGCCACTGATGGAGCATTCAAGAACACTGGAGCCCAACAAGATGATTCCTCTCTGGCTGTGGTCAGGAGACCACTGGAGATAAGGATAACACCCACCCCAAGGGTCTGAAGCAGGTTCTTGCAGGACTTGTACAGCCTGCAAGTATTTTGGGGCAATTCATAAGGAAATGAATGAAACCCCACCCCCCAAAAAAAACCCAATCAAAAAACCAAAACCAAACCGTAAAACCACCACCTTAAACTGGTTTTCAGAGTAGCTGATCATTTCCACCTTCAAATCTCTGCGAGCTGGTGGCTCCAGCAGAATGACAGCTATTCCATATACACTTAGAAAAATTACAGGTAAAAATTCTGCAGCAGAAACTCCACAAACCACGAGCTCTGAAAGAACGTCTCCAAGCCCCTCGGTGTTCCTTCACCAGAAGCAGCAGCCAAGCCAAATAAAAGCATTACTCAATCTGTGAATGAGATGGGGAGCGGCTACTGAAGAGAGCACTAGAAAGCTCTGTGTACTCCCATTTCCACTAACTCAAGTCGTCAAAGAACAGACAGTAACTGTTAAAAAAATTAAAAAGCACCGCTTGCATGAAATAGTTATTCAACACTTTTCCTGTGGCTGTAAGAAATTTGTTAGTCATTTTTTCAGGCCTAAAATTCTCCAGCTCCTGAGAAGTATGTAAATTCACGAAAAAGAAGGAAAAAAAAATACATGAATCCAACCTTTTGCTCTTCCCATAATAAGAAACTGCAAACACGAAACTCTGAGAAATCAGAGTCCTCTGCCGTGCCTCTCACTGCTCTCTTAAGGGGATCAGCTTCCCCCAAACACTAATAAATTAAGACATACACAAAAATTTTCAAAAAGAGATTTATGCACATCATGGACCTTCTGAGTTTAAAATCACTGTCCTTCCCTTCAGCCTACAGACCACCACCTCGGACTTCATTAGAAATACAAGTATCACCAGCTTAAGCAGTATCAGGCTGTTACAGAAATGCAAATATGGGCTTTCTTATCTCAGGAATTAATACAACTTCTATAAATAAAGATTGGGAGCAATTAACGTGGCCCCAAAATAGCTATGATGCACACATGAGTGCATATAGACACACTAGCTTCCTATTTATGCTGCCCAAGAACCAATTCTAAAGGTTTTATCAGCGATTAAGGAAATGTCTGCAATACTTGGAACCCTTTAGACCAAAAAACTCAAGGAGCGTGGTCTTTTCCAGTATCTGAGCTATCCACAACCATATTCTGAACTTCAAACATGCCACAAAAATCATGACATGGTCTTCAAATTAAAATTAGAAATTTATTGCACTGATTCCTTCGTTTGTTCCTAACCAGTATCCTAAATCTGACATCTCTGTATTCACCCACAGCCCCTCAATCTCTTTGGAGAATGCAAGACAAAACAAATTACTTTTATATGCCTTGTGAAATGTGTAATTCTCATCCATTTAGTGATATAAAATATTACCTCAAAAAAATGTCCATCTAAAACATTCAGGAGAACATATCTGGGGACATGCGGCAAACTGGACTTTATTATGGGAATTAAAAAGCTCCTGAAGGTAGAGTACCCGATTGCAGACTTCAGAGATCAGTATTTCAGCCTTCCTGTGATTGTTCCAAAGCACTCTGTTAGACTAGAATCTACATATGGTTTTGATAATGTAGATTATTTAGAACATTACCGTAATGAAAGAACAACAGAGAGAAATCCTTCAAGGTAAATTACATATAGTTCTGCAGAAGCCTTCAGCATTTCGTTACTTCTTAAATGGGTATATGGCAAATCAAAATTTCTGGGTATAAAACACAAAGCGTTGCCTAATCCAGCCTTATCGGATGGACACACATCTCCCCGTACAGCCTCTCGGACCCAACCTGTGCCGGCCACTCCTAAAACTGAACCAGCTTCATCATAAGCCAGCAATAAGGTACGGCACTGAAAGCACGCGGTTTAGAAGACAATGCTCTGTTTGAATCAAAGCACAAAGTAAACTGAAGTTCACTATAGAAAGACATTTGAAACTTTTTAAAAATTTTAATTCTACTTCTGATTTGATTTAATTTGATTTTATTTACATTTAATTGAACTTTAAAGTTGCCTTCAGGCTGCCATTCAGGATAAGATACCTTAAGTCTGGATTTGTATTTTCTTACCTCTTGAAGATTTAAATAGAAAAATATAGCTGCATTTACGGTTCATTTAAATGGAGATAGCTCATTCTGAAAGCAAACTGTGAATTCAAGAAAACACTTTAAAAAAAAAAATCTTTTAAAAGCTCTCAAGATTTAGAACACAACTTCTGGATGTCTGGTTCTATCGAGCACTGGAAAAGACTACATCACTATGTACTTAGTTTTCAATTATTTGTCAATAATTAAAAATTCTTCCCTCTAAGATTTTAAGGAACTACATGTATTGCAATAACCCATGAACTTAAATAGCTTGGAACTGTGTCTTTTTTTTATTATTGTTATTTTTTTTATCTACTATACATTAAGGACTCATCCATAATAACTTTCCAGCCATATTCTCACAGTATCCCTGTATTTGTGGGGTTTCCCCTCCCGCCCCCCAACTTTAAACAACTATATCATGGTTGTGCCTCACGGTACCACAATCTAAGGAGAGCACCAAATCCTTCTCCTGTGTCATTCCAGCTATTGATTGAAATAGATTCTAGATTGATAGATTCTTCCTGGTCCTGAAGATATGATATGCGGTATTAGAGAACCTGAGACCAGGCACACATCTAGCAGTCTAAATCCTGGGATCACTCAGCCCTTCCTCTTTAATGCCAACGTTGCCACTCATTACAAGCTAATAATTCATTAACCACTGATATATACCCAGCCTTAACCCCTTCCTCGCTAGCCACAACCTCTAACTCAGTCTTTATCTGGTTTTATTTCATTTTTTAGTTTTTCTCCTTCTGAACTTCTCGGTTGATGAATCTCTTTCCCATGTCACATAGGCACCCGGCTTCTCCTCCACGTATTTCTCAAGTAGCTATAAATCTTCCCAGGTTTGGAATAAGTCCTTGTAAAAACACCTCTCCCTTTCTTACTCTTCATTTTTCAAGTGTTACAGGGTTTCTATTAAAATATCTCTAACAACAAGAAAAAAATGTGGCAGACAAAAATGGAAAAGAAGCTGAACACTTGATTTAATCTCTTCATTCTTCTTCAGCACCCAACTGTAATTTTCCTAGTGTGGCAAAGGGATAAAGATTATCGCAGAAATCTGAAGTGCAGCAGGCAGATTACTTGATGTACTAAAAGTTAATTTAGAAAATAAAAACAAATGTTTTCCAATGCCAACCATAAAAAATTCCCGTTGCTAACTACTTCCATGGTTTTTTTTGAAAACAAACCCTTCAAGTTGTACACACACACTCACCAAACTCCTTGGCACGCGCCTGGTGGCCTCGACCAGATGCCTGAGGTCAAAACCTGCAGCAAAAAGCAGTGCTTGCCTCGTTGTATGTTATTTTCCTATTAGCTTCCCACATAGAATTTGTTGTTCCACTGCTACACAGGCAGTGGGACCTGCGGTAAGGAGTAAGGAATATTTCTGGCTTCTGCCCCCTGCTAGAGAATTTTCTCTGTCATTATTCACCTCACATTACGTGACACTGTTCTCAATTCTGATTTCTTACAGACAGAATTGAAATATCCAAACCATGACTAAGCTACAAAGATCTAGTCATACTTGGGAGTCTTCAGGAAAGGATACACTGAAGACGGACTAGCAGCCACACCAAAACTGCCACCCACCAAAATCACAGCGGGTTTTGATGCTCAAAAAGCTTTTGAGACCAGAGGGAGGATCAGATCAATCTCTCTTTACACTTGATATATACATGGTCAATAATTCTTAATTCTTGGTTCACATAGCACATGACTTTGAAGACATGGGATCATGGGATGCTCTCCATCTATATAGACCATAAACCCCAAAAATGAGGTATCCAAAAGATTATTGTGCTCAAGACAGGGAATACTGGGTGAAAAGCTTGAAGTTAAGTAATATAATGGACACTAATAGTAGAAGATACAGTTGTATCTTTCATCTCTATAATCCTCCTCTCTGAGGACAGAAAGGGATGGTAATCCCTAGCAAATAAGCTCACTTTTAGGGGCACTCTAATAGACAGGATCTGTCCATTCCAAGTTTTTCCATTTCTGGTAACACCAAACAGGCCAAAATCAGGGCTTTCTTGTGCTTAGTGTTAAAAAAACATGAAGCATCTTTGACCCAAGTAAATTTCAAACATCTCAGAAGAAAGCACAAAAATAGGTTATGAAGAAAAAATGACATTATGTGAATCTGTAAAGCTTTTTTTTTTTTTCCCCAACCCTCTCAACATATGACTCTTATTTTAAAAACAACACAAAACAAAAAAAGCAACTCTGTGATCCAATGCGATATTCGTAACTCGGGCACTCAAAATGAGGTACAAGAGGTTAATGCCTCTTTGCACAGTCTGGATGGAAAACGTTGGGAGTCACAGCTCTGTGAACTGATAAAACCGCAAAGCGTTACTTGTGTCAGTTCTGCTATAAAATAGGTTACGGTCCTATCTATCGGATGACAGAGGGGTTAACACTACAGTTGTAATTAGCATTGACTGACAACTCTGGCCCAAGCTCAAGAGATGTAAGAAATAAATGAGCATAACATATCAGCTCGTTGCCATCTGCATTCAGAGTCCTACCAGGAATGTTACAGAATCATAGAATTGTCCAGGTTGGAAGGGACCTTTAAGATCATCCAGTCCAACCATCAACCTAGCCCTGACAAAAACCCATCACTAACCCATGTCTCTAAGCTCTATGTCAACCCATCTTTTGAACACCTCCAGGGATGGGGCCTCAACCCCTTCCCTGGGCAGCCCATTCCAAGGCTTAAGAACCCTTTCAGCGTAAACATTTTTTCCTAATATCCATCCTAAACCTCCCCTGGTGCAACTTGAGGGCATTTCCTCTTGTCCCATCGCCTATTCCTTGGGAGAAGAGACCGACCTCCCCTGGCTGCACCCTCCTTTCAGGGAGTTGGAGAGAGCGAGAAGGTCTCCCCTCAGCCTCCTTTTCTCCAGGCTGAACACCCCCAGCTCCCTCAGCTGCTCCTCACAAGACTTGTGCTCCAGACCCCTCACCAGCTCCGTTGCCCTTCTCTGGACACGCTCCAGCACCTCAACCTCAATGTCTTTTTTATGGGAAGGGGCCCAAAACTGGACACAGCACTCGAGGTGGGGCCTCACCAGTGCCCAGTCCAGGGGGACCATCACCTCCCGAGTCCTACTCCCCACGCTGTTCCTGACACAGGCCAGGATGCTGTTGGCCACCTGGGCACACTGCTGGCTCATGTTCAGCCCACAGTCACCAACTCCCCCAGGCCCTTTTCTGCCGGGCAGCTCCAGTCACTCTGCCCCAAGCCTGGAGCGCTGCCTGGGGCTGGTGTGACCCAAGGGCAGGACCCGGCACTTGGCCTTGTTGAACCTCAACCTGTTAGTAGGATGCTGTGGGGAAATCTAAACTACACCTAATTTGAGAGTGAAAGCCTTCGTCTGCAAAGACAGTCGAGTTTTTGAGTGTAACTGGTGGGTAACCAGGTGAGAGTAACTTTTTAATACAAAAATACACAGATTGAAATATTTTAAATACTAATCCATTTTCTTCGTGAACTTGATCAGACATTAGAATATGTTTGCTGCATGATTAAATCAAATATAAATAAGCAAATGAAATAGTCCTTTCAAACTGTTTTACATACACACATATGTATTTAGCAAACTTACATTTGCTAATAACTCATTAAGAATTTAAAGAGTGACAGATTTTATAAAATTTGACAGATTTCACTGGCTAGCACCCCACACACTGCAGCGAGGCACACAGTTCTCAGCACAACCAAGAGAAAAAGCAGTGGGTAAGCCAAGACTTTGGGGAGCGGCAGGAGAAGGGACGTGTCCCTGTGCTGGCAGTGGCACCTGGGAGGACACAGTTTGTCCCTGTCACACGCCGTGGGACCTGCCGAGCACAGCCACCTCCAACACAAGCAAAGAGCATCTCAGCAACACCCTACTCTAGTGACCCCTTCACCTCTCTGCCCAAATACCTGGAAGAAAGCAAGAACCAAACAAAAATATCTACTGCTTTCCAGTCTTAAACCAAACATATAAACTAAATATATATAAACTTATAAGTTAAACTTATAAGTTATATATAAACTGCCTGAAATTTAAAAATAATTACCTGTCTATTCAAAGGAAATATAAAGTTCAGCTCATCCCCATAGCTGTGAGCTCAGCCTGTGGAGGAACTGCCTGCCTGGTACCTGCACAGACCGTGAAACTATTTTATTTTCAAAAGAAATATGAAGTTGTTTGAATTTTCTCAAATGTTTGTCCTTTATATTTCACTCCAGGTTCAAAAATTTCTTCTAGCGTATTTCTTCCTTTTTTTGAAATATTCCAAACAATTTCTTTCCCTTTTGCTGATTTTTTTTTTTTTATTTACTTATCCCGCCTTCTCCTAATTCTTCTAATATGTCTCATTCTTTAGTGTTTCCTCGTGTTTATCTTTTACTTATTCCTCATCTACCCTTGAATTTCTACAAAAAGAAAGGTTAGTACCAGGGCGTACCGCACCCAGGTACTCCCGTCGCCACCCGGAATAAACCCAGTAAAATGAGATAACCTTTATCTCCTCCAGAGGAATCCCTGTTTTCTAGCGAGGATCTGCTATACATCTGATCTATGCATTCTACCATTTGCTACAGAAAGATTTAGAAAAGAACCCATTCGCCTACAAACTCTACTCATGCCCTAATTATTAAATGTAATAGGAATATTTAATATATTAATTGCATAAATATTTAAATGTTTGTTTCGTGGTTATAAAGTTACTAATACTTTTCCCTCTCTTCCTGCTTCCTCTGCCTCCTGTTCAAATCAGCTCTAATCAAATTTAAAGTGGGAAATACTGCTTTGCTCCATATGGGAGAATATTTATATGTTCTATTTCCATAATAATTTCATTTAGTTTTTCAGGCAGAAGTAGCTTTTCCTGACTTTCCACATCAAACCTTAATGCCTATTCACCACAAGATAAGAAAATGTTATTACACCATAACTAGCTCAAGCACCAACATATACTTATCCCAAGAGATACAATCTGAGCATTAACAAAACAGGTTATTACCCTATTTATTAAAAAATTATGACGTGTCCACTCCTGTACCAAACATAAACCATGCATGAAAAGAACTGCAATAAAAAGGAGGAAGAATATCAAAATTCAAGTGCTTGATACCTCACACATATTTAGAATTTGCTTGCTTTTTGTCACTTTATGCATTACTTCCTTAATTTCTTTATATCTAGAAAGGAAATCACATGCTGAAATTATTCGCACAACTGGCAATTATGGGTTTGATCTTACAGTGAAGACTACGAGGTTGATGTAAAGTCTCAAATACAGGAGAAAAAATTGAGATGGATGAAATAATTATGCTAACAGATTGCATGAAGTTTGAGGATCTGCAATACTTTCCGCAAGGACAGGAAACATACTTTCTTCCTCTAAATTATGTTCTTCTCATTTGGCAAGAACATATGCCCACTGCCTCCCCCCAAATTTTTCTTATCTCTTACTACGAAACTGAAACCGAAAGGATTTTATTTATCAACCACAATGTTTCCTGGAACACCCTGAAGTCAAACTGTAACACTGAAAATATCACAGAAGCTGGCAGTACGGAGCGAACGCATATCAATCCTTTTTAAACACAATCCTACCCAAAATAACAAGTGCTTACATTTTATTTAATCATAAATAGCATCAGCGTATCATCACTGTGTGAGAGGCAGTGTATTCCGAAGGGTCACTGCACTGAGTTAAGGAGCTTAAGTTCAATTCCTACTGCAAAAACTCAAATTTTGGGGTCTCTGGACAAGTCGCTTCTCTGTGTTTCCACTACCACATTTTGCCATCTTAATTCTTTTCATAAATGCCTTCTAGTCTCCATTTAATCTCCAGACGTAACTGAAAGAAGAGGAATTCTAGTACTAGTATTAATTACACCTACGGAATCAGCTGGAGCCTGACAACAGCAGGAACTACGCACAAGCAGCCAAAAAAGGGTTGTTTTGATTTAACGCAGCCAGTTTACGTTTCTAATTTGGAGACCACATAAGTAAAACACAAACACTGCAAAAATTGAAACATTTGAAGACAAAACAGAAAATACATAAACAAGGAAGAGGAAAAAGCTGAGAGGAATCCCAGTAGGGCCACGAGCTGAGCTGAGCTCTGGAAGCACAGCTGAAGAATTTCTTTACATCCCCTTTAACTAATACCTGCATCCCAGTTCCAAGCTTTTTTCTCTCCTCTTCAGAAAATGGTTTTACCACTCAAAAAAACCCACAAAATCATAATGCAGAGACTTACTTGGGTTGGGACAAGCACTGGAGGATACGCCAGCTTGTGATGTCTGTACATCCAGAAGGAAAAGAGCACAATCACGGCAATTCCCATGATAGGCACCAACGAATAAAGCAAGGTGTTGAACAGAGGCGGCTTAGGTGTAACAGGATTTGAAGTTGCTGAAGAAAGGAAAGAAAAAAAACGATACAGGTTTTAAGAAACAAAAATCATCCAGTGTTTGAAATGTCTAGCATCCCAATTTTCTAAAAATTCTTGCAATCAGCACAACAGGCTAAAAATACCTGATTAAACAGCATATTCTAACAGAAACAGACACATATTTAAAAGGCGGCGTTTTGGAAAGCACAGAAATAACTTAGATCCCCAGATTTAGCGATCAGCACATCTAACTTTGTGCTTCTAAGCTCCGTCTACCTACAGCATGCACGAGGTGTTTGTACTTTGAGAAGACTGCAAGAATACCATCACCTAATGAATTAAAAAAGGATCAATACAGAGGTCTAGTCTTTGGAATGCGCACAAATAAGATGCCATTAGTAAGCAGAACAGGCCAGAAATGATCTGCCAACATTTCTACGAGCTGTTGGTTGGCTGAAAGTGAGAGTCCTCTGGCTGAAGACGCTGCCGTAGGACCTCCAGAAAGCCTCCAGAGAAGCCCCACTTCCGAGGCGGCAGGGGCAGCCACAGGCCCCCGGGGCAACAGAGGTTTCATGAGAGCGAAGAAGAATAATGTCAGTTATTGCCTTAGCAGTATCACTGGCAAAAATGACAAGAATACCTCCTGGGTCAACAAGGGCTATTTCAATCTCATGGAAAATGTTATTTAATTTCATAAACAACTTCCTCCGGCTATTTGGTACACAAGACATTTGCTGTTTTCAGTTCAGTTATTAACGTTATTCAGTTTCGCAACGAAGATTAGCTTCTTGACTGGAAGAAGATATGCAAGAATAATCAAATAATCTTTTTAGTCATTGTTTTTTAAAACAATTATTTAAGTCTGGCTATCTGATTTTCTTTGTAACCTGGGAGGAAATTCTTTCCCCCTTTTTAAAGGTTATTGTGTCAATTTACAGAGAAACTCAAAAGGCCAATTAGTTAAAGAAATAGCGAGAGCTTTGTTTCAAGAAGAGGAGCATTCATAGGCTGGTACGTGAATATAAGGATGATACGGCTTTTAGCCCAGTGATTTATAGACACTTACAGAAGCTTAACTATACAATTAAAGTAAGATTTGACAGTAACTTCTGTATCTTAAAACAGCCAATTACTTCAGATTATCCTTCCTTCTCACCTTCAGAGAAGAGCTGAGATACCTTTTATCAATATAAATTACTTCTAGTAGAGACACCTTTCAACACTGAAGAAATGAACTGGCAATTTTCTCGGCTCTTTATGTGAATCTACACAGCGCTCTATCACCCGGGAATCCGAAACCTTCTGGCAGGAAAAACTGACCACAACATTCCAAAAAGTCTTATCTCCTGAACGCGCACGATATTAAATATTTCGGAACTCTGCTGAGCGGTTCCTTCAATAAATGTGCTAGTCCAACTTACGTTGCGTGACCTCCATTTCTGGAAAGTAGAAAAAGCGTTCGTTGCACATGTTGCCTTCACAACAGCAGAAAAACACTTCAGGGCTGTCTTTCTTCTCTATGCAATCATTCCTACAAAAGACAGTAATAAAAAAATTATTAATCTTAAATTGGGTGTTTTTTTCCTGTTCAAGAGAAAACATCCGCTCATATTTAAAATTTGAAGTGAATTTCACTATATCATCCAGGATAATATACTACCCAAATAAGAGTTAAATGTGAAGAAACAAATTAAAGCATTGCTATTTTATATTGTAATAAATGTTATTAAAACTGCAACTGCACACAGTTAAAGAAAACCACCAACAGGATACTGACGAACAGT
Organism: Numenius arquata; assembly: GCF_964106895.1. NCBI lineage: Eukaryota > Metazoa > Chordata > Aves > Charadriiformes > Scolopacidae > Numenius > Numenius arquata. The sequence goes on from NC_133578.1 coordinate 3,178,056, forward strand.
TCACAATCTAGATTTAAACAGGACAAACAAATGATCAAACAGCTTTAACCATAAACTCACAGTACATGCATTAGAGACAAGCGGGGAGGAGAATTTCTAAATTTTATTTTGTTTTTAGAAAATAAAAAAAAGAAAAAGATGAAATTTCTACAATTTCCCCTGCTTACATTATGCTCAGGGAGAGGACTGACTTCACTTCAGGGTTTATTCAGTGAATTAACTGCAGGAAAGGAGTTCTATTAATAAGCTGAAAATAGTCAAGTCGGGAAAGAAAAATGGACATCACGCAGGAGACAACTTGACAGGAGAAAGTATAATTTGAAAATCCTGCAGAAATAGTTGAGGGTTTCAGACACAGCTGAAGATTGTCAAAGTTTTGAGTTTATCTTCAAAAGTTAGGGTTATTTTATAGAACCAGCTCTTACAACTACGCTGTACTGTATCGTCCATAAAACATTTATTCTTTGATGTTCTTGATCCGCTGTTGTTTGGAGTTCATCATACTGTAAGCCCCTGGTCAGTAACCCACTCTTCGCTCCCCCAGGTAAGATTTTGTTTAAATAGATATTTCAGACAAACAAGGCAGCATGCGTTCTCATGACAAGTTACAGTTAATGAGGTCTTTGAGCCAGAAAAATTTTTCCTCAGTTTTCAACTATTTCCTTTCTGTCTTTCCTGCCTTTTTTTTTTTTCTTCTTTCAACTCCTTTTCTTTCTGCAAGGTAGAATTTAATATCTTTTTTTTTTTTAAACTGTCCAAAGATATGTGTGAAACCAGTGGGGTAACAATGCTACAGAACCTAATTTTTATTTTCAAATCGAAAAATTCTATTTCCAGTCTAGAAGTGTAACATTTTGCTTAATAAATAAACTTAGGTCAGAAATGGTAAATATCCCCACTTCTTTTGCAAAACTACAACTGAGAATGGACTGGAAAAAAAACCACTTTCCAATCCTAATTGACTTACAGTTACTAGATATTAGTAGTAAACAAGATTTCTTTAAAATTGTCCTTCCCCTTCCAGCATAGCTGAATTTCAATCGTGCTGTGCAAGCGAACCTGCAGATGCTTTGCTACTTCTCCGAGAGAAAGATAAATCAAAACTACCGTTCAACTTCGCTTTAAACTGTCATTAAAGGAGAAAATATCTTAGTGTGTAGAGAAACTTCATTTGGGAGAAATGATTATAATGATTTCTTCTACTCGCTTAAGAAACACAAAAGGAAAAATTTCTAAAATACCACTAGAAATAATTTCTAAGTAAGTTTTAATGAATATCTACTACGCGTTTATTTTCTTAATTCTCTCCCATTCCATACAATAACAGTTTTGGTCAAATAAAACTTAGAACAGTACTTCAAAGAACTATAATACCATTTCTTAAGAGAGTCATGACCTTTATTCAGCCAGTATCTAACCAGCCTCAAGTCCTGCTGTTACTGCTCATGGGTACTCGCTAGACCATCTGTTATAAAAAAAAGGACTGGAATTTTAGAATATTCCACGACTCTTAGAGCTGCCACTGAGGTAGAGCTTTTTAATAAATAGGCTTATTTATAATAAATGGGTTTTTGAACAAAATACTTCTACGTTTTAGTAAAGAGCAGACGTAAAATGCTGACTTTACTCTAAAGACTTTGGAAAAGTGAAGTAGAGAATCTTGCATTCTTGTTTCAGTGTCTGTATTTGCATCGTTTGGCAATAACAAGTCATTAGAAAACCTATTATCAATGGCCCAAAAAAGAGTAAATTAAACACCTGTTTTTTAATATACAGTAAGTAAATAAGAGAAGGTAAAACATGCTATTCTGCAAACAAGACAAAGTACTTAGATGCTAAGTCAGGTCCCTAAATCCAGGTAACTGAGACAGAAAAAAAAAAAAAAAAAAAAAAAGCATGTGTGTATGTGTTTGTGTATTTAAAACCAAGGTAACTATTCACAAATTACTGTATCATCATTTGTCTCAAGTCCTGTTTGCAGAGCAGAGGATGTACAAATTATGGACAAGCAAAACAGTTTAAAATTACAACTAAATTTAAAATCTATAGGAAAACTCACTTACCTGTCATAACAATTAATGTCATCTAGCCAGCAGCCTTGCTTCACAATTTCAATTGATCCAGAAATATTCTTCCATGTAGCAAAACAGTGTCGCCTTTTATCTTTATCACCGTAACAAGGTTCAATCCCACTGCGATTTGTTTTATCTTTTTCCCAATTAGCGTTGTAGTAGATGCACTCCTGTGTTTCTGATCTGCCAAGTATGGCACCTTTTAGGAACGAAAAGTAAATCACAATTAAACGGCCTTCTGAAGGACGAGACATAGGAACAGTCAAAACCAGGATGTACTAAAACATCATACACCACTTCCATCAATATGCCCTATCCCCTCCTATTTTTTCCTTTTTTTTAAATAAGGAAATAAAACATTTAAAGTTCAGAAGCATTCCAAGTGTTGAAACACAAAACAAAGATCTCCCATTAAGTCAAACATGGATAACTTCTCAAGATTTGAAGAAATAAAAAAAAAACAAGTTATGGCAATACTTTTCCCTGAGCAGCAATAGCAGAGATAATTTTAAATACTGAACAGTAAAGATTTAATTATAATATTAGCCAAACAAGAAGTTTTAGCTAGTAGAATTCAGCAAAAGGCATTTTTGTCTCTTATTTTGTTACATGTGCCAAAAAAAAAGCAGTCAGTACATCTTATAAACCTAACCCAATTAATAAATTCATCATTTAAACCAACAACCTCTCTTCCCTTAGCTTTCATCTGTGATGGAGCTTCTTAACACAAGACACTGAAGTCTAAGACACACTACGCTAAAATAATATTTTTTTATGTCATTCTGCTTTGCCAAGTGAGCAACTGGAACGGAGACCAGTAAGTGCGAGGAACCAGTCCCTAATCTCCAAGGACAGCACTGTTTTTTTGCTGCATGGTCCCAACTGGAACACGGAAGACACGAGGTCTTTGCCGTAACTCAATAACCATCATTTTTATTTTTGATCATCCCAGCATTCTTAAAACCAAAACTTTCTGAACTTTTGAATTTAATTTTATCTTTTAAATTACAAACGTCATTGATTCACCGATGGCTACTGACAACTTACAGCAAACCCCAGCAAATACCAACAGACTGAGGCACCTCAAAGCAGAGCAAACTTCATAGTTTTGATGTGATACGAAGCACCGATCTGGTTTCTCCAAAGGTAAAGGGTTGTCAGGATGCAAAACCGCTAAAAAAATACTGGAAGGGAGGAATAACTGGCTTTTACTTCTGTTTTTATCCTGTCAAATACTGCCAAGAGAGTGTCATTAATCTTCATGCAAGCTTCATCATTTAACATGTATTAAAAATATGGAAAAACAGAGAGGGAGATCGAAGAGCCAGAGAGTTAAAGGACTCGCTTCTAAATTGAGGAAGGGTCAGGAGGATGACAAAGCACCTTTACTTCGCCTGTGCACCCACCCGGTATTTTCAAGAGAGATGGGTACATCAGACACCATCCTGAAGATCAGATTTAAAGAGGAAAGCTCTTCCATAGCAGTTAGTTTCATACGTATTTATTTGTATCGCTCGTTATCTCACTATTTGCATATATTCACAGTGATTTTGATACACAGCTATCGCCTTGTAGCCATATCCATACCCAAAAGTTATTTTTCCTCAGTAAAGAGGGACCCAAAAAAGCTACCCCTCTCATGGTGACGAGAATGACTTCAAAGTGAAAATTGCTGCAGCCCTCTCGAAGCGCAGCACCAGACGGCAGAGCCGAGCGCGGCGTTGACCATCCCCGGGCATCCCACGTTGCCACCTCCCGAAACTTTTTGACTTTGACGCATTCCCAAAATAGGCAAGAGGACGCTGCTGACGCTTTTTGGGAAAGAGCCTGGATGTTCGATGGGAGAAAGGCACTAGCCAGCTGGTGACACTGCGAGATGCAGCATGTTAACTATTATATTCTTTGTGCTGCGATGGCCTGACCTTTACAACTCCCAGCTACGGCAAGAAACAGATGAGGCAACAGATTGAACAATTTGGTTCTGTCAGTGCAATAAAGCAGAAGTCCTGGATTTCTCTCACACGTGCCATTCCTTTTCTTCTGCTGCCAAGCCTAGCTTTGAAGGACCACAGAAAAGCTGAGTTTGATAAAATTCTGAAACTACAGTAAAATTAACTCTGCACAAATATTTTCCTAACAATTCCTGCCTATAGCAAGGTTTCTTATCCATTAATGCTCTGAATAGGTTCAACCTACCCAACTGGCCAGCAATGACGCTGGTGGGCTAGTGACTCTGGATGCCAGGGGAGCATCTATCTGTAACACCTTCTCTAGGGGCCGAGGGACACTTGCAATAGGTCTGGCCAGACTAAACTGATGTACGGACATACCAGCACAGTCTCGGCTTAAACTTTCGAAGTAGAAAAGTGGGGACAGGGTGGAATCTCTCTACAGCTCCCTGAAAGGAGGGTGTAGAGAGGTGGGGGGTCGGTCTCTTCTCCCAAGTCACAGGCAACAGGACAAGAGGAAACGGCCTCAAGTTGCGCCAGGGGAGGTTCAGATTGGATATTAGGAAAAATGTTTACATGGAAAGGGTTATTAAGCCTTGGAATGGGCTGCCCAGGGAAGTGGTTGAGGCCCCATCCCTGGAGGTATTTAAAGGACGGGTTGACATAGTGCTTAGAGACATGGGTTAGTGATGGGGGAGGTTCTTTTGTAGGGTTTTCTTTTTTTTTTTTTAATCAAAGTTAGGTTGATGGTTGGACTAGATGATCTTAAAGGTCCCTTCCAACCTAGACAATTCTATGATTCCATGAAAGGCAGCAGCATCTGCGTACAACCAGCCCTGCCACCAGAGGAATCACACTCAGAGAAGGGCAGCTGGCATTTACAACAAAAGCAAATTTATTTGGGCCCCAGTTTAGGCATAGTATGTCCATAACGAAACTCCTGTATCCATTTTGAGTGCTGACGGATTATTTTCACATTAAATTGTCAGTCAGGTCTTCGGGAAATCTATCATTACACCTCAAAGGCCAAATGCTGCTGCTGAAAGAAGCCATGAGCAAAGCACCAGGAGCATCCTACGGACTGAGAGGAAAACACACGGAAAAAGCAAAGAGTACTCAAGTATATAATAGAGTTTAGTTTCGGCATGTTAAGACAGATCACGTTTAATATATGCTGTTATCCTATTGCAGCGAGCACGCTGCCGTATCACTGTCCGTTTGTGTTCAGCCACAACAGCTGCAGTAAGAAAAGAAACCCAACATTTGCTACTGAACTTCTGAACCGCTGTTAATGCGGGATACGCTGTAATTGTTAGCAGCGCAGCAAGCAACTGTATTACTGTACATGTGCAGTCTGGAAAACCTCACCTCGGCAGGAATCTGAAGGACTGGCTACCATTTTTTCCAAGCAGAAAGACTACATGAATGCCCCCCCCCAAAAAAGTTCTAGCCATTTTTTTTTAATTCAAGAGGCAAACAATGAAATCTCTGCATAGCTAATAAGGACTAACTATACTAACATAGCTGGTCACAAGTGGTGTGCCTCAGGGCTCAGTGTTAGGACCATTTCTGTTTAATGTCTTTATTGATGATCTTGACAAGGACATAGGGTGTATCATCAGCAAGTTTGCAGATGACACCAAGCTAAGCAGGAGTGTTGTTTCCCAGGAGGATAGGGAAGCTCTACAGAGAGACCTAGATAGATTGGAGCATTGGGCCAACATCAATGGCATGAGTTTCAACAAGGGCAAGTGCCAGGTTCTGCACTTGGGCCACAACAACCCCGTGCATTGCTACAGGCTTGGGGAAGGGTGGCTGGGAAGCTGCCTGGAAGAAAGAGACCTGGGGGTTCTAATTGACAAGCGGCTGAATATGAGCCAGCAGTGTGCCCAGGTGGCCAAGAAAGCCAACGGCATCCTGGCTTGTATTAGAAACAGCGTGACCAGCAGAAGCAGGGAGGTGATTGTGCCCCTGTACTCAGCACTGGTGAGGCCACACCTCGAGTATTGTGTCCAGTTTTGGGCACCTCAATCCAAGAGAGATATCGAGGTGCTGGAGCGAGTGCAGAGGAGGGCAACGAAGCTGGTGAAGGGCCTGGAAAACAAATCATATGAAGAGCGGTTGAAGGAGCTGGGACTGTTTAGTATGAGGAAGAGGAGGCTGAGGGGAGACCTCATCACTCTCTACAACTACTTGAAAGGACACTGTAGAGAGGTTGGTGCTGGTCTTTTCGCACAGGTAATTAATGACAGAACGAGAGGGAATGGCTTCAAGCTCCAACAGGGTAGGTTTAGACTGAACATTAGGAAAGAATTTTTCACAGGAAGAGTGGTCAGGCATTGGAACAGGCTGCCCAGGGAGGGGGTTGAGTCACCATCCCTGGATGTGTTTAAGAGACATTTAGATGTGGTGTTGGGGGATATGATATAGGGAAGAACTTTGTAGTGTAGGGTAGATGGTTGGACTCGATGATCCCACGGGTCTCTTCCAACCTGGATGATTCTATGATTCTTATTTAAAAAGGGATTACTGGAAAAAGATACTGGATGGAATATGAATTCAGTATTACAGATATCACTACGTTACACTCAGAGGGGGAAAAAAAAAAAAAGAATTATAAACTTCTGGGAGTTTATCATCGAGCTAGTAATCCTGAAACTGAGTAACACAACCTCATTGGTCTGTAATGCAGGAATGGTTTAATGACATTTTTAATCAAGAGTCTGAAACACGATCATGATCTTCTCCCTCATTTCCTAAGACAACGTTAATGCCCCCCAACCCCGTGTCCTACTCCTATCCCCAAACACTGCTTTTGCAGCACATATGATGGGTGACACCACGTAAAGGCACAATGGCTTCCAGTCAAAGGGAAGATGAATCTGTGATTCCTTGCTGATTTATGAAATCTAGCAAAATTTTTTAAGCTGAAGTCACGAAAAGCGGTGAAAAGGCTACAAAGATTAGTTTGATGGTGCTGAGATCTAAAACATCAGCATGGAAAAAACCCCCAAGTCTTCTAGATTGCTCTGGTGGGTGCTCCCAGTGTACACCTAACACATCCTGAACCAGAAGGGAACTAAAATTAAAATTTCAAGCTTATTTCTGCACATCTTCCAGCACTAGACAGAACTACAGACTTCTTCTCCATCCAGTATGTTCCCAAGATGTTACTCAAGCCTCACGTGCAAAGGGCAACACTGAAGCCTGGAAAGTATAATCACACCTGTACTTCACAGCTGCACAAGTGACCCAAACAAGTCCATTACGCTGTATAAAACATTAAGGAATGGAGTAGTTTATTAGAATAAACTAGTTGAGCAGAATGGCCTGAAGCACCACAGGGACGGGACACCGCGAGATGCTCAGCAGTCAGAACAGCCCATTTGCTAAAAGATGTAACATGCTTTTGTAGGGGAACAAAAAAAAAAAGAACAAAAAACATAGCATAGATAGGAATAGCATCTCAAAAAAACTGCAGTTACTGCACAGGCATCTTTTTCAAGTACTTCTTTATATATATTATTCTATTTGTTTCCACAGTGATCTCATATACACTTTCTAGACCCACAAATATATCTAAGAACAGACTAAAAATATATACTAAAAAAGCCCAGGTCTGATGTTTCCACAAGCAGGAAGCAGATTTTTATTATTCTGTATTTTTTCCTGATAGCACCTAAGAGAAGGTTTCTCAAAGGAAAAATAAAAGAGGTTATTTTCAACCTAATAAAGCAAACTGATTTACAACAGAAAGGACCTATTCTGTTCTCCTTATACAGACCAATATGTCCAAAAAACGTATTTTATTGATCTTTAGACAAGTATTAGTCCTATTGTCATTGTTCTTAATACCCGCAGGTCAAACAAGGACTGTGCTTCATATAAACTGAGCCAAAGTACATTCATTAAATCCAAACAGAACAGCAATTAAGTTAAGCAATGCAAGAATCAGGAAGAAAGATAAACAAGGCAGCAAAGCCAATCACCTGAACCGCTGTCCCACTGCCTTAAGATGTGTGTCTTTTCAGGTTAGAGTTTCTCATTATCATTCCCCTTTTCAGCACATTCCACCAAGCCTGTGTTTAGTTAATCAAAAAATCATGGGGGAAGATCAGAGAAATGCCAAAGTGCTGCACCTCTGCGAAGAAGTCTGCAAGACTTAAGATCTTTTAAGAAGCTAAAGGGTTAATCCTAAAATTGTTAAAATGACATGATGTTCTAAAAGACTTGTTTCTTTTCCCAAAGTAAAATTTTAAAAAAATATAAAGAGTTTGCAAATTAACATGGGTCCTACAGTAATCTTGGAAGTTTTAGCGCAGCCTTTTGTATAACAATAGCTACATTAAACTTTGATTCACCAAAATGGGAAACTGGTACGGATGAGCCTGCCCTGGAAGTATAAAATTCTCTATGAAATCCTCTAGCTGAAATGAACATTTCTGAAAAAGAACTTTCTGGAGGAAGAATCCGGTGCTGAGAAACTGAAGAATGATCTACCTAATGTCACCACACTATGTCTTAAGAGCACAGGGTCCTAAATATAGTGGAAACTATGGAGGATGACTGATCTACAAATAAGAAATACGACTGAGAAAGGAGGGGAGGGGGAAAAATAGAAAAATTACTCCACTACTATATTGTTAAGAAATTGATTGTCTGCTAGACAAAGAGCAAACAGAAAAACACTTTCCTACTAGAAATGTGTGTTCTGGATTTACAGGTATCAGTTCAGAAGATAACTTAAAAAAAAAAAGCCGGCTGCTATAACCACTTGTTATTTTATATTATATCTTGGTTTAATTAAAAAAAAAAATTATAATGAGCGTTAATAGAGATTCTACGCAGCATCGACAATATATTGAACCATTCATCAGCTTTTGAAGTTAGGCAACCCAAGAACTGTTAGATATCACTCCTGGATCCAAGAGAGCTTCTAAAACAGTACCAAGTAATACAGATATTTTACTCTGGAAACAATTGATCAGACAGCATAGATGGTATTTCATCTCTCTTTTTGACACAAAGGCCCACGTGCTCTGGCAGTAGAAGGTGGAGTTGGACCATTCGTTAGCTTTTTTCTGACATTAAACAGCCAGAGCACGATGCATCGGCCTTTCTGATGTGAGCTACAGAATGACTATATACCCGAAGAACTCTGTACCCAGTTGGAGTAGATGACCAATTCTCTTCGGGGTGCAAGCCATGGGCCAGAACACTCTGACACTCTTTATCTCATCAACACTTCATTTTTACAGTTAAGTTCCACTTAATATTTAAAGGCACTGCAATATTGTAGTTCTAGTAAGAGAGATTTGGCAGACAAGTTATCATAAAAACTTATGCAATTTTTTTTGAACAGAAACACCACTTCTGACTTAAAAAATACTCTCCATACCTGACCTGCAACACAAAATTAGGTACAGTCAAATGAAAGAAGTAGGGGTTTGGAATCTGTAGAAGAGATGCCCTTAAAACATACTGAACGTCCAAGATAAAAGAAACTCTCTACCTGCGAATCCCTATGCAAGAGTGGCCACTTGACCTTTTGAAGTTCAAGCTTCAGTAATTAGCCACATGGAATAAACCCGTGCATCTGTAAGACTGTGAACCCAGTCTGATGACTTCTCCAGAAGAATATTTAGGAGAGGCTATTAAACTTTTTAATCAACTTAAACAAAGAGCTATAATTTTCGGAGACCTAAGATTTTAGAAGCGCTGGTGGGAAAACTAATCGAAAGCATCTTTAAGGTCAAAGCATCTTATGAGGTCGTAATTCAAGAAAAAGGGTGCAGGTAAAGATGAGGAACCTCTTAGTTCAATTGTTGGTTTGAGAGACTCCATGGTACCATCCAAAGTAATGTCTCCATCTGAGTGATAGAGAAGATGGGATTAAAGGGGCAATCGTGATACGTGGAGCACTCTGAAAGAGGCCGCTGCAGGGAGCGTAACAGTGGCATCTAAATCTCGCTGGACTCTTGCTCAAGTTAAAAAAGAACCTGAAATTCCTTTTGCAGTACGTGTTCCTCCCTGCAGTCCCTCCACGCAGTTTTCCCGATTGTCAGAAGAAATTAATAAAGTCATAATAGGGTTTTGCAGGGAACTTCTATTTTCCTGCTTTGTACTTCCGAGTATCTTATTTAAGACTGGATTTAAGGAAGTGGCAAAAAAACCAAACCTCTGACATCCAAGTTTTCCAAAATCATTTCAGAGCAAAACACGTGGCAGAAAATGGAGAAAAAGGGTCAAGTGACAACTACATTCTTTAGGTAGAAATCAAAGTGCCAGTAGTGGCACAACTGGCATCTACAGCATCAGCCAGCTACCTCTCAAATACAGACTGGCATCCTCTGGGAGTCTCCAGAAATTTCAAGTTAATGTAAGTGCTATTTTTCACACTTCTTGACTTCAAGGGAACACACTAAGACACAGACTGATGTTTTCAAGTTCAAACATGCCATTCCTGTCACTGCGAAGTGTGAGCAGCACAAACCAGAAAAACTCTCTCATCTACTGTCTAACGATTTTGTAGGGGGAGGGGGGAAAAAAGCTTGAAAGATTCTGTAAATTGTTTGCTTTTTTGAAGCACAGCCTTGGGACTACACTCGCATCATACATGCTGGTAGCTTTTATAGATGTTACTGGTCAAACATCCCCTCCCCAACACAACAGAGACGGTATTACAAGATGATAATAATCTATCACAAGTAACACAAAGCTCAATACTCCCCAGAAAAGTTGAAATTCTACAAGATTCAGAGGTTGAAAAATAAAAAATAGTGCCAAACAGGCACTAATGCTAGAAATACACAGTTTTCAATTAGGATTAGCCTCCTCTCCCCAGCACAAAACCCCAAACACACAAAAACTGAAACTGAAGCAATCCTGCTTCAGCAGGGGTGTTGGACTAGATGATCTCTATGGTCCCTTCCAACTCTAAAAAAAAATTCAGTGAAATTCAGTGAAAAAAATAACAATCAGTCACTATAGAAAATAATCACGGTAGCTGGCTTCAAAGGGAAAGCCCTTCCAAGTCAGCCAAGATTTAAACAGAAGTGAGAAAAAGGGAGATGGTGCAGATGAAAGGGACAATGCTGGTCTCAAAGGGTCCCTTCCCACCACTCCTCCCAAGAAGACTGGCCCTCAGTACTGTACGCAGGTTCGAAAATATAAACAAAACTCAAATAAAAACTCAATTCAGTTTGAGATTAAAACCTTGAAAGCTGGGGTCCTGCTGTACCTCTGCCTATCTAGGTGGTATCATCTACAACTGTCCCCACATGAAGCTGAGTTAAGACAGGTGCTGCTGAAGTAACTAAGGATGCTTTCCCATTACACACATGTGAGTAACACCATTTCCACCCAGAGTCTTCGAATGTTGTTATTAAACTCAAAAAAGTAAGGCTTCACTTCACTGGCAGGCACACTCCCAGACTAAAGCCTAAATAAACCACCTAAGGATATCAAAGCTAGATGAGGAAGATATGAATCGTTCTGAAGGATGACTATCACGCTGGTGGTAGCAACTAGTGGAATTTCTATTTTTGAGGCCCGAGAGGGAGTTTCCCAGCAATGAGCTCAGACACCCGTCAGAGCTGTTCATCTGATTCCAGAGTCCCAAAGCAAGTGGAATCCTGCAGCGCACGTGCTGCCACGCAGATACGAGATAAAACAGGGGCCATAGAGAATTGTAACTATGAAAAAAGTGATTTGCCTTCAAATAAATGCTATCTTGACAGCCTGGAGATATAAGCCAACTTCCTCCCTCTCTCCAGACTGCATTGAACTATCTGAATTCTCCATGTGGCAAGAGGGAACCAGTCTGCAGAGAGCTGTCAAGAAGTGGGGACATCAAGAAGCATCCTGTCTCTTCTGCCAACGCCCAATGGCTTTAGTCGGCTTCCCACCTTGGTCAGAGCAACACCCCAAGCACACCCGGCTGTGAATCTCTACCGTGTTTCTGAGCAGAACGATCCTTTCTCAGGGTTGGTATTTGTAAAAGTTTTTCTCCAAGTCGTAAAACTTTGTGAGAACTTGCCAACCGCAAACTACAAAACATTTTAAAGAACTTTCTAAAATGAAAATTTGAAATTCCTGCAACCTCATGGAGATCGTAAATTGTAACAGATTAACCACTTAATGAGAAAGTATAAAAAAACCTTCACAGGCATTCTAGTTGTCTTTAAATTTCCTTATCTGATGAGACCAGACTCCAATTGAATATAATCAGCATCAACATTTCACCAGTACATATAACGAGAAATAAGGAGTGCTTCCTCTTCCCTCCAAGGAGAATCCCTCCGGACTGCGCAGAAGAGCTAAGTCAGGCTGATTACAAAAATTTATTATATCTTTTGCCTTCCAAATCAGTCAAATTCAACGTAAATTTTTTTGAGGTTTGACTGCAAAGAAAACAGAACCACGCACCAAGTCAAACAAAACCATAGTCAAGCCATCTATGAGGCAAACACCCCAACTTCACATCTGATGGTTCCTCCATAGGACACATCCGACCCCACTTCTTTTTCTTTCAGGACCTTCTAGAACTACTTAAAAGACAAAATTGTGAGTCTCTCTTCAACTCAGATCTCACGCAAGTCTCTCCATGGGTGTTGTGTCCTGTTCGGTGCTATTGCAAGTAAAAACACCACACGGTTATCCTTCACATGCTGATCAAGCTTCTTAGTTAAATTAAAACTCCTTTGCCATTGCTTTACTTCGTATTTTTTCTATGGTTACAATCAAGATTCCAGCCTAAACATACTTACAACCAGTTTTCACCCCTTTATATTTTTCTTTTAAGCATAAGCTGTATTCTTTTGCTTAAAATTGGCCCCAAAAAACCTCATAAAGTGCTGTTATTCGTCTGGCCCGGCGCAGCCAGCAGCTGACTGGCAGTAGATGGAGGCTGATGAGTACACGCACCCTGACCAGTAGATCCAGACAAGCCCCAGCTGCCCTTGTCCAGATGGCAGCTAAACACTATGAAGGAGAGGTTCCAGATTCGCGTAAACAGAGAGCGGGATTACCTTGGACATGCCGGGAAACATGGTGGGGAAAAGGCAGGATCCAGTATTAAAAATTCAAGCCTTTAGAGGTTCACCCATTCAGCTGAGCTGGAAACCCTTCTTTACCCTTCCCTTAAGTCTCCAATTTATTTGTGGAGAATCATCAAGTTTAGCTTCAGCCTTGATTCCACACAGTCAATGATCCAGGGGCTTTTTTTATTTTATTTTTATTTTCATTCCCCTTTTAATTTCACTGCCCCATCACAACAGCAGGTCTTTCCAAAGGGTGGCCAGAACTACATCCAGTACCCAAGACACTTCCAAAGACTTGTCTGATATCGATATTGGTTTTGTTTGCTAGGAAATCCTGCTCCAGAAGCATTTTAGGATCGGATGCATCACAGTCAAATCACATTAGTAGCTCACGGTATCCGTTATAATGCAATACCAGAGTTTGAAACACATTTTTAAGCTGTGGTGCCATCAGAAAAGCAGCCCCTGCTGAACAGCCTCCCAAAGAGCTGAACTGGCACAAGCGGGGGGAAGTAATTCCTTCCTTCAGCCACTAAACTTAAATAAATGTCAGACTGCAGCATTACACATCTGAGTAAATACCTATCGTCATAAAAACACTAATATGTTTTTGACTGCTGAACCCTCTTCCTGAAGCAAAATGATCTGCGTATCCTTGAGCTTTGCTCTATTTGTTTGATTCCAGTTCTACTGTCCAGTCCTATTTGTATAAAATTCCAAACCTTTTCTACACTGAAAGAGTTTTAAGATTTGTGTCTTTATGTACTGAATCAGTATTGATTATATTAAAAAAAAAAATATCCAGTACAACTGCCTTTCTACCTGTAGCTAAACTGGCTGTCACTTGGAATGGGCTTTTTATTTGTCCCCTCTCAGGCTGCCTTATTTTGCGCACTGTACCAGACTGGAATCTGAAGATGATGTTAAAAATCCCACTCACAGAGCTTGAAACAACCCATATTTTTACAGACAACACCACCGTTGATAGGGCAAGCACATCCTCTCCTTGCTTTCAAGCTCTTAAGTCAACTCTTAAGTCTCAAGCTCCAAACACGCCACCAGGGGAGATCCAGCCAGACACCACCTCAGCTGCAGCTCAGCTCTTCATCAGCCCCAACACTCATCTTCATCAAAGATGATTTGGGTCCTGACTGAAAGATAGAATAAAGTACCTCGGTTCTGGACTTTTCTAGAGATCAGGGAAATTCAAAGCCCAACTATCCTATGGAGTCTTCATTAAGTAAACGTTTTCACTATATGCAATGCTCATAATTTCAATACTCTTACTACTTTTAACCCCCATCACCACCTTCCCGTGCTCTAAAGATACTGCATCAACGTGAGCTTTCCCTCTGAAAGTGAGAACTGACAGAATTTCACTAGAAATCATTATTATGCCAGTTTTTATATAGAATGAATTCTGATGTAAGTGACTGGTAAACTGCCAAAAACTTCAAGTGTTTGAGATTCACAATAAGCTGAAAAAGGCAATGGAATAACAAAGCAATTTCCTAATGCATCTCAGTATTAGACTATTCTTCTGCTCCACTTCTTTTATATCTTTATGGATTCTCAGGAAGCAGATTTTGCTACCCATTGGTCATTTTTTGGATATCATTACTAATTGTATCCAGAAAAGAACAAATCCAAAAAGGAAGCACTTCAAAAATCCAAAAGAAGTCTATTAAAGTCAGGATACTGCATACTAAAACCAAACTTATTTTGTATTTGTAGTCAGAGCTTTAAGAATAACTGACTGGAAAATGGAGCAATTTAAAAGTACATTCATAAAACTCTTTAACACTTTTCTAGAGCATAACTCTATAGCAGTGACTTGAAGAATATGCTACATATTGGACAACCAGTACATTTGCTGTCGTCAGAACAGTTAAATGCAGCAACTGCAACAGCTGCCTTAAATAAATCAGCACTGATCTAACACGAGAATCAAATCAGTGCTGAGGTAATCTAAGATAGCGGCTTTTATTTCTCCTACCTGCCTATAAGCACTTACAAATAGTCTATGTTTCCACATGCCATGTTTTTCTTCAGGAAAAAGAAAAAAGAAAAGCCTTTTCTAAGGCTGTTTGATGTCCAATATGAAGCAAAGCAAGCAGATATTTGAAACTCCAAATAAATACTGCAATAGTTTCTTGTGTACAAAAGGTTAACTACGAACATGCTTCTAAAGTCTGGCCCTGAGAAAAATGGCATAAAAAATAATATTAATCTCTCCAGAAAGTCTTCTCAAAAGAAATTCTCAAGTGGATGAAAATTGCTATTATTTTTCCACCAGAAAAATGCTTCTGGATTGCTGTCGCTTAACCTATGCACTGGAAAATTTAGAAGAACAGTATGGAGTCACCCCTCTTTTCCCGTATTAGAAATAGTACCAGTTGTAATTGTAAACTGTAAATCATCTCCCAATTGCCTAAAATGCACAAATAAAAATATTTGGAAGATTTTATATAAGTTACTTGGTGTTGGTAGTTTATATAAGTAAAAAAAAAAACCAAACTAAGGAAAAAAGGACCAGAATATTCTTATTTGTGATTAAGTATAACAAAAATTTGATGTCAATCTACAATGCCTCACTTTAAAAAGTACAAAAAAACCCTACAAAAAAGTAAAAAAACCTCCAGATTATTGCTGGAATTATCTCTAAGTATGAGGACACTGAAGGCATGTTTTAAAGGCTTTAAACATCTAACCATTTGATAATTAGTATATCAAGTTCTCGTTTAAGAGCCATGCACATAGGCTTAGTAAAAGTGAAGTCAACAAGACCGTGCTTCACTGTATGTTTGTTATGAAAAGTACTTAAAACCACACCGAAAACTTACTGCTACTGTTTTTTTTGTTTTTAGCAAATCACATGTTTGATAACACATGATCAAGCTGATTTTTGGTCCTACATCCTCTGATTGTGTAAGCCCACATCTGACACACTACAATAATCCTAAAGAAGTTGACAGCATGCAAATCAATGGAAAAAAGTTGCCTTGAAGTGTTCAATTAAGCCAGTTTTGCTTCATTTAAACTTTGTAAGAAAGCCTTAAAAATGCATTTATTACAAAATGTTGCATAAAATTTTTAGCGTCAACTTTTCAATATGCTAATTTAAAGTATTAAGATAATTTCCCAGAATTTTATTAAGAAATTACTCTCAGCAAGCCCAGCTCTGTATGAGAACCCTATGCAGTTCCCAACTACAAAGGTATCTACATTTAGAACGGCAACTCCGGTTCAGCCAGTCCATCAATTATGTACTGGGTAATGCTTTTAAAACAGGGGGAATCCAGATTTGCTGTGTGAGACTCCTATTAAAATATTTTAATTAATTTTCCCCTGATTGCTACGTTAACATGCAGGCAAGATTAGAGACCTCCATAATCATAACCGTGCTCTAATATAAAATTACTAAAATTTCGTTACAGAATTAAAAATAAATAAATAAATGAAATAAAATTACACATCATTGCCAAGACACAATAAAACCAAAACAATTTTAGCCTTGTATAGTTAAGGATCAGGAAGAAATTGGGTAATGGGGAAGCAAAGAGCAAGGCACAACTCACTGCCTCCTATAATGGATTTACAAGTGGTTTATGACAGCTAAGTATTATTTAACTTATTAGCTAGTTACTTCTCCATCTGTTTTGTATCCTTGCTGAGTAGATGGAGTCATGTTCCCAAACTTGGACTTAAGACACCACTGTGGTCTAGAAGCTTCAAATATTTCATAAACAACTCCAACCAACAGACTTACATAAAGCACTCGGTGGCGGCAACAACAACGGTTATAATAGAAAATAAACCCCATGTACTTCAATATTTAATGGAACTACCCAAAATGTTTTACTGAGTGACCATCAAATAGCTTATTAAAGGGATTCTCTTCGCTTAAAACTTCCAGATAAAATACATCAAGTTCTCAAATCAGTCCAATATAATCTTGAATTGATAAATAAGCAAATAAACAGAAAATCTGATTATTCCAAATAATGAAAAATCATTCTAGTCGTACTTGGTGCACACAAACGAGAAACTGGTCATGTCCCAAAGCAGTGAAAGATTTAATACCAAAACAAAGCTTTGAGAAACTCACTGCTTTGAGATCTTTTGCTCTGCCACAGAGTGGGCACATGCCAGATCCTGATAAGTTTTATTTTATTCAGGTACTCCACGTGCCGCTGCTGCGTTTGACCCTTTTTCCCAGCTTGACCACTCCAGTTCAATCCCCCTGAGCTGGGAGGGTGGTGGGCAGGAAGAAAAACCTTGGTTTAGTAAAATGAAATAGGTATTAGCAGATCACTAATATCAGACCTGACAGAAATACAGATGACTGCAGCAGAAGATCAAAGCAGCCACCCCCTATCTTTAGATGTATATCCAACAGGAGGGGAAAAAACCACTTTAAAAATGTTAACCCCATTCACTCCCTAGGAATTTAACTAACACTTTGAATAACATTTGCTACGTCTGAAATAAACCAAATGAGAGTTTTAAGGCTTTCAAGATACAAGATACTGATTTTTTGCTACTTGCTGAACAAATCCAAATGTGTGATTTCTACAGTACTCAAAGAAGATACTTAGTAGCTTTCTATATAAACATATATACATACAAAAAAACAGTTGAGATACTTTCTGGCATTCAAGGAGGGAAGATGATAAATACAATACAACGAGTTTTAATCAAGATCAAAGCCGTAGGAGAATGCAGACAGACAGTCTAGACTGCTTTACTTCTGAAAGCCTAAGCATATAAAGCAACATCTGC
Organism: Numenius arquata; assembly: GCF_964106895.1. Lineage (NCBI taxonomy): Eukaryota > Metazoa > Chordata > Aves > Charadriiformes > Scolopacidae > Numenius > Numenius arquata. The sequence goes on from NC_133578.1 coordinate 3,195,900, forward strand.
AAAGAACATTAATCACATTTAGTCTACAATCTTATCACCTCCTAAGCAAGCAGAAACAACTTTTACTTAAAAATCATATGCTTATATATGACAAGCATTTTTAATTATCTTTAAATTAGATATTTATCACTGATTACAAAGCTATTATATTGACTTTGAAATAAGCTAATGTAATTTTAAATACACTTGCCTAGTTCCCCGGATAAAGGATTTGGGGACGTACAGGACAGAAGAAAGTATTGGTAAGGAAACCAAATGAACAACAGAATTATTTTTGCACTGCTGGTATAAAATAGAAATTCTCTATATATTGAATTAAGTCCTGATTTGCTCTTCTGCATTTGAGACTATAACTCAGCAGGCAGCAATAAAGTCTAAGATATTTTCTATCCACAGTTTTCTTAAACTAGCTTTGGGAAATGACTTGAGAACATAAATAATCAGCTTCCTTTTTATTTTCTTTCTATAAAAAAAAAAATTATCTTGCTCCTACATTTTTCAATGGGAATTAAAAATTAGAGAGGTGGTGCACATATACATACAGAAAGTTTATGTGATTTAATTTATGTCCTTTAATATAAAAATGATCTATTCCTTGTGTACATTTGTTTATTCTGCTTACGATCTGGTCTGTTCTCACTTATGATTTTGTGTACTCACTAGCAATCATTTAATTTCTTTTAATAAAAGTGTCTTGCATTAAAGTTTTCCCTCTGCCAAAGCTTTTATACGATCTTCCCTTCAACAAGAGCCTGGGAGAGAAATGCCCGCAAAAAAATCCATCCTCTTATAAATCTGAGCCAACAGCTGTGAAAATTTACAATATTTTAAACCTAAACAACTGGGAACTTCTGCATCAAGCTCACAACTTTTGAAACAACCCCACATCCCACAGGAAAACTAATGAAAAGCAGCTGCATATTCAAAAATTTATGAGTCTTGTTCAAAATTTCAGTGTTAAATTTCTCAGTTAAAAAATGGACACTGTATGTAATCTCACCTTCATCAGGATTCACTGAAAACACCAATTTTTAATATTTGTACTTTCTAACACCTTTAAGGTCAGAAATCCCTTCTCATTGTAGATAACTGCCAGTCATCATGCTATTTCTTAAACTAAATGGACTGAGGTTTCTCAGCCCCTCAATAACACAAGATTTGTAGACAAAAAGATTATTCTTGAAGGTCTTTTTTCTGAATCCTTCCTAATTTGTCAACTTCAATTTTTCAAGCCGAAGCTTCAAAACAGACATTTTTCAGCCCAAATCTCACCAATGCCACAGTAATTCTGTCTGGCACTAGAGCAATTCACATTTCAATGAAGTGAATATGGCGAGCACCTGCGTTTTATTCTTCTTGCACATGCAGCAGGAGCATCCTGAAGCTCTGCAGTATTTCTGTAGCACTGTAGTTCATTTGCCTCTGATCTATTTAAAGAATTACCTATCTTTAGTCCTACTGACAACACGTTTTTTTTTCTTAACGCTAACTTAAACCTCCTAAAAAATGCAGTTTAACAAAGGGATATTCTGCACACCTTTTGAAACTCCTACACCTGTGGAAAACAGAGTGCTCTGAGAAATATCCTAATATATAACGGTTTAAGTTCATTGCTTCCTCAGGAAGAGAAGAGCAGAGTTAGCAGGAGAGCTCGGCAAAGCTGCCAGGGCAAGAGGCTGGTGGCAGAAAGCAGCAAACAAACCAGATCAGACTGGCACATGCAAGGAGCGTACAACGATATAAAGCATAGTGTTATTCTGGTATTTGACTGGGCCACCTCATAGTGCCACACCAAGGCAATCTGTTTTCTGGCCAATTGTTCAATTTGCTTATCTGATGTATTCCACTACAATACTGAAATTTTTTTAATTTATTTATTTATTTTTTTAAAAAGAGTATTTAAGCAGTTCAGGAAATTTTAAAGTACTGAAAGATTGTGCAGAGGCTTTCTCAAAGCTTGGCTGTTTATCTCCAAAACCACAGGATTGGTTTTGGCTGCAAAAGTTTTTACTTTTGTTTAATTTTAATTAAGTGAGCTTGATAGACTAACTAAAACTAGACAGACTACTTTCGGGTTGTACCCAGTAAATGAAATGTAGTTTCTATCATACTGCAGTTATATAAACTTCCATTTTTATTATCTGGTTGTCTTTTTTTTTTTATTATTATTTCATGTCAGGATGACTATATGGCTATGCCACTAATATTCCCAGAAATCTCAAGAATATTTTAACCTTTGAAAGTTTCTGAGAAGCAGTTCATTCTTTCAGAGTGCAACTCCATGGTGATCCATTTATGTATTTATCAACTCAAGCATAAATAGTAGTAATTCTACCCAGCAGCCCATCCCCACTATCAACCAACCAACCTACGGAGCTTGTAGCTACCTATTGCCTTGGCCAGGTTATGTTCAAGGCTGTTGTTCTGGCTTTGTCCCCCACACCTATGGGACCTCTTTGTTCTGGGAATTGCTGCCCCTTCCATCTAAGGAGCATGACATGAAGGACCTACATTCCTACGTTCGTTAAAAGAACCTCACGGATGCACATTTTGTATTACAAATTCACCCAGCAAAGCTGGCCTCAGCGACAGGTAAGAATTACCATTCTGCTTTTTTTGTGGAATAAGGAATCAACCACACAGCCTAGAAGAAATAACAGTGTGGCTATAGAAAGACAACTTGGGTTTTGACACTTCTCATCTAGCTGTGAGTGGAAGAGAAAGAAATGCAGAAGTCCATGGATGAATCAGGGATGTATGTGACGGAAGAAAACAACCACATAAACAAAAGCTTTCAGGTGAAAGTACTGCACTTGCTGTAAGAAGTTAATTTGTCTTCTAAATTTAGGTAACAATTAAGAAAGTGACATCTATTGACCTGAAATTCTAAAAGCACTTTAGGATATGATTTTGACCTTATTCTTCTTATTGAAGAACACAGCAAAAGCCAGAACATGAATGTTGTTGCTACATTACAAAGCCTCTCCACACTTAGAAAAATAAGTCTTAAATTTGATGATTAAAACTCCAAGTTCCAAACCAATAAAAGTCTCAAGCAGGATTCCTTAAACATGTTTTCCATACGCACTCCCCCTACCCAGAGGGGACAGTACCAACCTCTCCTGCCTATCGAAGACATGAAGACAAAGAAGACCACAGATACACTCCACTAGTTCATTTCTGAGAGCACTTGTCAGGTTATCTCCTGAAATGTCTTCAGCAACACTCCTAAGAAATTACCAGAATATCAGACACTTTCTCTCAGTAGGAGAGGAAAATGTCAATTTTTCAGTTATGCTGCACAAAAGAATACAAAAAAGAAGTTATAATTCTGCCTATTAATGTCATTCTCTAATAAGCACAAATTCACCATCTCAATCTGTACCTTAAGCCATGGTAGAAGTTACTGGTTGCTTACAATAACGCCAGTTTCTTACAGGATTCCTTAGAAATAGCATTCCACCCACTGCACATGGAGGCAGGCAAGAAAGAGGCAAAGAAATAGCTCTTCACGGATTGTACCACGGGCTAATATGAAGTAATTATCCCAAGTTTCCAGTCTCACAGCATTTTGGAAAATAAGCCCAGCCTCGACTACCCTGTGTCAAGTGAGGCTTTGACAAAGCTGCCATGAGAAGTCCTTCAATATCCCCCTCAACACTGCACACACTAGAAAGGATGAACAATCTTTTCAGACCATCAAGGAAACAAAAAAACCAGAATCTTTAACAAAAAATGTTCTAAAATGTGTGTTGCTTAGGACAAGGGAAAAGATACCTATAGTTGAATCAGGAGTAAAAGTCACAGGCTGTATTATGATTATTATTATACATGAACTAGGTTTGATCTATTTAGCTCAGGAACATTAATGATAAAGAAGCAGGGGATTCAACAGAGCAAAGCAACTTAAAAAGAACCCAGGATAGTTTGGATGAGCCTGTGTCATTCGCAATTTCACTAAATTTCACTGAATTTTTAGAGTTGGAAGGGACCACAGAGATCATCTAGTCCAACTCCCCTGCCGAAACAGGAATGTATTTAGTCATCACCACTATGACTAAAGTCACCCAGAGTAAGTAAGCTTAAAGCAAGCAGCACGTTACACTGAACGTGCTGACGCTGTGCTTCAAAGATGCGGGGTCTGAAGAGAATTCAGGCATTAACCCTGTGTAGGATGGATAAAACAAACTCACAGGGGCTGAGTAACCACCCAGCACTTCTATCAACCTACCACAGACCCAACTGTTCAGGTCCTGCCTTACTGTCACCCTCTGACCCCCTTCACGCCCCACAGAAAACTCTTTCAGGACTATGCCAAAGAAACAACTCCAGAATCACAGCTACAACACGAGCTACAGTTTAACTTTTCAAAACCATATGGTAAATGGAAGCAACGTGAACTTTGCACAAGACTAAATGCTGATTCAACTCCCTCCCCCTCTGCCACCCAACTGCTGGGTCCAGCACACAGCTGGGAAGCACCACTCCCTTCTCTGCAGGAGTCAGGAGTTACACAAGATGTACTGTGAAGTGCAAGGGCTTCTCCAGGGCAAGGAACACTTCTTTACAGTCGCCCTCTCAAAGACATATACATACAAAAACTCCTAAGTGCAAATACCGAGGCCAGAACTCCTCTCCGGTTTGGAAGAGATGAGGAAAATGTGATGGTGCAGTAGTTACCTTTCAGGATGGCTGTAAAGCATTTTGGTATTAACGTGCCAGCTCAATATAGGAATAAACACGGGGGGGGAGCAGATTTACCTATTTTTCATGAGAAATATCCTTTTGAGGAGAATGTTTCAAAAGCATTACAACATTAAACATAGGTTTAACTAAAGGCTTTCAGCAGGATTATTCAGCAATCGGGCATTATTTGATCTGGAGCTTCCATGCAGACCAAGTTTAAGCATCTCTGAACAAACCATCCTCCTCAAATTTGTCTGTGAGATCATTTTTTATTTCTACATGTTCTTAAACAGCAACTTCTACAGTTTTAATTACCCATCATTAGTACATGTACTTTTTCTGGTTAAGGTACCTTCATCAATCACTTCACTGGATCTGATGTGGAGCAGCTGGCCAGCAGGCAAACCAGCAGGAACAGTTATCACAGTACCTGGCCCCAAAAGCATCCCTAAAGGCATTTCCATAGTCATCCAGAGGTAGCACATTGGCATGGACTGGGATGGAGAAATTACTGCTAAGTACATGTATTTAAGGCATTAACTTCAAATTCCCAACCTGATTTAAAAGAGAATGATGCTTAAAAGCTGAATCCTCCAGGCTGGTGACTGGGATTCTTAGGACGCTTTTAAGAAAGGAGAACAACTAAGCAGATTTCGAGTTGTTTACATTTAGTTTAGATTAAGTTATACATGCACTCGTAGGTAACTTGCTATTCCTAGTTATTGAAAAAAAAAAAATAATCAACATCCAAACCAAAGCATTTCTAACAGTAAAATAAAGCTTCTTCAGGTATTAAGATAACGGACAGATGATGATGTATTTCTAGCACTGTATTTTCTTTAGGATAGCCAGCAATCCCCATCACACCGATGCTTACTCTCTCAAGAGAGCTTCCAAAGTTGTATTTGGAGAATCTTACACAAAAAGGGTTGTCTTAAACAGAAGTTTAACATCTGGCAGTAGAAGCCCTTGTCTTTGATGGAGGAGTGCTTGTGCTCAGGCAGACACAGGTGTTTCTCTGGTTCTTCAGTAATAAATTCTCCTGGCAGCCCAGAACACCACCAGAGCTTCACAATTGCAAAAAAAAAAACCCACATAAAAATAATCATTATGGGAGAATTCTCATGTCTTGCCTGTTCCAGGTGTTTCTTCTGCAGTAGTCAATGAGTATTTAAATGAGTACATAAAAAGCTGCATCACTAAGACCGACAGGAGAAGAGCCTTTTCAAATGAGAAGAAAAATTGTTTGCTTTCTATTTTTGTTTTGGGGTGGTTGTTTTTTTCCCCAGGACAATGATTACCCACAGGTAATCAACACAGCCAACGTATTTGGTAAATCAATAGCCAAATAGTAACAGTGACTCGACTTTTCTGTGTAGCACTCCTTGGAGTGGTTTATTCTGTCTTATCAGGAGCACCAAGACTAGTGTTCTAGAGACAATACAGGCAATCTTAGGCTTTTCTGAGCCACCTTCCTTATAACAAAAGCTTCCTTGAAAAAGGAACTGAACAAGAGACTGACACCTACCTTCATCTTGAAAATACTTAACAGTAATGTTCTACAGTCAAGGTGGATGTAGCATTCCAACTGCCTTCGATTCTTTTCTTACATCATTTATTTGACTATAGTACTATTTATGCATAGATACAAAGATAGATAACATCATGAACTTTCAGGACAAGAGGTAATGGGCACAAACTTGACCATAGGAAGTTCCATCTAAACCTGAGGAGGAACTTCTTTCCTGTGAGGGTGGCAGAGCCCTGGAAGAGGCTGCCCAGAGAGGTGGTGGAGTCTCCGTCTCTGGAGACATTCCAAACCCGCTTGGACATGCTCCTATGCAACCTGCTCTGGGTGGACCTGCTTTGGCAGGGGGTTGGACTAGATGATCTCCAGAGGTCCCTTCCAACCCCATATCATTCTGTGATTCTGTGTACCCAAGTTCCCTGTACAGTCAGTGGGGAAATATGGGACCCCTACCCATAGAGCTGAGAGCTGCCCGAAGCAAATCAGTAGGAAATCCAGAGAACGAACAGAAGTTCCTGCCCAGAGAAGTTAAATTTCTAGGCTTGATGTCTCCACCCAGTCCATCCTTCCCAGGGTTGAGGCAATTCACTTAGATTACCAATATACCTATATATTTTTTTTTTGAAGGAACGCATGTACCAGACACGAGCTCACTTTCCAGTAGAAGGCAGCTACTGGAACTTCTGCATAAAAGCTTTTTGTGTAGAAGCTCAGCAGTTTGGAAGAGGGGGTCCAGGCTTCAATTACCTTATCAGCCTCAGAGCAGTTGGATTCCACAATGGGCTGAAGATCATCGGACAAGGGAATTTCAGTCATTTACTTCCATTTGCCTCAGCCTCTCCGTGGCTGCAATTCTGCAGCAGCCCCCATCAATCCCACCGGGGCCCTACCTCCTTTCTTGTAAAAATAAGCTGTTCCAGTGCCAAACTGGCTGAAAACCAGTCTAACAAAAAGAGGTAAAGTGCTTTCTGTGTGTCATGTTCTGAATCTCCTTGGAAAAGGATATGAAAAGCGTGAGAGCCAGAGGTCTCACTAGCGCCCTGTCTGTCTCTCTGCTTCCACTGCTATACCTTTGTCCTTCCTCCAGAACTTACCAGACTTCTCCACAAGACATTTTACTTCCTAAAAGCCCAGAAAACTACTCGAGCAACAAATTAAAAAAAACACTTTAGGGGGACTTGGGGCGGCATGGAAATTGAGTTGAATAAAAAAGTGTGCTGACAAAGGCAAATAAGAAAAGAACGTTACACTCCCAAGGAGAAGAACAGCCAGCCTCACGAGAGGCAAGGTGGACAAAAAAAGAAAGCCAATGTAGGTTTAGGCCTCTGCTTTCTGGTGGCAGCAAGTGATTGCGTTAACCTAGATGCCCTCAGCAGAAGCCATCACCTCAAGGAAGAAGGGTTTAAAAATTCTGCTTTGTTTAAACAGAAAGCAATTTCATAGTTAACTGGAAGCAGACAAAGGAACAGGATGCTGGAAATAGCAGCCCAGGCCTTGGAACATAGCTTCTTTCTTCCTAAAAAGGGAGGCAGGTTTTGGGCTGAGCTGGAGTAGACCATGGCTACAAAGAAATAGAAAGACAACAGGTTCCTCCTAACACCTAAGGCGAGATTTGTCCATGGTTTTGAAAATGATCTGGACTTTCAGTCATGTTTTGTTCAGAATTTCAGAGTACCACTACTGGAGACTGATACATCGCTCACTTTTGCTGCCCATGCTTGGATTTTAATAGAGAGGAAGTCCTCATGTAGGGTTTCAGGGAAGGTTAAAAGCAACACGATGTCTGAAGAAAGCCCGAGAAAAGCCTGAAGCCTCAACAAAAGGCTGAGGAGTTTAGGTAGGTGCCCCAAAGACTTGGTCAGCAGCTGAACTGTAAGTACCACACTCTCACCCTGACCCTGCAGAGCCACACCACAGCTCTCCTTTCAGCCTGCCCTGCTGTCTGGTACACTTCCCTGGTTTATGGCTTCTGTCAATCCAATGACACTTTATAACTGCTCTGCACCCCTGACCACCCTGGTTCCACCAGCTTGCTCATCTGGCTGAGAGACACTCATATTTGAAGTGGTAACAACATGACAAGCTCCTATTCTTACATGCTCTCCTAGAAACTGGAAGACAATCATGAGCTGGAGTCCTCTCAGACTCGGGAGATGGAGATCCAGGACATAACTGCTGCGTGGCTGTTCAGCGGATACGTAAAAATCACCAGATCAGCTACTTTCTGTAAATGTGATTATTGACACTGTGTTTAGTATTTTGAATTCAGTACATTCAGGCATTATCAAATGAGGTTCATTATTTTAAGGATCTCTCCTACATTCTTCCCCCATAATTTCTAGAGCTGCTAGCGCTGTCTATGCTTGGATCTGAATTTTTCCAGAGCTCTTCCATAAATTTTTATGCCTGTCTGTTCAGAATAAGTTTCTAGGACAACCTATGGTTAAAATGCAAGTACCACAAATTAGACACTACTAAGATTAAGTTGCAAATAGTCTTTCCAAACTGTTTTCTTAAAATTGGGATGAAATTGGATGAACCTAGGAGATAAAAGAGATTTTTTTCACCAATTACTTTGAATCAGGTTCCACAGATGCAGATTCCAGCTCTAGCAGTTTGTGACACGCTCTCCTTAAGAATGGGAACTTTGCCTTCCGCTACCTGCGAAACATCCACAAGGGCAGTGGAAGGGGGTGCCCTGAAATGAGTGACGACAATGAAAATTCTTCACTGCTAGATTCCTGCTCTCTCATATACAAGCCTTGCGCATCCATACAAAAAAAAGCAGTAGTTCTGTACCTGTGAAATACCGGATGAGCAAAGGTGGCGACTAGAGCAAAGCTGCAACAGGCGGAATCCTGTGGTTCTGTCTGGAAATGTTTAATCTAGGACCCCTAGAGAACACTGTCATACAAAGGTATTTAAAAAGCAAGGGATGACAAAAAAAAAAAATCCTGTGGCAACAAGCATGCGCTGAGATCCTCAGAACCACTCTAAAAAAGAGAAGCAAGTTCTTTTTGAAGATGGAGGTTATTAAAAATGATAATTAATTTTGTCATTTTCCTTACGCAATATGTATACAGAGCAGCTCTATTCACCAACTCTGATGTGTCATTTTTCCCTTGTTAATTCATTTCCCAGGTCCATTCAATGCAGACTCACTGCCAGCCTTTATTCCACCCAGCTCTCTCCTTACTCTTATTATCTTTTAACCCAACTCTTACCTCATTCAATACTGCTTGCAGAAATCTATTTGCTGTTTTTTCAAGGCGCTTTTGCTGGATTAGCAAATTGAATCAGCCCAGCGTGATGTCAGAAGGCCACGAGGGCTGGCGTGTGAGAGGGCTGAACCAACAGCAAAGGGTAACTTCACCATGAAGTGGGTTTGTGGATGAGGAAGAACATACAGTGGAGAGGAACTGTCAGTCTCCCAGTTCTCTACTCAGTTTTTCTTAAATACCCTACATAAATCAAAGCTGACAGGACTACAAGACACCAACACTGAAAGGACTCTGCGATGTAATATTTTTTAATTAAGCGTAATTTGTAAAGTCTTTTTACACTATGTCAAACAGAAAAGTTAGCTTAAAGCTAGAAATGTAATCTAAAAGTGCCATACAATGGAAATTTTAAGTAATGACACTTCAAAGATGCCTGGGAAAAGGAAAGACTTCTTACCATACATAACCACATGGAGAACACCAGGGACTTCTCCACAGAAGGAAACCCCCTGGTTTTGATTAAAGAAGGACAAGCTGCCCTGAATGGCTACATTAAGAGATAGTGGCTGCCACCTTTAACAATAGGTGACACTGAAATAACCTTTTTGGACAAGTAGAAGCTAATTAGCTGTTTCATGAAGCTGGAGGAACAATTAAAAAGCACACACTTCTAAAAATTGATTTCATTACTGAACTTCTCTTTTAAAAATACTTTCTCTGGTTTTTATATCCTGTCTAATGATATCACTGACTAAGAAAATTCTGACACAAGCCAGACACTCAACCTGTTTGTTATCTACAAAAAGGATTTTGCAGTTTATTAGAAATGTTTCAAGAGTTCCTATCAAAGTCTAGGACCTACTGCATGGTAAATGTTGTAGTCCGTGCTTAAATAACATTTCTCAAACAAGCACTGAGGCTACAAACAAGCTTTTCTCTTAGAAAAATGTTAGACTGGCTTCGACTAGAAGGTAGACAGTAGGGAGAAGAGTTCAGATAGTCAACTGAAACCCCCCTAGAACGCAATTTGTCAGCTTGTAAATATTCTCAAAGTCTACCAAAACCAAATTCAAACACACATGTTTAGTCTTACATATGAAGAAATTGGCCTCTTATCTCACATACTGCAGCCTGCCAGCACTCAGCTGGAAAGCCTTTAACTGCCCGAGTTGATGTGCTGCTTGTTGAAACCTTCATACTTTGACCAAGATGATTATGCTGAAGTAAAAAATTGCAAATAGGTTTTCTACAGATGCCATTCCTCAACTCCACTTTGAATCAAAGGGCTTCCAACACCAAAATATTTATATTAATGGTGAGAGAAACTTCTGGGCTTACTAAATTTCAGAAGTAGTGTTTTGGCAACACAAGGTTCTAGAAGATTTTCATCAATCACCAACTAAAAAGTTCATTCCACTGTATCAGGCACCATCCTCCTTCCAAAACTGTAAGATGTTTCACATAATTCTAAACTTTACTCACAATTCATTATACAAACCCAAGGATTATTCCTTATTTCCTGTGCAACCTGCTCTGGGTAGACCTGCTTTGGGCAGGGGGGTTGGACTAGAGGATCTCCAGAGCTCCCTTCCAACCCCATATCATTCTGTGATTCAATTTCTGTTCTCAAATGTTGCTAGAGTAACACCAATACCATCACTTTTGGTACATATTCCCATCATTCTTCAGACTCAAGATTAAAAAAAACCAAACAAACCACCACCAAACAACACCCAAACAACAAAAACTGAATTTGCTTTATGACTGAATGCTCATGGTTCTCCTAAGGATATGCCATAGATGATTCCTCTTCCAATCAGAATTCTTCCTAATTTGAAGACCTGGATTACTGATGGTTTGGTTTTTGGGGGTTTTTTTGTTTGTTTGTTTTTAATTATGTACTATACAGGCTCTATGTATGTTTGCTCCAAAGCACAGTCAGTATATTAAGGGATGCTGTGAAAGAACAAAAGTTTCTGCCCTCACACAGTCTGGTGGGACACAACAGGGTAAGGGACAAGAGAAGATTTCCCCCTTCCTCAAACAAAACCTCCAGACCACCTGCTGCCATAGGTCCAAATACCATTCAAATATAAGTTTTGAATCATTCCAACTATCTTATTAAAAGAAAAATGGTAAAATTTGTTTTCAAAAGTAATACTTTACAGCAATAATTACATATAATTTGGTGAAGACAAAATGGGGATTTAAGTCCAACGTGTCACAAGCACAGTTCCTTCATTTAGAGTGGACAAAAGCCAACTGAAATGAATTTTGCTTTATTTGCCATCCATCAGAATGTTTTTAAGCCACTTGACGCTCCACACTGGAGCATCAAGATTTTTCATGAGGGATCCGTGAAAATCATGGATCCCTCATGAATCCCCAGGGATCATGGTTGGACTAGATGATCTTAAAGGTCCCTTCCAACCTAGACAATTCTATGATCCACACCGTTTCCACTGGAATAAGAAGTGGGACCTGAGAACTCTTGGTTTCTTTGAAAACCTCTGACCTAATAGGATGTGATTCAGTATTTTCTCAAGTGAACAGAAACAGAAGAATTTCAGCAAACTGCCAACTATTTTTTTTTTTTTTCCATAGGGGTTTTCCAGAGTGTTGGGAAGTCACTCCTCACTAATGAGTTTGGGGTTGTTCATATATTTCGGGAGAAAGGGAATTTATTTTGGGGCAGGAATGGGAGCAAAACCATCTTGTGGTTTTAAATAACCTTCTCACAAATTATTCCTGGTTCCAAATCTTGCTCTTAGTACATATATGGCACATGTGAACTAATTAACATCTCTCTACTGATCTGCATTATTCTACATGGGCAAGGTTAGATGAGATTTAGTTTGTTGGGGTCTGTACTCCCCCATTATGTGCCACAACCTGAAGATAAACACAATGTAATCAAACTATAACATTTTTAATACGCATTTAAGAAAAATTTTTTTACACGTTGTGTTAAATTTAATGTACAATTATGCCTAGGGATAACTGGCAAAACAGACCCTTTACAAAAATCAAAGATCAGAGAATTAAAATGAAGATATTTAACCAGTGATCTTCTATGAAGGTACTCTAAAAGTAGCTTTATAAATGATGAAAAATAGACAATCTAATTTCTTATACGAAGTACAGGAACTCAAACACTTGTGTGCAATTTAAAATTTTTGCAACTTTCACAGCCTAAATGTTTTTCAACCCTGGAACATGGAAATATTTAAAGAAAACTCTTCCATCATGTAATTGCTATGAGCTAAAGAGAACTATCTGTACCCTCTCCTGACAAACACTACCAAAAATTTCTAAAATTAACAGTTACTGCAAAGTTTAATTTTGTCTCCTACACTTAACACTGTAACTGAACAACAAAATTAAACCACTTCCCTGTTTATGTGGATCTTCACCAAAATTCCTAGAAGGAAAGAGTTTTTCATGATAGAAGGCTTGATAAAATGATTAGTTATACTTAAAAGTAGCTTTTAAAACCAGATTATATTTCAACTTAAACACTGATATTGAAATCCAAGCATTGAAAATACAGCTGACAGAATAAAGATCAGTATGATCGTTTAGGCAGTATTTAAAGACCAGAGATTAACGTTATCTAGATGAGATAAGAATTCTGAACCTGAAAAAATAAGGTTATTCTATTACAGCTTCAATTACAAGAAAACCTCTGAATCACAGGTTTCTAAGCCACCAAAAGGAAGGAAGCTGATGAAGTGAAGTTAAAACCAGCTATGCAAGCTTAGTAAATAAAGCTTGAGATACAGCCAGCATGTGATTAGCATGGAACCACTGATGGAAGGAACATGTTCATAGAGGGATGCGAAGCTGAGTCCCCCAAGGGCCTACTCTAGGACCCAACCTGCTTCATGCCACCACTGATGGCTGGAGGAGGTAGAATCATAGAATGGTTAGAGTTGGAAGGGACCTTAAAGATCATCGAGTTCCAACCCCCCTGCCATGGGCCAGGACACCTCCACTAGAGCAGGTTGCTCAAAGCCCCATCCAGCCTGGCCTTAAACACTTCCAGGGATGGGGCAGCCACAACTTCCCTGGGCAACCTGTTCCAGTGCCTCACCACCCTCACAGTAAAGAATTTCCTCCTAATATCTAATCTAAATCTCCCCTCTTCCCATTTAAAACCATTACCCCTTGTCCTGTCACTACATTTCCTGACAGTCCCTCTCTGGCTCTCCTGTAGGCTCCCTTCAGATATTGGAAGGCTGGTGTAAGGCATCTCAGTGAGTTTGCAGGCAATCACAGAATCATAGAAAATCAGGTTGGAAGGGACCTCAAGCATCATCTGGTCCAACCTTTCTTGGCAAAAGCACTGTCTAGACAAGATGGCCCAGCACCTCGTCCAGCTGAATCTTAAAAGCGTCCAATGTTGGGGAATCCACCACTTCCCTGGGGAGATTATTCCAAAGCTGATTGTTCTCAGTGTGACAAATTTTCCTCTTGTGTCCAACCAAAATCTCCCCAGGAGTAACTTGTCCCCGTAATCCCCCCTTACAGCGCTAGAGGGTAGGGTGCTCGATGGCAGGGATGTCACTCATGAGGACCTAGACAGACTGGAAGCATGGGCCACCAGGAACCTCATGAAATTCAACAGGGACAAACGTGAAGTCCTGCACCTATCAGCAGACCACCCTCTGCATCAGCACAAGTGGTGACTGTCAGACTAGGTAGCACCTTTGCTGAAAAGAACCTGAAGGTTTGGTGGACAATATACTGCTTTGAACGTGACGCTGGAGAAGACTTCCTGATGACCCAAATTGATCTATGCTCCTACATTTTAAAAAAGTAGTTTCAAATGGGAAACTACCATTTCTATTCAGAGCCATTATTACGAAATGACATTAAGAAAGGAGGTAGACTCCCAGATTACAGTAACCACCAACTGCACTGCTCCTGCATCAAAACTTTCCATACTCATCTGAAATAGAAATTATCTTTAAACACAAAGCAGGCATTTGTTCTTCAAGGTATCTACCTATACTGCAGATCACAACAGGTCCAGGGACTGCTCGCTGGCCCTTAGACAAGGTGTCATAGACTAAGCACATCCATTCCACAGAGCATTTTGACCATGGACCTCCTCCTTATGGCTCCACGCGATGTTCTTCTGGCCCCAAAGCAGGTTATGGGTTGGTTTGTTGTTTTGTTTGCTGTTTGGGGTTTGTGTTTTTGGCTTTTGGGGGTTTTTGTTTGTTGGGTGGTTGGGTTTTGGTGGTGTTTTTTTTTTTTTTTTTAAGAGGGACAGTTTTTCAGTTTAGACATCCAAAATAACACAAAAGATAAGCTGTGACCCAGTGAAAATAATCACAGTGTTTTCACAGCAATCTGATGGTATATACTCCATGCTGTCAGATAAGAGATGAGGGCATATCGAAGCGCTGAAGCTGCGGGAATTCCGGTAGAGCCTTGACTGTGCTGCCTCCTGGAACTGGCCCCCTGCCTGCGCTATCCCTCAAACTGTGCTTTCACGTCATCTCATTAGACACCGGTTGGCACAAGCTAAAACACTATCAGGACTCCACTAGAAGTTAAACAGCATTTGAGTTCACTCTGCAACCTCGTTTCACTAAGAAGTTTAGAAACAGTCAAAAGACACAAGTCACAGACCATCTCCAAAACATTCTTCAGATCTCCAGTCAATTGTATATATAAAAAAAAAAACATTAAAAAAATAAATCACTGAGTTGTCTTACCCCTTTCCATTTTTCCCCACAATAAAAACTGCCTGCCGACTTAGAAAAAGTTTGGTAACTTTCAGAAAATACAGAAACAATATCCTGAACAGTTTTGACCACTTTCTCCCTTCTCCATATGTAAAAAGGATGGATGTACCATCCAACTTAAAAAGTCCATCTGCCACGAGAAACTTTGCAACTTCAGTTATAAAAACTAACTCTCTTCTAGTGAAATGATAATACATTGAAGACATCCAGTTTAGGAACGGAAGACGCAAAGAGTTAAAGCTGTAGAAGAGCAACAAAATTCTGAGCAATATAGATTCTTCTTTCCAGTTGTAAAAATAATTATACAAACACTCTCTGAAAACAAAACCTTTAGATGGAACTGGATGTCTGAAGTAGCCTTTCAGGTATTAGCTTTAAATTGTGTCAATGTTAACAGTTAAAACAGTTCATTTTCTTAATTTCAGCTTAGTTGATAACTAACTCAAGGTTCAGAAAACAAAGGAATTTGAGAAATATTCTTGGTTTTCGTTTTAGCTAAGATGTAGCATTTACAAAGCATTGATTCTTCCTGAGTATCTTGCCTTTCAGTCAGTTCAGTTCACTAACTATAGGCAAAGTTTCCCTCATGTAATAAAAAAAAAAAGTTATAAAAGCAAAAAAAAAAAATTATTTTGGCATTTCTTACTTGCCCACCACAGTTACGAGTATATAGGGGTTTGCTTTTAATTACATTCTGGTTTCAGCATTTTGAATTGAATTACCATCTAATTACAACTTCATATAAATCTTTAAAAAATAGAAATTATACCTTAACAAAATAAGGAACCTCAAAAGGTGGTATCTAGCCATTTAAATTACTTCAACGACACACAGCCTTCTTGCCAGCTAAAGGTACTCAACATCACATGAAGGCAAAGTCGATGTAGTTTAATAGTTACTAACAAAACTTCTCAGTGGGGAACTCCAGAATAACACTGAAATTAATTACAATTTTGGACTCGCTCTGCATCCTGATTGAAATGGATTATCTTGCACCAATTTTGCTAGAAATACAGTAGAATACAAGAATACCAGTACTTTTACAAGGAAAGTTTTTAGAATTCAGCAATACTTAATTTACCCTCAAAAATCAATGAAACACTGCATTGGCAATATACACAAGTGTTCCTATTCTTCCGCTGCTACATTGTAAAGTCACCAAGATTTTCGGTTAAGTAGCCATCACTGGGACCTTGGCTGACATCAATACAATTGC
Organism: Numenius arquata; assembly: GCF_964106895.1. NCBI lineage: Eukaryota > Metazoa > Chordata > Aves > Charadriiformes > Scolopacidae > Numenius > Numenius arquata. The sequence continues at coordinate 3,212,307 of NC_133578.1, forward strand.
AAGTATGTCACTTGCTCATTTTCTCTGTAACGAAGTTACTGGGCGAAAGCAAGAGCAGCACAGTTTGTTAGGAGACCATCGCAAAGAAAGCTCCCAAGACAGAGAGGTAAAGGCTACCATCCTGCTTTCACTGCGAGTCTGAAAATGGGATTAATGTGGGAGAACCACAGAACAAAGAAAAATGGTTTTTTGCTGAACTATCTACAGTAATTCAATTGTTCACGACAGCACCTACCTGAAGGTGGGTACAAAGAAGTACTTCCAGTACCCAGCCCCAGTAAATCCCATCCTAACACCACCGCTAGTGCTACCTCCAGCCGCTTCTAGCTGCAGGAACAGGTCATCTTCCCACAAACGCTTCCCTCATTTCCAAGTGTTTTTCAAATACCTCTAACCACATAACCAAAGATTTATGCCTCCAGTTAGTAAACGAATTGTTAATTTTTTTTTTTTCCCCTAGTCAGACTACTTGCTTCCAGTTACAGCTTTAACTAGAAATTCAGAAGAAATCCATGAGTGTTGACCTTTCTCTTCAAGGCTTACTTCACTGTGAAACTATTAAGGAAGGGTGCCTTAGCAATAATTACTGCAGTGGAGAAACCCTTCCCTGCTTTCTTCCCACTAACAATTGAAGTATTTGAAGCATCTAACGTACGTTTGGGATTCTTAGCCATTAAGATATGCCATGTAAACAACATGGCAGTAAATATTCCTTTTCTGTGGGATTAAGCCTAAATATGCTCTGCTGTTTGGCACCGTAGTCACAAACTGTTGCTAAGAAAAAAAACCCTCCACCACCACACACAGACAGTGTAGGGGAGAGAAGATGAGAGATGCCACATAAAGTCACTGGCATCCAGTAACACTTCAATTTCCATATGGAAATAACAGGAAATAAGATGTGCTGAATTTTAAGCACCAAGGCAACAAAAACACATTAAGATTTCATCACACAAGAACTTGGCTGTAAAATCTGTAATTTTCTTGATCTTTTTAAAGAGTTCTCATTTTCAGGAACATCAGATAGCTAACAGACCATGTATTCTACCAACCAGCTAAAGCAGACATTTGCATTAATCTGCTTTCTGTTAATTAAGTGGTGGAAATGCATCTCCCCTTCACCGAGAAATCTCTTCCACAATCAGATTCCTTGTCAACCTCTATCTTTTTACAGGCCATGTGATAATGATCCTTCTCCAGATGATTTCCCAAGGATAAGTACCCAGGACTTGCTATATCTTTGCTCGGAATCATATAGGTCTCCAAAAGACTGCTTTTGCTTATTCTGTCCACCACATCTGTCTGTCAACAAAGAAAATGTTGTTGTCATCTCTTAAGAGATCCAGACACGATACAGATAAACGTCATAATGATGATTTGAAACTGAACTGTATTCCAATTTCAAAGAGAAATCAGCTGGAAGAGAAGGTAGAATCAGTAAGAATGAAAAACACCAGAGTTACTGGGGTTTTTTTCCCCTATGTAAAAGCAATGATATGACAAAAATGAACTTCTATAGTTGAATAGAGGCAAAAAAAAATATTTGTCTACCCTCATTTGCAAATCATTCCAACCCATCACCTGAAAACTTTCGCCCCCAAATTCCAGAAAGGTGGGGGGAAAAAAGAAAAGAAAAAAAAAGAAATGGCATTCAAATACTCTCCATTAAAACCAGCTGAAAACTATTATTCACGATTACAATAATTACCTTCTTGCACCCCCATATAGCAGAAAACAGCTTTCACAAAGAACACCTCCCCCCGCCAACTTACACAGCATCCAGCATTTGAAGACAAATTTATTTAAGTTTTTCCTATGAGAAAAGACTCGTGTCTGAAGGGTAGTCATGCAAATAAAGCCATGACAGCAGCATCTCTCTGGAAACATTCGTCAAGCAGAATCGTACTAGAACCAAGCTTACATGTTCTAATACTGCATTAGCACAACTCCAGCTATTTTTTGTAACCCCAAAGATGTAGGGTTTGTAACTTTTGTTAAGTATTAACAGATTATATAAAAATAGCAACAGAATTTGGATCTGTTATCAGTTAACAACCTGGAGCCATGGAACTTTACAATGTAAACTGTGTAACATTTACATCTATAAAAACACATCTACGCTTGAAAACAGTATTAAGTAGGTTTACAAGTCCTGCTCTCAACAGCAACATCAGGAGTGCAGGGGTATTGCTCATGGTAACACACTGAACCCCCCCCAAAAAAAAAAAGCCTACACTCTTATAAAAAAGGAATCTTGAGAAGGATTTTACTTTAAAAGCAGTAATAAGTCTGAAGTGGTTTATTGCTCTACCTGTGCAATAAAGCCATTAGAGTTCAACGACAACCATGGAGAGCTTGCAGGGAACATACCAGCAGAGACAGTTTCACAAACAATACTCATCAACCTTTGGCAGGACTTTCAAGTGCTACCAAATTAATAATGGAAGTACAGTCAAAAAACCATTACACTAGTAAAATTAAAGAAAAAAAAAAGTCTCACCTCCCACCCCTCAATTCCTTCAGAGCATCTAACCATTCAGCTTCTGAAGCCATAGAACTGTAGAGCCCACCATACTGCTATCTAGATTTTTTTCTGGAGGGGGAAAATATTTAAAAAACAACTTCCCCTGATACTAATCGGTGTGAGACAAGAGAAGAACAAAATAAAAATCAAAGAATAAAATGCTCCCCATGCAGTGAAAATGCTACCTCAACTACAAAGGTATATTTGACATGCCATTTCCTTTAGCAAAATTACTCAAGACCTTCCCAGTGGCTTAAGAATGATCTGGCATTAGGGGGGGGGGGGGGGGGGGGAGGAAAGAGAGGACCAACACTCTTCTATGTGCTTCCTTTCGTTCTGGTGATTTTCAGCATGAATCGAGCTTAAGTGAGTTTTAACAAGTATGAGTCCTGTCTCCTGTAAGAGACTTAAAGCTGCAGAACTACCTTGATGACAGACTGCCCAAGTACCAAAGCCAGAGCAGGCAGCACAGATGAGAAGAAACGATGGTTTAGGAGATACGGAGCGTGAAAGTAGGAAAAGGAACCAGGAGATGTTAAAAACTATTGCCCTCACAACAGAAGATTTGGGTTAAAGCCAATCCACCACTTCAACGTGGCCCACATTTTCAGCTGCAACAGGGCACATATTCTGAAACATTACGGAAAATTATGAAAGTACACGTTCTCTGTTCCTGAAAGTTCATAAAGTATAACTCAGCAATCATGAAAACTAAAGGACACAGAAAAGCACTTCCTTGTGGGAGGGGAGAACATAGATAATATCTAAAGAGAAATGTTCTTTGATGAACAAGCTATTTTATTTACTATTTTTCTTTTTTAAGCTCACCTACAACCTTGCCTCACCTACAGGAGAGGCGCAGGAAGCACATTCAATTTTTCTTAAGTATTTTGTTATTACTTCAAGATCTCCTGTTCTTTATTAAATCAAAAATACACACAGGTTTATATAAAAAGTATACTAGGCAGCACAGGGAGAACCTTGACCCGGGCACTTTGTTTTCCTGTTTAGTTAATAGGCAATCATCTCATTCTCCTGAATTAGTACAAATGGGTGCAAATCTACACCCACTTTTGGCCAAGGATTTACAAATATTTTTAAAGCCTAACAACATAACACAGATGCTCTCTTTCAAATATCTTAGTCAGAAATGGGAAAAAATTTCACTCCCTTAGAAGATTATTAGATTCACTGGAATTTCCTAGCCATTTGAAGTACATTTACAGGATTTCAAACAGCAGTTTATAGACAGTAAAATAAAATGCCTTCAGCCTTAAGACCACTTCCACGCCCACCACACAGAAAAAGACCTACACTTTCACCTATTTAAAGAACACTAGAATTAATTGGCTGTGTAAACAACTGCAGAAAATAGTTGCCTATAAAAATAAATTAATACAGAAAACCAATACCCCCAACTCCCCGACACACAGAGTAGCTGGAGACCACATAATGGAGATAGACAAACCAGACCTCTTCACACCTGAACTCCATGATTTCTTCAGCCTTTGCCAATATTCTTAAATATAGAGCCCAGGCAGGTATTTTTTTTTTCCAGACTAAAGACTGGAAAGGAAGCTATTACTTCTGACGGCAACATTAGAATCAATTGATCAGGTATGATTATAAACCCAAATGAGTCACAGTGAAGAGAAGAAACACCAGTTATCAAAATACCTGTACTTCGTGCTAAAAGCTTACATAATCCTATAATTTTGATCGTAAAAAACTAAAAGCTTCCTGTTGAATTCATTTATCTTTAGACCTACACCAGGATTGCAGATACCCCACAATTTTAGATGAGTAGAAAATAGTTTAATAATTGTTAAACACCGGAACAGTTAATGTGTAATACTGGAAAAAACACCAAAACAATGTCATTAACATGAGAAGCAGTCCGAATTGCAGCCAGTTTCCTGCTCATTTAGCAAAGATTAATTCTATCTTCCCAGGCAAAAGAAACATTCATTTTGCCTCACCAATACCAACCTGAGCAAGAAATGCTAAAGAAAAGACGGCTTTTGTTGCTTCACCGTTCTTTGTAATAGGTAGGACAGGTAATGTCAACAAGATCACTATTCTGCGCTCTAGGCAAAAAAGATCTTAATAGATGGACGTGGAAGGGAGAGACAGACATAAAGAGCAGATAGCACCAAGTCTTCCAGAAACTGTCAGGGAGGGGGAGACAAAAAGTTTCCCTATAGAAAATATCCCTGAATTAAGAGGCATGCTGCTCCAATAACTTATTAAGTTATTAGGAAAAGATGAGAGATGTTTTCTACTGCAAGACATAACTATCAGAAGAAATCATGTTTTGTTTCAAGAGAGAAATAAATTAATAAAAAAAAAAAAACACAACAACACCCAAACCTCCGTCTGGCCTTAACCTACTCTGTTATTTTATCTGGTTAAAACAGAAAGGATTTTTTTTTTTTTTTGGTTTATTTCTGGCAGCACTCTCCTTTTCACAGCGCATTTAGCACACACGGAATTGATCAATACCGCTACAGACATAAGACTAGACTATCCATTTACTAACCACAAGAAAATGTCCTGTTCAGCAAAACCTGTACATTATAACACTGAAATTTTAAAAAGGCATTGTTATACGGCTCTCATTACTGCCTTACGCCAGTTACACTGAAACGCTGAGCACTTTGTCTGCTCACTTTCCTCTGCCCACAGTGCAAAAAAGCGTATCTAAACCTACACAGAGAACTATATACACATTCAAAACGTAAGCAGAAAGTGCCAGGTTTGCCATGTAAACACATATTAGATCAGTTACACAGCTCATAATAGGTATTTTGTGAAGCTGTGATGGAGCTTAAAGCAGAAGGGTACCAACAGTTCCCTTAACCACTGGTTGCTACCATAACCATTTTCCTCCTAAAGAAGCCCTGGGGAAGTCCTCACACCCCGCTGGCTTCTCAGGACCCTGAGCTGGCGTTTCAAGCCCAACTTCGGCTGTTTTCAAGAGAAAAGTAGTATGTTTTTCTGCACTGCGAGGCAGTGACGTGTCGAGCAGCAAAATAGAAAGGGTTACAAATTATTATTTAGAAACTGAAACTCTGCCTTTTCAGCCTAATTCTGTGCGTGCATCTATACATGCACACACCCCTGGCTATCATTAAAGGACGAGCTAATGCCTTCAGAGCAGTGCCTATTCTCAACTAATGAAGCATTAATGAAGGTTGCCATTCACCAGCGAATGGTCCGGAATAAGAGATTTAATTGAAGTTAAGAGTATTTCAGCGGGGTTATTCTTATTGAAAAAAAAAAAAAAACAAAAAACAAACCCACCATGAAACACAAATAACCGCACTGCCAGATTACTGTATGTGACACTAGGTGGTTATGTCTCCACATTTGTTCCACACAACTGATCTGAAATCCAAGCGCCGCATGCATTTGAAGTGCTCGTTATATATATTTTTAAGAATAACAATGAAAACAGCTTCTGCCTCCACAGTCACTGCCATCCCCAAACACTTGTCATTTAAAAATATGAAAGACTTCTCCTCATTCCTACTCATGGACAAAGTTACCAAAGCTTTCAAGCGCTGACCCCAAAGCCTTATGTTTGAAGCAACAAAATCAAGAACGTTCACTTACCTGAAGAACAAGAGATAAGAAAAACAGCAAACGCCAACTTAGTAGCAGCTCCCATTTTCCAATGCTGTTAAAACATTTAAGTGACTTTATCCAGTTTCCTAGGTCCTGCAAGCTGGAAAATCTCCCTTCTTGCTGAACCGTTATAAAGCAATCTATAGCAACATTTCTGCAGCAGATAACGTTCATAAAACAGTAAAATCAGATTTCTTTAGACACTGACGATCTCCCTCCTGCTCTTCCTAGCGAGAATCCAGGTTGAGGGATGGATATATTTGGAACCGTGTTTCAAAACACACGTGTCATTTGGCTTCTGTACAAACGGTGGCAAAATTTAATTCATAAAAGTATGCTACGAATCCACTTAAAAAAAAAAAAAAGTCAACAATTACGCCGCTGGACACGACGAAGTCTCTGAGGAGGCTCCAACTCTGCTTTTCCACATCAAGCTCCTCGAAGCATCCCTCGTGGGTGCCGAGTGTCAGGGAATCGTATGGGAATCGGTCAACACGACGTTTTCGTCCTGGTTCCCCTTAGACAACATGTAGTGTTTGGGAGAAAAGTAGCTCCATTTCAGTTTCAACCCTCAAAAGCCTCCGGGTGAAGGGAGGGAGTTTTGTCAGTTTCTTGATGGAAAACTACCTTAAAAAAAAAAAAAGCAAGCCACCAGCTACACGTGGGCAACGCTTCGGTTTTCTTTAATAATGCTGAGGGGTTTAGCGTAACCCCGAGGAGGAAAAGCGGGAAGAAACAACAGTTTGGGTAGCAAACCGACCTTCGGGCTTCCCGAAAAGTGGCGAATCTCTTAGTCCTGCCGGCAAGTCAGGGAGAGCCGCACATCTCCCCTCCACTCCCCCGTCCGTCCAACACCAGCACTCCCGAATCCCAGCAAGATTTCAAATTCTTCTAAGAGATCTCCATCCCTTCCCCCCT